>NC_058081.1:334952791-335268514 GCF_014858855.1 Bufo gargarizans | reverse complement strand
GGAAAGCATAAGTCCACGATCAGGACTCAGAATTTGTTGTTACCAATTCCCTCCCATTTCGAGAAATGCAAACACACTATTGCCCAATTGAAGTTCCAAGTAATAGAACGAGTCACCAGACCCAGAAGGGGAGGCGACATTAAGAAATTATTATTACGCTGGGAGGCTTACTGGATCCACACCCTAGATACCCTACACCCAAGAGGTCTCAACGGGGACTATGAAATTATGCACATTTAAGATCTTTTGTTTACCTATGCATAATCTCTGTTTATTTTGGATATCTAATATATATCATTATTATCTTTTAGACATCAACTACCCAATGAAGGATTTCTCAGCCGAGTTGGTATCTATAATTTATAATATATGTGTTCTGATACATTCCCAATGCTGCCATATGGTTACTATTATTTGTTACCCCCCCTTTTTTTACTTTGTATGCACCACCCCTTCCAGGTGTCTGACGTCATGAGGAGGTTCCTTATCCTAATGAATCATTAGGTGTATATAAATCTGTGCTTTGTAATGGATACTAACCTGTTAAAAAAGGCTACCTTAGCCGAAACGCGTCCTAGAATATGGGACATACTGTTACCTTGAAATAAATTTCCTATGAGCATCAAGTCACGTCTGCTGGGATCCTTTACTTCATTGAACGTGGAACTGGTCCTGGTCCCGTGCGGCGTGCATCTAAGCGAGTGCTGGCCAATTTATCTCTATACCAGAGTGGAGAGGATGTCAGCAGTAAGTTTGTGTTGATGTCACTGATTAATTTGCCCTTCCTCTGATCCGTCAGAACAATAACCCACAAAAAACTGATCCTGTCTTTGGAGCATATGCCTTGACTCGGTCAGCATTTGCTCAGTATTGCTAATGCCTGCTTTTGCCTACCAAATCATAAGCCAATTCTGATGGGACCATACAGGTCTTACAGCTGCTACACAGTCAGGATCTGTTGTGCGTCTCATTTTTCCTTCCTTCTGACAGATCAGAAGAAAGTTCAAATAAATGATGATGTCAGCCAGGCCAAAAGACAAAATAGTGGCCCAGTCATGAAGTGGGGAGGGTGTGAACTGCATGTGAAGTCCACAGAGTGTCCCTATGACAGAGTGGTGAGGTGGAAGCAGCATGAGGTGACCACACAGTGGCCCAATGACAAAGTCTGGAGGTGGTGGCAGCATCAGAAGGCCACAGAGTGGCACAATGACAGTGTGGAGGTGGCAGCAGTATGAGGAGGCCACCGAGTGGCACAATCACAGAGTATGTAGTTGGCAGCAGTATGTGGAAGCCAGTGAGTGGCCAGGTTAGATAGTGTGGAGATGGCAGCAGCAACAGCAGCATGATACAACAGAGTGGCACTGAGACATAGTGTGGACATGGCAGCATCAGTAGGCCACAGAGTGACAGTGTGGAGGTGGGTGGCAATACTAGTACTCGCTGAAGATGGTGGGTGAAAGAAATAGCACTTGGCATCAGATTTTTGGCATCAGGCGGCTAACAGCATCAGAATAGTAGCTGAGGCAGGTAGCCAGAAGAAAACGGTCTCTTTTGTCAAAATGTTGGTGTGGCACCATGGATGATGTAGTCTGATGCATCAGCCATTGGTGTGTTGAAATCGTGGCTGATCCATGCCTGATTCATCTTGATACAGTGTCCCACTATGTGCTATATGTCATATCAAATGTATTGTGGTATCATGCTGTAGTTCCCTTTAACAGGCAGGCAGTATCATTTACCTTTATTCGCTCCTAGGTGGTGCAGGGGTGTGTGTGTGTAAAGTTAGTGTGTCCGATGTTAATGAAGAGGTGAGGAAGTTAATGGAGGAGGTGGAAATTTTTATTTCCACCGAAATAATTCACAAAAGATTTTACCGCATAAAAGTGCAGCTTTTAATGCAGAATAAAAGTTTTTTTTTCCACCCAAATATTTCAAAAGAGATTTTAGCGCATATCAGTGCAGAGCTTAACGCCGAATATTTTCTTCCACCCAAATATTTCGAAAGAAATTTTAGCGCATATCAGTGCAGAGCTTAACGCAGAATACAAGATTTTTTCTGAAGTGAACGGGACGTAGTGGAGGAAGTAGGTCCACGCTGGAAGAGCGAGATGTGGACCTTGTGCTGTTTCTGTGCTGCAGAAAAGTCCCCTGTAGTGTCCAGTAAGCAATACCGTAGATAGAGGCGGGCTGGTGTGAATTATTTAGAATTTTTGTGCAGGGTTTGTGAATAGTGTATTCACCTGTATCGGTGCCTGTGCACGAGCCGGTCTGAAACAAATGCAGTCAGCAGGATATGAGTGCAGCAGCGAATGGCGAATATATATTTCCTTTACTACTGCTATACGTGAATAAAGTTTTTTCAAGTGCAGCACACACACACTCATTGACAAAAAAAAAATAACGCACCAAGAAGGAGTTGTTGGAATGGAATGAAACTTTCTATGTGTGAATGTAATGATAATATACACTCACCTAAAGAATTATTAGGAACACCTGTTCTATTTCTCATTAATGCGATTATCTAGCCAACCAATCACATAGCAGTTGCTTCAATGCATGTAGGGTTGTGGTCCTGGTCAAGACAATCTCCTGAACTCCAAACTGAATGTCAGAATGGGAAAGAAAGATGATTTAAGCAATTTTGAGCGTGGCATGGTTGTTGGTGCCAGGCGGGCCGGTCTGAGTATTTCACAATCTGCTCAGTTACTGGGATTTTCACGCACAACCATTTCTAGGGTTTACAAAGAATGGTGTGAAAAGGGAAAAACATCCAGTATGCGGCAGTCCTGTGGGTGAAAATACCTTGTTGATGCTAGAGGTCAGAGGAGAATGGGCCGACTGATTCAAGCTGATAGAAGAGCAACGTTGACTGAAATAACCACTCGTTACAACCGCGGTATGCAGCAAAGCATTTGTGAAGCCACAACATGCACAACCTTGAGGCGGATGGGCTACAACAGCAGAAGACCCCACCGGGTACCACTCATCTCCACTACAAATAGGAAAAAGAGGCTACAATTTGCACGAGCTTACCAAAATTGGATTGTTGAAGACTGGAAAAATGTTGCCTGGTCTGATGAGTCTCGATTTCTGTTGAGACATTCAAATGGTAGAGTTTGAATTTGGCGTAAACAGAATGAGAACATGTATCCATCATGCCTTGTTACCACTGTGCAGGATGGTGGTGCTGGTGTAATGGTGTGGGGGATGTTTTCTGGGCACACTTTAATCCCCTTAAGGCCAATTGGCCATTGTTTAAATGCCACTGGCTACCTGAGCATTGTTTCTGACCATGTCCATCCCTTCATGACCACCATGTACCCATACTCTGATGGCTACTTCCAGCACGATAATGCACCATGTCACAAAGCTTGAATCATTTCAAATTGGTTTCTTGAACATGACAATGAGTTCACTGTACTAAAATGGCCCCCACAGTCAACAGATCTCAACCCAATAGAGCATCTTTGGGATGTGGTGGAACGGGAGCTTCGTGCCCTGGATGTGCATCCCTCAAATCTCCATCAACTGCAATATGCTGTCCTATCAATATGGGCCAACATTTCTAAAGAATGCTATCAGCACCTTGTTGAATCAATGCCACGTAGAATTAAGGCAGTTCTGAAGGCAAAAGGGGGTCCAACACCGTATTAGTATGGTGTTCCTAATTTTTCTTTAGGTGAGTGTATGTAAGAGATTGCAATATTACAGTGAAAGGATAAGTTTATTAGGGAAACTTGTACAACTGAAAAGAAGCTTTAGTACCTTGATGGGCCACCTCTAGCCTGGATACAAGGTGAGATACAATTGGTAGTGTTGAGTGAGCATGCTCGACCAAACACCAATCAGTATATTTAAATCTAATTTAGCCTCTATTTCTATGCAGAAGATCACTGTTCAGTAAGGGAATCCCTCAGCTTAGGAATCCCTGCTCTGACTCCATATGTAGCTATGTCCATATATGGATTCAGTGCTTGGTGACAACCCAGTGTATTTAAATCTAATTTAGCCTATATTTCAGAAAAGTTTCTGCCAGAATTCAAACTTATGGCTTTCTGCATTAGAGGCAAGGCACTTAACCACTCAGCTATAATAGCTGTATAGCCAGTTACTTAATAAAAACATAAAAATATATATAAATAAATAATATGAGACTTCTACTGAACTGTACTTCTACTGAGACCTATACACCAGGGACCAAGGACACCAAAGGCAGCTTCAAGGAGTTCCCTGGCATGTCACTTCTTCACACAATGTGCTGACGACAAGACCCGAGTGGTTTGCACGCTGTGCCATCAGAGCCTGAAGTGAGGCATTAATGTTCTGAACCTTAGCACAACCTGCATGACCAGGCATCTACATGCGAGACACGGGCTGCAGTGGAGTAGCACCTTCAAAATCAAGAAAGGGCTCAGGCCCCTCCTGCTCCCTCTTCTGCTGCTGCCGCCTCGGCCTCTTCCTTCGCATCTGGAGGAACGTTAGCACCTGCCGCCCAGCAAACAGAGGATGTGCCACCAACAACACCACCTCCGTCACCAAGCATCTCCACCATGTCACACGGAAGCGTTCAGCTCTCCATCTCACAAACCTTTGAGAGAAAGCGTAAATTCCCACCTAGCCACCCTCGATCCCTGGCCCTGAATGCCAACATTTCTAAACTGCTGGCCTTTGAAATGCTGTCATTCAGGCTGGTGGAGACGGACAGCTTCAAACAGCTCATGTCGCTTGCTGTCCCACAGTACGTTGTTCCCAGCCGCCACTATTTCTCCAGGAGAGCCGTGCCCTCCCTGCACAGCCAAGTATCGGATAAAATCAAGTGTGCACTGCGCAACGCCATCTGTGTCAAGGTCCACCTAACCACAGAAACGTGGACCAGTAAGCACGGCCAGGGACGCTATATCTCCCTCACTGCACACTGGGTAAATGTAGTGGCGGCTGGGCCCCAGGCGGAGAACTGTTTGGCACACGTCCTTCCGCCGCCAAGGATCGCAGGGCATCATTCTTTGCCTCCTGTTGCCTCCTCTTCCTACTTGGCTTCCTCCTCCTCTTCTACCGCCTCCTCATCCGGTCAGCGACAGACCTTCACCACCAACTTCAGCACAGCCAGGGGTAAACGTCAGCAGGCCGTTCTGAAACTTATGTGTTTGGGGGACAGGCCCCACACCGCGCAGGAGTTTTGGCGGGGTATAGAACAACAGACCGACGAGAGGTTGCTGCCGGTGGGCCTCAAGCCTGGCCTGGTGGTGTGCGATAATGGGCGGAATCTCGTTGCAGCTCTGGGACTAGCCGGTTTGATGCACATGCCTTGCCTGGCGCATGTGCTGAATTTGGTGGTGCAGAAATTCATTCACAACTACCCTGATATGTCAGAGCTGCTGCATAAAGTGCGGGCCATTTGTGCGCGCTTCCGGCGTTCTCATCCTGCCGCCGCTCGGCTGTCTGCCCTACAGCGTAACTTCGGCCTTCCCGCTCACCGCCTCATATGCCGGAGAGACTGTGCGAGCAGCAGCAGACCATAGTGGATTTTCAGCTGCAGCATGCACGGGTGAGTCGCACTGCGGAACAGCACCACTTCACCACCAATGACTGGGCCTCCATGCGAGACCTGTATGCCCTGTTGTGCTGTTTCGAGTACTCCACCAACATGGCCAGTGGCGATGACGCCGTTATCAGCGTTACAATACCACTTCTATGTCTCTTTGAGAAAACACTTAGGGCGATGATGGAAGAGGATGTGGCCCAGGACGAGGAGGAGGAAGAGGGGTCTAACACTTTCAGGCCAGTCTTTTAGAAGTGGTTCAGAAAGAGGATTTTTGCAACAGCAGAGACCAGGTACAGATTTGGCCAGCCAGGGCCCACTACTGGAGGACGAGAAGGATGGGCATGAAGCATGTTCACAGTAGGGTGGCATCCTAACGCAGCTCGGGCCCATCACTTGTGCGTAGCTGGGGGGATACGGAGGACGCAGACGATATACGCCTCCCACAGAGGACAGATTGTCCTTACTTCTGGGCAGCCTGGCACACATGAGTGACTACATGCTTCAGTGCCTGCGCAATGACTGCAGAGTTGTCCACATTTCAACATGTGCAGACTACTGGGTGGCCACCCTGCTGGATCCCCGTTCCAAAGACAATGTGCCATCCTTAATTCCCTCACTGGAGCGTGATTGGAAGATGCGCGACTACAGGCGCATGCTGGTAGATGCGCTCCTTAGAGCATTCCCGACTGATGCCAGGGGACAAGTGGAAGCACAAGGCGAAGGCAGGGGAGGAGGAAGAGGTCGCTAACGCAACTGTGTCAGCGCCAGCACCTCAGAAGGCAGGGTTAGCATGGCCGACATGTGGAAAAGCTTTGTCACCTCGCCGCAACAACCGGCCCCAACTGCTGATATGGAGCGTGTTAGCAGGAGGCAGCATTTGAACAACATGGTGGAACAGTACCTGTGCACACGACTACACGTACTGACTGATGGTTCTGCCCTATTCAACTTCTGGGTCTCCAAATTGTCCACATGGCCAGAGCTTACCCTGTATGCCTTGGAGGTGCTGGCCTGCCCTGCAGTCAGTGTACTCTCTGAACGTGTATTTAGCACAGCAGGAGGCGTCATTACAGACAGACGCAGCCGCCTGTCCACAGCCAACGTGGACAAGCTCACGTTCATTAAAATGAACCAAGCCTGGATCCCACAAGACTTGTCTGTACCTTGTGCAGAATAGACAGTTCTAACAGCCTCAACCATCCATCCTTGTACTCAAGTGCACTTATTCCTTTTTTTTTTATCTTTTTTTTTATATATGTCCCAATATTTTGGGGGATACCCCTATGTAAAAATGCAAAATAACACACATCTGTGTTGGCAACATATTCCTCCTTCGCCGCCGCTTCCACCTAGACCGCCACGTGAGCCTACACGGCCACATCCACCCATTCACCAACTCCTCAACCTCTTCCTCTTACATCAGTCCTAATTTTTATTTTTTTAAGGTCTTTTATGTTTTTTTATTCATTTCCCTATCCACATTTGTTTGCAGAGCATTTGCCATGCTCTTAAGCACATTGTGCTGCCTTTTGCAGCCCTCTAGCTCTTTCCATGACATTTTTACAGCCATTTTAGTGCTCAAAAGTTAGGGTCCCCATTAACTTCAATGGGGTTCGAGTTCGGGGTCAAGTTCGGGTCCCGAACCCGAATTTTTTTCAAGTTCAGCCGAACCTGCCGAACCTGAACATCCAGGTGTCCGCTCAACTCTGTTTTTTTTTTTTACCCCAGTATGCCCCAGTATGAGAAAGCCGTATTTGTGGCCTAAATTTCACAGTCACTTATGCATGTCTAATCCCAGATGTGCAGTATATCAGAGGGTTTTTTCACCCCAGTAAGCAAAAGCTGTATTTCTGGCCTAAATGTGACACTCACTTATGCACCTATAATCCTAATAAGATGTGCACTATATGAAACAGATGGGTTTTTTTTCACCCCAGTAAGCAAAAAGCTGTATTTCTGGCCTAAATGTGACCTCACTTATGCATGTCTAATCCTAGATGTGCACTATATGAAACAGATGGGTTTTTTTCATCCCAGTAAGCAAAAAGCTGTATTTCTGGACTTGCAGACATGCAGATATCCTGCGTTGGTGCACTATCGTTGCATAAAATGGCTGCCGATTATGTATTGATATTGACAAACTGAAGTAAAAAAAAGTTCGGTTTTCAGTAGTAGTTGGCTCAGGGCAGGCTTAAAAAAATTGTGCACTGCATCCACAAAACACATTTTCTGTAGATCACTGAGTAAAAAAGCAGTTCTTTATAAGATGTAGGGATAGGCTGCAGCTGCTGATCTCTCCCTCACAGCAGCTGCAGCCTATCCCTACACTAATCCAAGCAGTGTGACGGGCGGCGCTGTGTGACTCCAGCTTAAATAGAGGCTGGGTCACATGCTGCAGTTGGCCAATCACAGCCATGCCAATAGTAGGCATGGCTGTGATGGCCTTATGGGGCAAGTAGTATGACGCTTGTTGATTGGCTGCTGTGCAGCCTTTCAAAAAGCGTCAAGAAAGCGCCGAACACCGAACCCAAACTTTTACGTAAATGTTCGGGTTCGGGTCCGGTTGCCGAAAAACCTAAAGTTCGGAACGAACCCGAACTTTACAGTTCGGGTTTGCTTAACTCTAGTCATAACAATAGACAATCACACTCTGCTTAAACTAATAACACACAAAGAATTAAATGTTACCATGTTTTTATGGAACACACCATGTAAACATTCACAGTGCAGGTGGAAAAAGTATGTGAACCCTTGTATTTATTAACTGGTTGAACCTCATTTGGCAACAATAACTACAACCAAACGTTTCCTGTAGTTGCAGATCAGACATGCACAACGGTCAGCAGTAATTCTTGACCATTCCTCTTTACAGCAATATTCTTGGGATGTCTGGTGTGAATTGCTTTCTTGAGGTCATGCCACAGCATCTTAATTGGGTTGAGGTCAGGACTTTGACTGGGCCACTCCAGAAGGCGTATTTTCTTCTGTTTAAGCCATTCTGTTGTTGATTTACTTCTATGCTTTGGGTCGTTGTCCTGTTGCAACATCCATCTTCTGTTAAGCTTCAGCTGGTGGACAGATGGCCTTAAGTTCACCTGCAATTCATTTTTCCTTCGATAATAGCAATCCGTCCAGGCCCTGATGCAGCAAAGCAGCCCCAAACCATGATGCCCCCACCACCATACTTCACAGTTCGGATGAGGTTTTGATGTTGGTGTCCTGTGCCTCTTTTTCTCCACACATAGTGTTGTGTGTTTCTTTCAAACAACTCAATTTTGGTTTCATCTGTCCACAGAATATTTTGCCAGTACTGCTGTGGAATATCCAGGTGCTCTTGTGCAAACTGTAAATGCGCAGCAACGTTTTTTTTGGACAGCAATGGCTTCCGCTGTGGTATCCTCCCATGAAAACCATTCTTGTTTAGTGTTTTACGTATCGAAGATTCGCTAACAGGGATGTTGTCATATGCCAGAGACTTTTGTAAACCTTTAGCTGACACTCTAGGATTCTTCTTCACCTCATAGAGCAGTCTGCGCTGTGCTCTTGCAGTCATCTTTACAGGACGGCCACTCCTAGAGAGAGTAGCAGCAGTGCTGAACTTTCTCCATTTATAGACAATTTGTCTTACCGTGGACTGATGAACAGCAAGGCTTTTGAAAATACTTTGATAACCCTTTCCAGCTTTATGCAAGTCAACAATTCTTAATCGTAGGTCTTCTAAGAGCTCTTTTGTGCGAGGCATCATTCACATCAGGCAATGCTTCTTGTGAAAAGCAAACCCAGAATTGGTGTGTGTTTTTAATAGGGCAAGGCAGCTGTAACCAACACCTCCAATCTCATCTCATTAATTGGACTCCAGTTGGCTAACACCTCACTCCAATTAGCTCTTGAAGATGTCATTAGTCTAGGGGTTCACATGCTTTTTCCACCTGCACTGTGAATGTTTACATGGTGTGTTCAATAAAAACATGGTAACATTTAATTATTTGTGTATTATTAGTTTAAGCAGACTGTAATTGTCTATTGTTGTAACCTTAGATGAAGATCAGATCACATTTTATTACCAATTTGTGCAGAAATCCATATCATTCCAAAGGGTTCACATACTTTTTCTTGCAACTGTATAACTGAGCTGTTAGTGTCCCTCGAATCACAATTATGGGTGACTGACAGTCATATGGGATGGCTCCCCTGGTTATCACACCATAGAAATGTGTAATATACTTATAATATACTTTCTAATATAGAAATTATATTATATTGCAATTGTATTGTGCAGCAGTTGTGTGCCAAACATTATTGGAACAAATAATTTCTACTGGTGTAATTTACCAATTGCCCCCCAAATAAAAATGATTGAGGCAGGGGTGTTATATACCAATAAAATATTTTCTATATAGTGCATTTGGATAGTGCAGCATTTGTTTGCGGTTTTGCTGCATTTCCGCATCTACACAGAGTGAAAACCACTATTTCAAGAAATCATTTTTACTAGTGTATTTACCAGTTGCCCACTAAAAAAAACTGATTGAAGCAGGGGTGTTATATACCAATAATATACTATATAGTGCACTTAGGTAGTGCAACATTTGTTTGCGGTTTTGCTGCGTTACCGCATCTACACAGAGTGACAAACACTATTGGAACCAATAATTTCTACTGGTCCGAAAGGACATTCAGCGCAGCAGTGGGAATCGTGACAGATAAGCGCACTCGCCT
Source organism: Bufo gargarizans (assembly GCF_014858855.1). Classification (NCBI taxonomy): domain Eukaryota; kingdom Metazoa; phylum Chordata; class Amphibia; order Anura; family Bufonidae; genus Bufo; species Bufo gargarizans. The sequence continues at coordinate 335,258,253 of NC_058081.1, read as the reverse complement.
AGTTCACGAAAGTGTGGACTACCTCAAATTTCTAAAAATGAATGAGGCATGGATCTCGGAGGAATTCAACATATGTGACGAGTCGACCACGTTTGATTGAATGACAGTCCACAAATATCTGTCACTACCCAGAACAAATCATGGTCGCTGTCTTAGGTAAATACAGCGGCATAAAAGTCCTTTTATGTCTGTTGAATGCCTAATTTTTGTGGCCTGTACTGGCCGACAGTTACATTCTTATCCTGTGACCACCCTATGTTGTTAAGGTGGGGAGTGGGGGAAACCCCCCCACCGTATGATGGGAACTGTTACTAGGCCAGACAACAATGAAGGGAGCAGACCAGAACCTACAGCCGCCCTAATCCTGACCCTGTTCTCCTGACCACATGAGAAAACCCTGAAGGTGGGAGGGCTCATGCACTGGAACCTGGATCCTGCGGACCCTGACGGTCCCTGGCATAGGGGTCAGGAATAGGAGACAACCGGTTCCTCAAGGACAAACCAGAGTCTCCAGCTAGCTAGTAACAGAAGGAAGGGCAGGTAAGAACACTGGAAAACTCACTTAACTGCCGCTGCCACCACGACTGGAACCCGAGTATAAGTACAGGTGCCCACCAAATAGGACACCATACAAACAACACCACACACAGGTATCCAGCACTCCAGATACTGCCTGGACCCCATGCCGCAAGGAGCCAAGGAGCACGGCAGCCCCAGGCAGCACTGCATACAGACTAATAGTTAACCTCTCTGGGAAACCAGCCCCCCTCACGGAGGTATCAACATACTATGTAACGTATAGTATACATGCAGGGACCAACACCAACAACAGCCCAAACAAGTAACAACCAACAAAACGCTATACACACCCAGAACATAAACCCACACCACACATACAACAAGTGAGGGTAAAGGTACAAGGAGGGTACAAAAGGGAGTACATTTTATGTCCAATAAGGTGGCCCTCAAGTACTGGGCAGAATCACCCAGGCAAGGAGCAGAGCTCCATTACCAAACAAGGCTGTAGTATAAATGCACCCAGCCAGCAAGCCACAGGTTTATATGAAGCTTGCTGCCACACCCAGGAAATACCTTGATCCCCACTAGCCAGAAGATGAACCCCTTGCTCACCAAACAGCAGGGAGGCACACCTTAAATGGGAAGTGCACGTGCAAACCACAAACTACACGTTGCCCCTGGCAACCAGTCTGCACGGAAACTAAGTTACGGTCAAACACCAATATAACCGTGACAAATGTCCCTCCAGCCACAGAATCCTACAAAGTTGTGTGCTGTCAGATGAATGCCTATTGGCTAATTTTTTGGGCCTTTACTGGCAAGTTCTCACAACAATACTTAGTGCACTAGTCACTAATATCTCATGAGACCTTAAAAAATGGTCTCAATTCTTACGGGCTCTAAGATATTGCCCCTTAGGAATACCTCGTTTGAGAGCTTTTGGGTGACCACTCTCCCATCTAAGTAAGCTATTTGTAGCAGTGTTTTTTCTATACATACTGGTTACAATATCACCAGAGATGTTGAGTGTAATGGTCAGATCCAAGAATGAAATCTGGCTCTCATTGATTTCAGAGGTAAAAAATAAACCCAGCTCATTGTTGTTCAAAGCTGCCACAAATTCATGGAACAAGGTGGTACTGGCCCCCCAGAGGATCAGCACATCATATATGTATCTGATCCACAGGGGGACAGCTCCAACAAAATGCTCCATGTCATCTGAAAAAAACAGTTCTCTTTCCCACCAGCCCAGAAAGAGATTCGCAAAAGTAGGGGCACAAGGACTGCCCATTGCAACTCCCCTGAGCTGGTGGAAAATCTTACCATCGAATAAGAACACATTGTGTGTCAAGATGAACTCAAGAAGCTCCATAATAAAGGCATTATGGCCTAGCAGATGTTCACCCCTCTGTTGTAGGAATGAGAGGACTGCTCTACAGCCCAAATGATGAGGAATAGAGCTGTAGAGGGCCTCCACATCTAGACTAGCCAGCTTGGTACCTTTTTCACATTGGATACCATTCAGCCTTGCTAGCACGTCCATGGTGTCTCTCACATAAGACGGCAAACTGGTAACAAAAGGTCTCAGAATGGTATCCACATATGTGCTAATGTTTGCAGTAAGACTGCCCGTACCAGAGACAATTGGCCTGCCTTTCGATGGGTCAAGGCCTTTATGTATTTTGGGTAGGCTATACAGGGTGGCTAGAACCGGATAATCAGGAAGCATGAAAGCAAATTCCGCTTTATCGATCAATTTTTTGGCCAAAGCTTTCATTAAAATATCACGTAATTCGAGTCTAAACCCCGCTGTGGGGTCTGATGGAAGTTTCCTATATGTGGATTGGTCACTAAGGATGTTGAGACACATCTGATGATATTTCTCATGTCCCATCACCACAATATTTCCACCTTTATCAGATGGTTTTATGACCAATTCATTGTCCATCTGTAGTTTTTTCAAAGCTTCCCTTTCAGGCCAACCTAAATTATCAGCACTACTCTTTTGTGTGTCCAATTGACGGAGCTTGTTGGTCACCACTGACACAAAGATGTCAATGGGTGTGTTATCATTTAAAGGGGGCATCTTTTTAGAGGGAGGTCGTAAATCCGTGAAAGGGCCCTCACCAGGATTTCGTAATGCCTCGGACTATAAGTCTGTCAAGATTTGCACTTCAGGGAGATCTAGCGGATATATCCCTAATTCCTCACATTTGCATTGATCATGAGTGGCAAAAAATGTGCGCCACTTCAACTTTCGAGCAAAAAGGTGCAAATCTTTTACCCAGCCAAACAGATCAAATCTACGGATGGGTACAAATGATAATCCTTTACGAAGCACTTGTATTTCAAAAGTGGTAAGAGGGCGAGGTGAAAGGTTAATGACCTGTAACTCTTCCAACTTACTGGAAGGAGAGGCCTGAGGTAAGGCTAAGGTCTGGTGTTTGCAGAATTTCTGTTCCGAAGGTGGTACTGAGACACTGGGCGAGTATTGTCTAAAAAACCCCCCCTTCCACTAGTGTTTCTTCCTTTACCTCTGTTCCGTCCCTTACCTCTACCTCTACTCACACCTTGCCTCCTATATGATTGAGTGGGGTTAACTCTGTCTGATGTCTCCTGTAAGTATGCAGATCATTGGCACATTTGACAGTGCTCATGACCAAGTACGTCATGTACTATCAGAATATTGGGATATTCTCAAATCCGATACGGATATTGGTCATCTTATCCCGGACAAACCAGCGATTACCTTCCGTCGCAGCCAGAACTTGTGTGACATTCTAGTTCACAGTATGTACCAGAGTCCTAGACAACATACCTGGTTACATAATCCCATTTCGGGAACTTTTCCCTGTGGCTCCTGAGAGTTCTGTGGATATATCAATAAGAACAAATCATTCACCGGCTATACATCTGACAGAACATTTTTTATTAGACCGTTTGTGGACTGTAAAACAACTGGTGTGGTCTATTTAATGACATGTAAATGCAGCCTGAAATATGTCGGAAAAACGATACGGGAGCTAAGACGGCGTATAGGGGAACATGTATCTGATATTAACAAATGTCAAGACACACCAATCGCCCGTCATGTGGTTGAATGCCACAGTGGTACTGCTTCCGTTATCAAATTTCAGGGTATTGACATTGTGAAGAGGACACCACGAGGAGGTGATCTTGATCGCATTCTCCTACAAAAGGAGGCACAATGGATTTTTAGGCTGGGGACCATCAAGCCTAATGGTCTTAATGATGCCATCTCCTATGTTCCTTTTATTTGATTGCATCATAGGAATTTTCTTTTCTCTTCATTTTTTTCTCTTCATATTTGTCTTTCACTAGATGACATGCATTTGTGAGATATGTGGTCATTTTTCTGCTATGACCAAAGAGTGATAAGAGTTCATTACTCCACATGGATTTACAGCTATTCATTCACATATTGTTACTATATTAGTTACTCATTTACATATATTGGTTATATTAATATTTAATAATTCTAGTAATGTCATTTCTTCTAAATTATTATAGGTTTGTTAGGTTTGATACTATTTGCCCACTTACAGTTTCTCCGATTTTTCTCTTTAACCCCTTCCCGACCGCAATCTGTATATATACGTGATAGCTGCACATACCCCGTGCAGCTACCACGTATATATACGTTCTGGCAGCTCTTTAATCCAAGCGCTGCAAAGCGCTTGGATTAAAGCTTCTGCCCCTGCCCTGCTGCTGTCACGGACAGCATACAGTGCAGTAATGCCGGCAAGGGACCAATCAGAGTGGCCCCTTGCCGGCAATCGATCCGATTGGTTAGTCTGTGCAGACTAACCAATCGGATCGCGGCAGTGTTAAAATGCCGGTTTCAGGCTCTGATCTGCGCTCTGCCCTTGCAGCCCCCCATCTGTGCAGCCCCCCGCCCCCGATCTGTGCCTGCAGACACTTACCCCCCTGCCCCGATCTGTGCAGGCCCATCTGTGCCCCCTCCGTCTGTTCCTAGTGCTGCGGCACTGCCCCCTCCTTGAGTCCGCCCCCTGCTGCCTTGTCATACCTCCCTCCCCCCCCCTCCGCCTTCCAGCGCTGACCCCCGTCTGCCCCCCTGCTGTTTGATGGCGGCGGCTCCATTCCTGAGCCGCCGCCATCATCAGAGTGTCAGCTCTATGCTGACACTCTGCTGTAAATTCTGTGACCCCATAGATGCTGCGGCAGCGGCATCTATGGGGTTAATAGAGGGAGGGGGCTCCCTCTCTCCACCATCGGGGCTGCTGCGCTGCGATGGCAGCCCCGATGGTTGCCCTGGCAACCGGACGCTTTGCAAAAGCGTCCGCTGTTGCCACCTACAGGGCATCTGAATGTATTACACTTTGCAATGCAAGAGCATTGCAAAGTATAGTACAGCCATCAGCCCCACTGGATCTTCATGATCCAAGAGGGACTTGATAAAAAAAAGTGAAAAAAAAATAAAAGTAAAAATTATTAAATAAAAATGTAAAATTAAAAAAAATAACATTTTCCTATAAAAAATTAAAAATGAAAAAACTACACATATTAGGTATCACCGCGTCCGTAACGACCGTCTCTATAAAGATATCACATGATAGACCCCGTCCGATAAACACCATAAAAAATAAAAAATAAAAACTGTGTAAAAAAAAGCAATTTTTGTCACCTTACATCACAAAAGTGCAACAGCAAGCGATCAAAAAGGCGTTTGACCGCCAAAATAGTATCAATCAAACCGTCACCTCGTCCCGCAAAAAATGATACCCTATTTAAGACAATCGCCCAAAAAATAAAAAAGCTATGGCTCTCAGACTATAGAGACACTAAAACATCATTTTTTTGGTTTCAGAAATGCTATTATTGTGTAAAACTTAAATAAATAAGAAAAAGTATACATATTAGGTATTGCCACGTCCGTAACGATCTTCTCTATAAAACTATCACATGACCTAACTCCTCAGATGAACGCTGTAAAAATAAATAAATGAAAACTGTTCCAAAACAGCCAATTTTTGGGTCACCTTACCCCATAAAGTGTAATAATGAATGATCAAAAAATCCTATGTACCCAAAAATGATACCAATATAAACCTCCACACTTTCTGCAAAAAACGAGCCCCTGCACAAGACGATCGGCAGAAAAATAAAAACATATGGCGTTCAGAAAACCAATCCAGCACAATCTGCCTTCCAAAAACTGTATAGCATTCCTTTCCTTCTGCGCCCTGCCGTGTGCCCGTACAGCAGTTTACGACCACATGTGGGGTGTTTATGTAAACCGCGGAATCAGGGTAATAAATATTGAGTTTTGTTTGGCTGTTAACTCTCAATGTGTTAAAGAAAAAAAAATTATAAAATGGAGAATCTGCCAAAAAAGTGCAATTTAGAAATTTCATCTCCATTTTCCTTTAATTCTTGTGGAACGCCTAAAGGGTTAACAAAGTTTGTAAAATCAGTTTTGCGTAACATGAGGGGTGTAGTTTCTACAATGGGGTCATTTATGGGGGGTTTCCACTATGTAAGCCTCACAAAGTGACTTCAGACCTGAACTGGTCCTTAAAAAGTGGGTTTTGGAAATTTTCTTAAAAATTGTAAGAATTGCTTCTAAACTTCTAAGCCTTGTAACGTCCTAAAATAATAAAATTACATTTCAAAAATGATGCCAACATAAAGTAGACATATGGGGAATGTTAAGTAATGAATATTTTATTAGGTATGACTTTCTGTTTTAGAAGCAGAGAAATTGAAATTTGGAAAATTGTGAATTTTTCCAAATTTTTGGTAAATTTGGGATTTTTTCATAAATAAAGGTGAAATATATTGACTCAAATATATGACTATCATGAAGTACAATGTGTCACGAGAAAACAATCTCAGAATGGTGTGGATAAGTAAAAGTGTTCCAAAGCTATTACCACATAAAGTGACGCATGTCAGATTTGTAAATTTTGACCTGGACACTGGGGCATCAATGACCCTTGGTCATGAAAGGGTTAAGGACTGCTGCCTGTCATATAGACCGCTAAAGGTTTCCTGATACTTTGTTATGATACAGCGCTTATGCGCTGACCCCCTGAGCACATCCCTATTCCTCCATAGCCGACAGCAGACCAGCCCAGTATGAATGGTTAATCTGGTGGATTGGCTGCTGGCTGGAGGTGTGTTCTTGTGGGCGTGGTGTTTGCCCTTTAAAACACGGCGTCTGCCTGGCCGCTTCGCGGCCATTACAGAGCCGAGGCTATGTATAAAATAAGCAGCACACCGTCTCCCACACTAGGATTCAGTGCTACCTAATAACAATCTTATGTAGCAAGTCGATTTTAAGCTCCTGATATCGGCCTGAGGCATTTTAGGTGTAGTATGTATAAAATAAGCAGCACACCGTCTCCCACACTAGGATTCGGTGCTACCTAATAACAATCTTATGTAGCAAGCCGATTTTAAGCTCCTGATATCGGCCTGAGGCATTTTAGGTGTAGTAGCTACTTGGCTCCTGATGAAGTGCATGAACCAGCTGCACAGAAACGCGTAGAGCCGTAGCTCAGTGTGTACAGACCTGCTGGTTGTTGGAGCGCATTTTTGCCAACACCAGTACTGGTCTGTGTGGTTTACTCACCTACATGTTGGATAGAGTTTGTGAGTCGGCATAGTGCACAGCCGCTCCTCTCACTGCCACTGCTCAGTGACACGTCGGTCACTGGTCAGCTTAATTGTTTGCTGCGTGTGTTATTTCCCTTATTGGTCTGGGATATTACAATATGACAAATTTCCCAGGGGATATAGCACACTTTAGCATCTATTCCTACCAGCACATAACAACTGTATAGGCAGCACCTTGCCGTTCGGAGCACCATATCCGATTATCAGTGCGGTGGTTTTAGTTACATTAGTCCGTCTATTCTTGTATGATATTTGTAATAGGCCTCCTTTACATCACATTAGGTAGTGTCACCATTTACATATGAGGATACATCAATTTAGATAGACGGCTTAGTCTTAGTTATTTTATATAGGATTCACCCCTTTCCAATAGTAGCACTATTAAAATATTTATTATTTTGCTCCATTTTAAGCGTTCCTATCATATTTTTGTTTGTTATATCACAGGGACGTGTACCCATTATATCTAGCTCTTTAATTTGTTAAAAAGGATAAGTGCTTGAAAATCACTGGCTGATGGGCAGTGTTATGGGCCCCAGAGCAAACTTTTTCATATGGGGAAAAATGAAGAATAGTCTAAAAAACTAATATATAGCAATATAGCGAATATATTTGTTATTTAGAATATTCGTTATTTTTTTTTTTTGAATGTGTACTGTTATTCCACTTCGGCATACTGCTCCCCGACAAGCATCCCCATCACCATGGGAACGCCTGTGGGTTAGAAAATACCATCGGATCTGAGTTTCCCCTGAGATAGTGAAAACTCAGGTTGAAAAAAAAATGACCAACATTCTAACAAATGAATATGTTCGCTAAATTGCTATAACTTAGTTTTTTAGAATATTCGTCATATTCTAAAACAAGAATATATAGCAATATAGCGAATATTCGTAAAATACACATATAGACTGCAATTTAGGTAATATAGTGCTATAAACTTTTTTTCATAGTCGTACTTTTTTTTTCTTATGAACTTCAGATTTGAAGAAAAATTACGACTTTGAAAAAAAGGTTATAGCATTATATTAGCCTAATTGCAGTCTATATGTGTATTTTACGAATATTCACTATATTGCTATATATAAAATTTTTTGAATATTCGTCATATTCTAAAACAAGAATATATAGCAATATAGCGAATATTCGCTAAATACAAATATAGAGCAATTTAGCTAATACAGTGCTATAATCTTTTTTTATAGTCTTATTTTTTTTTTTCTCTTCTGAACTTCAGATTTGAAAAAAAATGTACACTAATAAAAAAAATATTATAGCACTATAGTAGAGGTATGCCGAGACTGCTGTACGGAGGAAAGGCTAAAGGGGCCCACCCCATTGAGTAGTTAGAATAAAAGGGGACTTGGGAGGGTGGGGCAGAAACAGGCCGCCGGTAAGGTGAGGAGGAGGCTGCGGCTTATAAGCAGTATAGCCCCGCCTCCCCTAACACAAATGCGGCAATTATCCATTTGCCTATAACTTGTATTCGGGTCGGCTCAGGATAAGTACGCTTACCTACCTACTATGCTAAGCAGTAGAGGAATGCCGAGACTGCTATATGGAGGGTAGGCTAAAGGGGCCAAAAATAGCAAACATAGCTCAGGGCAATAGTGTTATTAACAAAATTACAATACCAGATTCCTGAAAGCATTAAACATTTCACACTGCGGATTTGGTATATATCGTGCATGACAAGCCGACTGCTATGTGCCCAACTTCTTAATAACATGCACTGAGACTTTGTGCTTGGAGGCGGCGAAGCCGCTCCAGTGCGGAAGGAATGCCCTGTGATGGAACTGGGACTGACCCTAACATTCCTCAATAATATTCAGATGAATTTGAGAAAGTTCTGAAAACCCAAAGGCGCAGAGCCCAGCCTTAGCAGAAGAGTCATTCCCTGGGGTTGCTTCGGTAAAGCCCGTCCAAACCTGCACTGCCATAACTGGGCACCACTTATTACCGGTGGGGAAGTATGTAACCTCTGTGGGCTGACCCGCTCGGGCCGTCTTTGTGGACGTTAACGTAAGAACTTAGCATGACCCGTCCCATGACAGGTGATCCTTCCTCAGATAGCTCTTGCATGTTGTGGCGCAGGTGAAGTCTGTCACCGCCAGCTCTCTGAGAAGGCCTGGCAGATGTTCTTCTGTACCTCTTGCATGATGTTCTTTGTTTTGGTTTCACTTTGTCATCTCCTTTCCTTCTCCCAGCTGTCACCTATTCACACTAACTGCCTCCCTTTATATTCCCTCCCATACTGCTTCACTTTGCAGTTTATACTACTTCCTGGATTGAAGTGATCACTGCTGGAGACTTCTGTTACTGCTTGTTCAGATAAGTCCTTTCTTGTATTGTGTTTTTTTTGCTGGCTTGATTCTAGGTGACCCTGACTCCCTCCGTATTAATTGCAGGGAGCCAGTGGTCGTGTCCTCTCACTATTATAGGGTTTTCAGGTATTACACAGTCTAGGTAAGAGGGAATGCAATTGTCTACCTCTGAGACCCTTGTATGTGCTTAGCAGTCAGGGTGAGCTCTTAGGGTTTTACAGGGGTCACCTTTATGCTCCTTAGTTTGGGATCAAGCCAGTCGGATGTTTATTCATAACTTCCAGCTATCTGCAATATTATCCGTGACATTATAAACCACCTATCATACGTGACGCAAAGGGAGGGAAAAGGGAAGGCCCTGTCCAAGAGAGAGGGAAAGGTGGTGACCCCTAACTCACCTTGAGGCTGGCACCTGACGTCCCTAGACGGGTTCCTTACCCGTACGCCGATCACGTGCCTAAAACCCTGGCTTTCCCTAAGATGAGCCCTAGGTAGTGAATAGGGCGGTGGGAACACTAGTCCGCCCCACTAACACTAAAGGAAAACACCAAGGAGAGGACAGACAATACAGACAAAACATATAATCCCAGGTGGGCGACAACAGTGGACAACAAAAGCCCAACAGGAATCCAGAGGGTAACGCTCTGGAACAACAACCAGGAATCCCAGCTCCAGTGGGTCAGTATACACTACGTGCAGAATTATTAGGCAAATTAGTATTTTGACCACATCATCCTCTTTATGCATGTTGTCTTACTCCAAGCTGTATAGGCTCGAAAGCCTACTACCAATTAAGCATATTAGGTGATGTGCATCTCTGTAATGAGAAGGGGTGTGGTCTAATGATATCAACACCCTATATCAGGTGTGCATAATTATTAGGCAACTTTCTTTCCTTTGGCAAAATGGGTCAAAAGAAGGACTTGACAGGCTCAGAAAAGTCAAAAATAGTGAGATATCTTGCAGAGGGATGCAGCACTCTTAAAATTGCAAAGCTTCTGAAGCGTGATCATCGAACAATCAAGCATTTCATTCAAAATAGTCAAGAGGGTTGCAAGAAGCGTGTGGAAAAACCAAGGCGCAAAATAACTGCCCATGAACTGAGAAAAGTCAAGCGTGCAGCTGCCAAGATGCCACTTGCCACCAGTTTGGCCATATTTCAGAGCTGCAACATCACTGGAGTGCCCAAAAGCACAAGGTGTGCAATACTCAGAGACATGGCCAAGGTAAGAAAGGCTGAAAGACGACCACCACTGAACAAGACACACAAGCTGAAACGTCAAGACTGGGCCAAGAAATATCTCAAGACTGATTTCTCTAAGGTTTTATGGACTGATGAAATGAGAGTGAGTCTTGATGGGCCAGATGGCTGGATTGGTAAAGGGCAGAGAGCTCCAGTCCGACTCAGACGCCAGCAAGGTGGAGGTGGAGTACTGGTTTGGGCTGGTATCATCAAAGATGAGCTTGTGGGGCCTTTTTGGGTTGAGGATGGAGTCAAGCTCAACTCCCAGTCCTACTGACAGTTTCTGGAAGACACCTTCTTCAAGCAGTGGTACAGGAAGAAGTCTGCAAGGTAAGAAAAACATGCTTTTCATGCAGGACAATGCTCCATCACACGCATCCAAGTACTCCACAATGTGGCTGGCAAGAAAGGGTATAAAAGAAGAAAATCTAATGACATGGCCTCCTTGTTCACCTGATCTGAACCCCATTGAGAACCTGTGGTCCATCATCAAATGTGAGATTTACAAGGAGGGAAAACAGTACACCTCTCTGAACAGTGTCTGGGAGGCTGTGGTTGCTGCTGCACACAATGTTGATGGTGAACAGATCAAAACACTGACAGAATCCATGGATGGCAGGCTTTTGAGTGTCCTTGCAAAGAAAGGTGGCTATATTGGTCACTGATTTGTTTTTGTTTTGTTTTTGAATGTCAGAAGTGTATATTTGTGAATGTTGAGATGTTATATTGGTTTCACTGGTAAAAATAAATAATTGAAATGGGTATATATTTGTTTTTTGTTAAGTTGCCTAATAATTATGTACAGTAATAGTCACCTGCACACACAGATATCCCCCTAAAATAGCTAAAACTAAAAACAAACTAAAAACTACTTCCAAAAATATTCAGCTTTGATATTAATGAGTTTTTTGGGTTCATTGAGAACATGGTTGTTGTTCAATAATAAAATGAATCCTCAAAAATACAACTTGCCTAATAATTCTGCACTCCCTGTAGAAGTCCAGGCATTAAGCTCTATATCTGGCAACCAGAAAAGTGGGAGAGGAGAATATATGGAGGTTGGGAGTGACAGAAAAGAAACAGCTGAGGAGAAGAAGCTACGGATCCCTGAGAGAGACAAAAAGAATTGCAAGGCAAACACAGAAAGCTATCATTAAGAAACAGCGTGATCTTTAGACATAGAGTGTGCAGCCACCCCCTTCCTGACCCTGGGTATAACAGAGTCAGACGTGGCTCTTGACACCCTCGTTACACCACCATTACCGTCTTAAGCATGGATCCGGTTTCAGCCTTGATTGACCACATGCAGGGTCTTTCACTGGAGGTAGCAGATCTCCGTAAAACTGTCTCAGTTTCAGGTGACCGGTTCTGCTTGTGTTCATGGAGTTTGTTCAGAGCCTAAGATCTCGCTTCCAGATACGTTCTTCGGGGGTAGTAAGAATTTTGTTCGCTTTAGAGAGGCTTGCAAACTCCATTTTTGCCTACTTCCCCATTCCTCTGGTGATGAGGAGCAGAGGGTGGGGATCATCATCTCGCTGCTCAGGGATAATGCTCAGTCTTGGGCCTTTTCGCTGCTGGTGGGGGCACGGCCTCTCTGATCGGTGGATGAATTTTTTGTGGCCCTGGGGCAGATATATGATGACCAGGATCGTATTGCTCTGGCTAAATCTAAACTGCGTCTTTTATGCCAGGGTAAACAGTCCGCAGAGATATATTGTTCTGAATTTCGTAGATAAGCAGCTGATACTGGTTGGAACGATGCTGCACTCCGAAGTCAATTTTGCCATGGTCTTTCGGAGGGATTAAAGGATGCATTTGCGTCATGAGAGACCTGCCTCGTTGGACTCTGCCATGTCTCTAGCTGTCCGTATTGACAGGCATCTTAGAGAAAGAGGAGAGACCACTCCTTCATGTCATATTCAGTCCAAGGACAGTGGAGCAGTCTCATTCAGTGCACAGGGGCCTCAGTCTCTCTCAATCCCCGCTGAGCAGGAGGCCATGCAGCTGGATTTGCTTGCCTCTGATAGTAGAGGGTTCAGCTCTCAGAGGAGGGTTTGTTTCTCTAGGAGATTCAGGGAGTTTTCTGAGGGTAATAAAGAAACAAAAAGAAAAAAAATCTCTAAAAACATTCCATTTGCTACTATTGGCAAGGTTGATGCGGAAATTGAAGGTTTGCCGTTTGCTTGTAGTTCCCCTTTTGTCCTACCTGCCAGGGTGGCGCTAGATAGCAAGAACATTGTTTGTGAGATTTTTGTAGATCGTGGAGCAGCTGTCAATCTCATTGATAATCAATTTGCTATAACACATGGTTTCCAGGTATGCACTTTGGAAAAAGATATACCTGTTTTTGCTATCGATTCCTCTCCACTTTCTAAAAAATCGTTAAAGGGCATAGTTCACAATATCCGTTTGACTGTGGGTGATGCTCATGTTGAGGATATGTCATGTTTCGTCCTAAGCGGATTACCTACTCCTCTAGTGTTGGGGCTACGTGGCTCACTAAACATAACCCCACCATTGATTGGCAAGCAAGGCAAATAAATGGTTGGAGTGACTTTTGCAGAGAGAATTGCCTCACGGCGTCTCTTTCAGAGGTTTCTACCAAGACTGTACCATCTTTTCTCTCAGAATTTTCGGATGTGTTTTCCGAAAGTGGTGTCCAGGAGCTGCCCCCTCACCGGGAGTACGATTGCCCTATTAATCTCATCCCAGGCGCCAAGCTGCCAAAATCTCGTTTATACAATATCTCCCAACCTGAAAGCGTCGCTATGCGTACTTATATCTCTGAGAGCCTGAGAAAGGGACACATCCGACCCTCGAAGTCACCTGTTGCCTCTGTTTTTTTTTTGTTAAGAAAAAAGATGGTTCTTTAAGACCTTGTCTGGATTTCAGGGAGCTGAACTGTATCACAATTTGTGACCCATATCCGCTTCCTCTGATCCCGGACCTGTTTAACCAGATTGTTGGGGCTACAGTTTTTACTAAGTTGGATTTAAGAGGGGCATACAACCTAGTCAGGGTCAGGGAAGGGGACGAATGGAAGACGGCCTTCAATACCCCTGAGGGTCATTTCGAGAATTTGGTTATGCCATTTGGTTTGATGAATGCTCCGGCCGTCTTTCAACATTTTGTGAACAGCATTTTGTATAATTTAATGGGGAAATTTGTACTGGTGTATCTAGATGACATTTTAATTTTTTCTCCTGATTTCAAAACTCATAGGGACCACCTACGACAGGTCTTGCTCATTCTGCGGGAGAATAAATTGTACGCTAAACTGGAAAAATGTGTGTTTGCGGTTCCGGAGATTCAATTTCTTGGTTTTCTTCTCTCCGCTTCTGGTTTTCGCATGGACCCTGAGAAGGTCCACGCTGTGCTTGATTGGGAGCTTCCTGAGAATCAGAAGGTGCTGATGCGGTTTTTGGGTTTTGCCAATTATTACAGAAAGTTAATTTTGAATTATTCCTCTGTTGTTAAGCCACTCACTGATATGACTAAAAAGTGGGTAGATTTTTCCTCCTGGTCGGTAGATGTGCTTAAGGCCTTTTCTAGTATCAAAGAGAGTTTTGCTTCCGCTACCATTTTGGTACAACCTGATGTCTCTCTACCTTTTATTGTTGAGGTAGACGCCTCTGAGGTGGGTGTGGGTGCGGTCTTATCTCAGGGTCCCTCTCCTGCCAAATGGCGATTGTGTGCCTTTTCCTCAAGGAAACTCTCCTCTGCAGAGAGAAATTACGATGTAGGAGATAGGGAGTTGTTGGCCATCAAATTAGCTTTTGAGGAATGGCGCCATTGGCTAGAGGGAGCCAGACACCCTATTACCGTGTTTACAGACCATAAGAATCTGGCCTACTTGCAATCAGCCAAGCGTCTGAACCCAAGACAGGCCAGATGGTCTTTATTCTTTTCTAGTTTTAATTTTGTTGTCACGTTCCGCCCTGGGGTTAAAAATGTGAAGGCTGATGCCCTGTCATGTTGTTTTCTGGGAGGGGGGAACTTTGAAGACCCAGGTCCCATGTTGGCTGAAGGGGTGGTCGTCTCTGCTCTTTATCCTGATTTGGAGGCAGAGGTTCAGGCAGCCCAGGCAGAGGCTCCTGATCTTTGTCCTCCTGGGAGGTTGTTTGTGCCTCTTGCTGTACGACACAAGGTTTTTAAGGAGCACCACGATACTGTCCTTGCTGGGCACCCGGGGAGTAGAGCCACAGTGAATCTCATTGCTCGGAGATTCTGGTGACCGGCTCTTCGTAAGACGGTTGAGGGTTTTGTGGCAGCCTGCGAGACCATGTATCAATTTCAATGGTCAGTATAGACCTAGAATCCCTTTAGGGGTCTCTAACTAATGTTAAAATTAATATTTTTTATTGGTATGTATTAAAAGAAGATTATACTTCACACACAAGAAAGGGGAGTATGTAAAATTATCAGTGTCTAATGGCAAGTGAGCTGAATCCTCTTATGGTGACTGCCACGGTCACTAATTAAATATGTCGGTTCACGGACAACAAAGTGGTGGGTGTGTTTGGGAGTCGTGTTTATGTTTAACATATATGTCACACGTATATCCAGGTAGGCAGTAGGGGTCTCATCCACCCATCTGTCACAACCATTAAGAGATACTCAATTGATATTTTACAACGATCTCCAGACAAGGTACGCTACTTGCTACAAGTGTGCACTCTTGTCAGGGCCCACAGTCTCTATTCCCTATCAGGGATAGACATGCTGCAACAATGTTGCCGCGTCTCGCCACTATCTGCACTTGAATCGGTCCTCAGCTATCCTTCGCTGAGGGCCAGCCTCTATTACTGTTGATAGAGGTCTAGCAGTGGCCTATTCCCTTAGTCTTGGACACTCCTTACACACTAGCTGTCCCTTGTCCTAACTTCATCCGATCCTCACTGCCATACAACTGTCTAAAACCTAAAACGCGCTATACCACCCCTCCCGACATGTTTCGCCAAAGCAAAGCCTGCGAGACCTGCGCTCGGGCCAAGGTCCCTCATTCACGGCCATCGGGTTCTCTCCTCCCGTTACCCATTCCTTCCCGTCCTTGGACGCATCTGTCCATGGACTTCATTACGGACCTGCCTCGTTCCTCGGGGAAGACTGTGATTCTGGTAGTAGTGGACCGTTTTAGCAAAATGGCGCATTTTATTCCCTTTCCTGGGTTACCCAATGCTAAGATGCTGGCGCAAGCATTTGTTGATCACATTGTCAAATTGCATGGCATTCCTTCAGACATCGTTTCTGATAGGGGCACGCAATTTGTTTCCAGATTCTGGAAGGCCTTCTGTTCTCGCTTGGGGGTTCGGTTGTCATTCTCTTCTGCTTTTCACCCGCAGACGAATGGACAGACCGAACGCGTCAATCAGAATCCGGAGACATATCTGCGCTGTTTTGTGGCAGAGAATCAGGAGGATTGGTGTTCTTTTTTGTCCCTTGCTAAAGTTTTCTTTAAATAACCGTCGCCAGGAGTCCTCTGATAAGTCACCATTTTTTGGGTTTCATCCGCAGTTTGGGACATTCTCTGGAGAGGGGTCTTCTGGTTTACCTGATGAGGAGAGATTTTCCTCGTCTTTGTCATTTATTTGGCAAAGGATTCAGGATAATCTGAAGAGGATGAGTGAGAGATATAAGCGTGTGGCGGATAAGAGACGTGTGTCTGATCCGGACCTGAATGTGGGTGATCTGGTGTGGTTGTCTACAAAGAATATCAAACTGAAGGTTCCCTTCTGGAAGGTGGGTCCTAAGTTTATTGGGCCTTACAAGATCTTGTCCGTCATCAATCCCGTTGCCTTCCGTCTTGATCTTCCTCAGACTTGGAAGATCTATAATGTTTTTCACAGGTCCCTATTAAAACCGTATGTCCAACCCACTGTACCCTCCTATTTGCCTCCTCCTCAGATTGTTGTTGACGGTAATCTTGAACTTCAGGTCTCTAGGATTGTGGATTCTCGCATTATCCATGGTTCTCTCCAATACCTCGTTCATTGGGAGGGTTATGGTCCTGAGGAGAGGATGTGGGTCCCAGTGGCGGACATTAAGGCCACTCGTCTTATCAGGGCTTTCCATAGATCCCATCCTGAGAAGGTGGGCTCTGAGTGTCCGGAGTCCACTCATAGAGGGAGGGGTACTGTCACCGCCAGCTCTATGAGAAGGTCTGGCAGATGTTCTTCTGTACCTCTTGCATGATGTTCTTTGTTTTGGTTTCACTTTGTCATCTCCTTTCCTTCTTCCAGCTGTCACCTATTCACACTAATTGCCTCCCTTTATATTCCCTCCCATACTGCCTCACTTTGCGGTTTATACTACTTCCTGGATTGAAGTGATCACTGCTGGAGACTTCTGTTACTGCTTGTTCAGATAAGTCCTTTCTTGTATTGTGTTTTTTTGCTGGCTTGATTCTAGTTGACCCTGACTACCTCCGTATTAAGTGCAGGGAGCTGGTGGTCGTGTCCCCTCACTATTATAGGGTTTTCAGGTGTCACACAGTCTAGGTACGAGGGCATGCAATCATCTACCTCTGAGACCCTTGTATGTACTTAGCAGTCAGGGTGAGCTCTTAGCGTTTTACAGGGGTCACCTTTATGCTTCTTAGTTTGGGATCAAGCCAGTTGGATGTTTATCCATAACTTCCAGCAATCTGCAATATCATCCGTGACAAAGTCGCTTGGTCTGAGGAAGCCGTAAAAGGCTAGGTAAATGGTGTCTTGATCAATAAACTAGTGTGCTTACTGAAAGGGTTTTTCATAGTTTATCTGAAAGTAATCTGAACTTTGACCCTGTAAATGGCTGTCGTGTAAGGCAGGCCACAGCGGACCCCTTTTGTATACTCTTCAGTAGCATTCTAATTGGATGGGCTGAAAACAAGGAGGGTTGATTAGGATGCCATAGATACAAATGATGTTGAATCCCAGCTGGGTAGCTTAATAGTGCTAAATGACAGCTTGTGGTGAGAGTGGCCCAAAAATGCGGCAAAGGCCAGTAGGTGAGAGATGTTGCCCACTCCTACCGAAGAATGGGTTCTCTTAAAATTACAGAACGAGGTCCATGCCTTCTTATATATCCTCAGGGTGTTACAGGAGAGAGCTTTAGTCATAACACGTGTTAACCTGTGAACTGTCTCCTTAACTCTAATCAATTTGTCCTGAGGAAGGCTAGCTTCCATATTGATAGTGTCTAAATGAATACCAAGAAACGTAATAATAGTATCAGAACCCTCTACCTTGTGGGGCAATAGGAACGCTGAAATCTGCAAACGTCACTTGCAGCACCTGCAGGTCCTGGGGCGCATGCTTCGGGATTTCTATTAACAAAAAAATCATCCAAATAGTGAATGACGTGGTCTTAGAGTGTCCAATGCAGGGCTATGGCAAACTTGTCAAAAATACAAGGATTAGATTTGGAACCGAAGGTCAATTTGTTAGTAAAGTAATACTTATTCAACCACTTAAGCCCGTACCATTGCCACAACTCTGGTTGGACAGGGAGCAGCTTAAAGGCATCAGTAACGTCAGCCTTGGATAGCCAAGCTCCCCTACCCTGACTAAGAATCACCTGAATAGCTTTGTCAATAGAGGTATATTTCATTAGCAAATTCCTCTGAAGGAATTAACTAATTAAATACCGGTAAAGAATGTGGAGCTGACAGGTCATAAATTAGCCTCTTTTTTATCTTTTTTCTTGTACCTGTCGTCGGGACAGGCTTCGTGACATTGTGCCTGTAGACGTGACAGACTTTGTAATATCGAGCCTGTAGTCGTGACAGGACTTATAATGTCGTGCCTGTAGTCATGACAGGCTTCTTAACATTGTGCCTGTAGATGTGACAGGATTTGTAACATTGTGCCTGTAGTCGTGACAGGACTCGTAACCTCATGCCTGTAGTCGTGACAGGACTTATAATGTCGTGCCTGTAGTCGTGACAGGCGTTGTAACATTGTGCCTGTAGTCGTGACAGGACTTGTAAGCTTGTGTCTATAGTCGTGAGAGAGTTTGTAATATTAGGCCTGTAGTCGTGACAGGACTCGTAACCTCGTGTCTATAGTCGTGACAGAGTTCGTAACATCGTGCCTGTAGTCGTGGCAGGACTCGTAACCTCATTCCTGTAGTCGTGACATGACTCGTAATCTCGCCCTTGCCGTCAATTATTTCCTATCGAATGTTGGCTGGAACGATGTGATAGGGGGTACAGAACCTGACCCACCAGCAATAGTAAAACCTGCCGGACTTTGGCCCACCAAACGTAAGGTGAGGAGGAGGCTGCGGCTTATAAGCAGTATAGCCCCGCCTCCCCTCACACAAATGCGGCAATTAGCCATTTGCCTATAACATAGCACTATATTTACTGCTACATATTATTTTTTAATCAACTTTGCATTACGCGATTTTTACAATTTAGATTATTCGCAATCGCGAAAATAATCTCGAATACGAATATTTGCGAATATGAAACAAATATTCTAGCAAATATTTGCTAAATATCGCAAAGTCGAATATGGGACCTGCCGGCCATCACTAGTTATACATAGCTTGCTAATTAACTATTATTAACTTTTTTGGGGGGGAGCTGAAACAGCAATACTACCACTGAGTTTTTACATTATAAATATTGCAGAGTTAAATCTTTAGCATAAATAACATAATAACTTTATTCCCTGGGTCAGTAAAATTACAGTGATACCAAATACATATAGAAGGTTAGTTGCACCGCTATCTGCAACTTCACCCCGCTCACGCCAGATCTAAAATTGTGGGCGTGGTGTGGGTGGGGAAGGGGACCGGCTGGTTGGACCAATTCATTCACCATTTTCTACGCCTGTTTTAGGGCCTTTATTTTTTTCTTCAATAAGACCAGAGTCTAAAACGACGGTCTTAATAAATGTGTTCCATAGTTTTTTGTTACATTTTACTACTTTTGCTAAAAAAAAAGGGCTTGCTTTTTCAGGATGGCTTGTAGTTTTCATTGGTATAAATGACCCACAGTGCCCCATAACAGTGACATCCACAGTGCCCCATAGTAGTCAAATGTACAGTGCCCCCATAAGAGTATCATCCATAGTGCCCACATAACAGTGACAGCCGCAGTGTCCCCATAACAGTGAAGAAAAATGGCTGTGTTGTTATGGAAATCTGGTGTAAATCTGTGTGTATGTCAGTAAGGCTAAGATATGTCAGTGAGAATTAGAATTAAGAACCTGCAAGCTTGTTCTGGCTAATGCAAGTCATAAATAGCTGGGTTGTTATAAAACGGCGTATTTGTCATGCCCTGCTCAGACAGTGCGCGGAGGTCTGTCAGATTGGCAGCACGTGTCTAACCTTGGATCCGCCTTCCTTCAGGTGCTCTGGGTGGGGTCATTGGCTTAAATTGCCTTCAATCCCAGAGGGTCGTGCGGGTTATAGATTTCAGTCTGGCCTTGGATTCAAGGAAGGAAGGATTGTCTGTTCCAGCTCAGATAAGTTTGATTTCTGTTTGTGTTGTTTGCGGTCTAGGCTATTTGCGTGTCTTCTGCCCCTTCTCCCCTTTCACCATCTCAGAGATTCTAGGGTGTTTGCAGTCCAGGCACGAGGACACTTCATTCCTACCATTAAGGTCTGAATGTGGGCTTAGCAGCATAGGCAGAGAAGTCAGGGATGTGCTAGGAGGTGACCTGTCCCCAGCATCTCGCCTAGACACTTGTGTATTTGGTTGTCTGTGTATCTTAGTTCCTGTCCGCCGTGACATTATAACTAGAGATGTCGTGAACATAAAATTTTCCGTTCGCGATTAGCGAACACGAATTTTCGCAAATGTTCGCGAACGGGCAAACAGGGGGCGAACCGCCATTGACTTCAATGGGCAGGCGAATTTTAAAACCCACAGGGACTCTTTCTGGCCACAATAGTAATGAAAAAGTTGTTTCAAAGGGACTAACACCTGGACTGTGGCATGCCGGAGGGGGATCCATGGCAAAACTCCCATGGAAAATTACATAGTTGACGCAGAGTTGGATTTTAATCCATAAAGGGCATAAATCACCTAACAATCCAATATTTTTTTTGAACAATCGATCAGGTAGTGTAAGGGTTACGCCCGCTTCACAGACATTGACAGACCAAACTCCCCTTTTAATGCACCGCAAACCACCGCAAATAGTCAATTTTCCCAACCGCAAACTTCCCATTTGCACAAGGTTGTATACCAAGCTAGCCATGTCCTGTTGATGTCATTGAAGGTTTCTTCCTCCACTCAGCCAAGTACAAAACCAAGGGTCCCGGAAGGGTGAATTGAATAGATTTTTCGAATGGGGAGATGGTTAAAAAAATGCTGGCTCACTCCCCTTTGTTTGAATCCACGGTCACTGCGTCTGGGCCGTTCAATTTACTGTCCCACCCGATATGAGTGCTATTTTCTATAGTTCTCTCTTCTCATCAGTTTAATCCCTGTTACGTCCCCAATCTGGGGTCCATTTATTAAATAGATTTTTTGAACGGGGAGATGGTTAAAAAATTGCTGGCTCCCTCCCCTTTGTTTGAATCCACGCCACGGTCACTGCGTCTGCGCAGTGCAATTTACTGTCCCACCCGATATGAGTGGTATTTTCTGTAGTTCTCTCTTCTCATCAGTTTAATCCCTGTTACGTCCTCAATCTGGGGTCCATTTATTAAATAGATTTTTCGAACGGGGAGATGGTTAAAAAATTGCTGGCTCCCTCCCCTTTGTTTGAATCCACACCACAGTCACTGCGTCTGCGCCGTGCAATTTACTGTCACACCCGATATGAGTGCTATTTTCTGTAGTACTATTCTCATCAGTTTAATCCCTGTTACGTCCCATATCAGGGTGGCATTGCCTTTTGTGAAAAAAAATTTAGGCCGGGTATCTTCGACTGCCTTCACAGTGACAGACCAAACTCTGATACACCAAACTGAATTAATTTTAGGAACTGGGAAAAGCAGCTTGGTCGGTCCTCTTACTCCCAAGTTGGGGCACTGCGCATGCACGGAGCAATGTGCTGTGACACCCTATATGAGTGGTGTCTTAACTAGTCCTATTCCTATCAGTTTAATCCCTGTTACGTCCCCTATCCGGGGACGTGTGTCGAATTGATTAACCATTGTCGAATTAACGAACCATTACGACTTGCTGGAATAATTTAGTTCTGAGCTTTGTACTTGATTTGTATTGGAATTGTTGGGGATTTTTTAAATTGTCTGCATTATTTCTAATAAACTATTAAGAGACTTTATTATGATTTTTTTATTTTATGTATTAAAAACCCACCCATACAACTTAAAAAAAGATAAATAATTTTTTTTAGTTTTTTCTATGAAAAAACATCCAGCCGTCCCGATCGCTTTTGGTCTGATCATAATGAAGCAACGGCCTTATCTTCTGGGGTGTGGCAACATTGCCAACACACTCATAGAGGTGATGATCGCTTCATTGTGATACGCAAGCCCCTTCACCACAACAAGGTAACGATCACAAAAGGGGAATTTACACTTGTATGTGCCTTTTTTTTGTTTTGTTTTTGCAGCCACAGTGCAGCACCAGAGGCCAGAAAAATTAGGCATGTACACATGCCTGAAAAACAATGCTATTGTTGCAGCTGCTTTTATAGCAGCAGCTGGAAAAATTTATGTTTTCAAGGCAGAAAGGTGACTAAAACATTGCGGCTTGAACCCTAGTTGGTGGCGGAGAATTCACGAAAGTCATTCGGTATGCAGACATTAAATACAGCAGCGTGGGGACCATTTTGAGACCAAGGCATGTCAGGCCTTTTGTTAATTAAACGTATCCCCTACTGTCAGTCCCTTCGGGATCCATGCCTCATTCATCTTAATGAAGGTGAGGTAATCAACACTTTTTTGACCGAGGCGACTTCTTTTGTCAGTAACAATGCCTCCTGCTGCACTCAAGGTCCTTTCTGACAGGACACTTGAAGCGGGGCAGGCCAGAAGTTCTATCGCAAACTGGGATAGCTCAGGCCACAGGTCAAGCCTGCACACCCAGTAGTCAAGGGGTTCATCGCTCCTCAGAGTGTCGATATCTGCAGTTAAGGAGAGGTAGTCTGCCACCTGTCGGTCGAGTCGTTCTCTAAGGCTGGATCCAGAAGGGCTGTGGCGATGTGTAGGACTGAAAAAGCTCAGCATGTCCTCCATCAACAACACATCTGTAAAGCGTCCTGTCCTTGCCGCCGTGGTCGTGGTAGGAGGAGGATTATTTTCACCTCTTTCCCAGTTAGATTCCCGTTGTGCTGTGACATCCCCCTTATAAGCTGTGTAAAGCATATTTTTTAGTTTGGTTTTGAACTGCTGCATCCTTTCTGACTTCTGGTAATTTGGTAACATTTCCGCCACTTTCTGCTTATACCGGGGGTCTAGCAGCGTGGCCACCCAGTACAGGTTGTTCTCCTTCAACCTTTTTATACGAGGGTCCCTCAACAGACATGACAGCATGAAAGACCCCATTTGCACAAGGTTGGATGCCGAGCTACTCATTTCCCGTTCCTCCTCCTCACTGATGTCATTGACGGTCTGTTCTTCCCCCCAGCCACGTACAACACCACGGGTCCCAGATAGGTGACAACAACGAGCACCCTGGGATGCCTGCTGTGGTTGGTCTTCCTCCTCCTCAAAGCCACATTCCTCCTCTGACTCCTCTTCCTCATACTCCTCTTGCAGCGTTGCCGCAGGTCCGGCAAGCGATGATGACAAGGCTGTTTCTGGTGGTGATGGTGACCACAACTCTTCCTCTTCCTCTTCACGCTCATCTACAGCCTGATCCAGCACTCTTCGCAGGGCACGCTCCAGGAAGAAAACAAATGGGATGAGGTCGCTGATGGTGCCTTCGGTGCGACTGACTAGGTTTGTCACCTCCTCAAAAGGACGCATGAGCCTACAGGCATTGCGCATGAGCCTACAGGCATTGCGCATGAGCGTCCAGTAACGTGGCAAAAAAATTCCCAGCTCCGCAGAGGCTGTCCTAGCACCCCGGTCATACAAATACTCATTGACAGCTTTTTCTTGTTGGAGCAGGCGGTCGAACATTAGGAGTGTTGAATTCCAACGTGTCGTGCTGTCGCAAATCAAGCGCCTAACTGGCATGTTGTTTCGGCGCTGAATGTCTGCAAAGTGCGCCATGGCCATGTAGTAACGCCTGAAATGGCCACACACCTTCCTGGCCTGCTTGAGGACGTTCTGTAAGCCTGGGTACTTAGACACAAAGCGTTGTACGATGAGGTTCAACACATGTGCCATGCACGGCACATGTGACAACTTGCCCAAATTCAATGCCACCAACAAATTGCTTCCATTGTCACACACCACTTTGCCGATCTCCAGTTGGTGCGGGGTCAGCCACTGATCCACCTGTGCGTTCAGGGCGGACAGGAGTGCTGGTCCGGTGTGGCTCTCTGCTTTCCGGCAAGTCAACCCCAAGACAGCGTGACACTGTCGTATCCGGGATGTGGAATAGCCCCTGGGGAGCTGGGGGGTTCAGTTGATGTGCAGCCAGACGTCGCAGCAGAAGAGGACTCAGCCGAGGAGGTTATGGAAGAGGATGGAGTAGGAGGAGTAGAGTAGGTGGCAGTAGGCCTGCCTGCAAGTCGTGGCGGTGTCACCAACTCCGCTGCAGAGCCACGCATTCCATGCTTGGCAGCCATCAGCAGGTTGAACCAATGCGCAGTGTAGGTGATATACCTGCCCTGACCGTGCTTTGCAGACCAGGTATCAGTGGTCAGATTGACCCTTGCCCCAACAGATGCCATGACTTCCTTTTCAATCACAGAGTAGAGGTTTGGGATTGCCTTATTAGAAAAAAAAATAATGGTTGCGCATCACTAATTTCATTCAACTGATGTGTAAATAACTCCTCTGAGGGATCAAGTGAAGGGGCTGTGGTGGCTGTGGTGGTAGTGGTGGTCGTGGTGGCGGGTGGGAGAGTGGTGATTAAAGCTGAGCTGGAGGAGGATGGTGCATCAAGGTTCTTAGCGGAAGCTGTTGAAGATTGGGTGTCCTGTGTAAGCCAGTCAACTATTTTCTCAGAATTTTTGGGGTTCAAGGTACGTGGCCTCTGAACACTAGGCATTATTCCAGGGCCAGTGGAAATCACAGCACCACGAACACGACAGCCCCTGCGGCGTGGCCTGCCTCTGCCTGTCATTTTTTTTTAGATAAGTGTTACTATGCGTGCAAGCTACTGTGCCACTCTATATAAGTGGTGGGCAGTGGGCACAGTACAGTCTGTGTGGGCCTGACACACACGGGCTTGCAAATGTGATTAGATCACAGTTAAATTTTAAATATATTTTTTTTTTCCTGAAAGGTATTTGGGTGAATGACACCCTGTAACGGTATGAGTGCAGGCCTAGCCACTAGCCAGTGGCCACAATACAGTATGTGTGGGCGCCTGACACCCATGGGCTTGCAAATGTGATTAGATCACAGAAAAATATTAAATATATTTTTTTTTTATCTGCAAGGTATTTTCTGTCACACCCTGTATGAATGGTGTGCACTGTGCACACAGTGCTGTCTATGACTGAGCCTGCAGCCTCTCACACACGGGCAGCCAGGCAACTGCAATATATAAATGAAAAAAAAAAAAAAAAAAAAAGCAGACTGATGTACTAGCCCTGAAAAGGGCTTTTTGGGGTGCTGTCTGGATGCTGTCCTTATAGCAGATGAGTCTGTGGACACAGAACAATGCCCTAGCTAACGCTTTCCCTATTGAATCAGCAGCAGCTACACTCTCCCTCCTCTCTCTGTGAATGCAGATTCCGAATGAATCTAAAATGGATGCTGTCCTGGAGGTGGGAGGGTCTGCTGCTGATTGGCTGGAATGTGTCTGCTGACTGTGAGGTAGAGGGTCAAAGTTTACTCAATGATGATGTATAGGGGGCGGACCGAACATCGCATATGTTCGCCCGCAGCGGCGAACGTGAACAAGCTATGTTCACCGGGAACTATTCGTCGGCGAATAGTTCGGGACATCACTAATTATAACCCACCAAACTGTGACTGCCATTACTCAGCGGTTTTGTGATGGCGTCAATTGATGCACTGGTTGACCGCATGCAGGGATTATCCCTAGAGGTTGCGGATCTGCGTAGTTCGGTCACACAGTATCAGAGGGTTCTGGCATCAGGTGCAGGTCAAATTGGTGGGGAGCCTAAAGTCGATCTTCCCGAGAAATTTACAGGGGGTGCGGATGATTTTATCCGCTTTAAAGAGTCATGCAAATTGTATTTTCGACTGCGTCCATTTTTGTCAGGTGATGAAAATCAGAGGGTTGGTATCATCATGTCTCTGCTTAAAGGGGACGTGCAATCCTGGGCTTTTTCTCTGCCGCCCGGTTTGCTGGCCTTCCGGTCGGTGGAGGAATTTTTCAAAGCCCTGGGATTGATTTATGATAACCCAGATCGGGTCTTGATGGCAGAATCTAAATTGCGTAACTTACTACAGGGTAAACATCCTGCAGAGGGTTACTGCATAGAGTTTACAAGATGGGCTACTGAGTCGGGGTGGAACGACCCCGCGTTACGTAGTCAGTTTTGTCAGGGGTTATCTGAAAGGTTGAAAGATGCCCTGGCTTTTCATGAGTACCCGGATACTCTAGAGAATGCAATGTCTTTGGCTATACGGTTGGATAGACGTATCAGAAAGAGGTGTAAGGGTCCCTCCGTGCAAGGGATCCCTTCTGCATGTGGTTTTGTCTCACCTGCTGCCCAGGGTGATATTACTTATAACCCTGGGGTAGGGGAGGAACCCATTCAGTTGGGTCAGATATCTTTTCGTTCTGGTAGAAGAAACTTTAGGAGATTACATAAATTATGTTACTACTGTGGTAAAAGTGACCATCTTGTTTTTGCTTGTCCTTTTGTTAAATCACGTGATTATATGAAAGAAAAAGAAACCGTCCTGACTCTTGGTAGCGTGAATGGAGTAGTGGAACAAGCAAATATGCAAGCTCCCTGTAATTCTCGTTTTCTCCTTCCAGCCATGGTGGCGCTAGACTCAAGAAAATTCTTTGTTGAGGTATTCATTGACTGTGGTGCTGGGCTAAACCTTATTGACTTTCTTTTCCTTCAAAATCTGGGTCTAAGTACGTGCACTTTGGAAAGGGAGATTCTGGTGTTTGCAATAGATTCTTCACCTCTTTCTCAAAGGAGTCTCACTCATATTGCACATAATATTCAGTTGAGGTTGGGTGATTCACATGTAGAGCTTATTTCTTGTTGACAAAACATAATCCAATTATTGATTGGCAGGCAAGACAAATTATTGGTTGGGGAGAGTTTTGTTCGGAGAATTGTCTTGGCACATCTATCTCTGGGGTGTCCACTGCGGTTCTACCTCAATATCTCTCAGACTTTGCGGAAGTCTTTTCGGAGGGTGGGTCCCAGGAATTGCCCCCTCATCGTGACTATGATTGTCCAGTTAATCTCATCCCAGGAGCTAAGTTGCCAAAGTCTCGCCTTTACAATCTTTCCCAACCAGAAAGAGAGGTCATGCTAAAGTATATCGCCGAGAGTTTGGCAAAAGGTCATATTAGGCCATCTAAGTCTCTGGTGGCAGTAGGTTTTTTCTTTGTCAAGAAAAAGGATGGATAACTGAGACCGTGTTTGGATTTTCGGGAATTGAACCGTATTATGGTCCGGGATCCGTATCCCCTTCCTTTGATCTCCGACCTTTTTGATCAGATTGTTGGTGCCAGGGTGTTCTCCAAGTTGGATTTGAGAGGGGCCTACAATCTGATCAGAATCAAGGAAGGGGATGAGTGGAAGACGGCCTTCAATATGCACGAGGGTCATTTTCAGAATCTGGTTATGCCTTTTGGGTTGACGAACGCGCCAGCGGTAATTCAGCGATTCGTCAATGATATTTTTCATCACTTGGTGAGGAAGTTCGTGGTGGTTTACTTGGATGACATTTTAATTTACTCTCCTGATCTGAAGACCCATCAGGATCATGTGAGACAGGTTTTGACGATCCTTCAGGAGAATAAGTTATATGCCAAATTGGAAAAATGTGTGTTTTCTGTGCAGGAGCTTACGTTTTTGGGATATCTGCTTTCCTACTCTGGTTTTCTTATGGACCCCGAAAAAATCCGGGCGGTTCTGGAATGGGACCGACCAGAGAATCAGAAAGCTTTGATGCGATTTTTGGGGTTTACTAACTATTATAGAAAATTTATTCTAAACTATTCCACCATTGTTAAACCTCTGACTGATATGACAAAGAAGGGCACTGACGTCTCTGTTTGGTCAGAGGAGGCATTGCAGGCCTTTTTGACTATTAAGGAGTGTTTTGCGTCTGCTCCCATTCTGGTGCAGCCAGATGTGTCTCAATCATTCGTGGTGGAGATGGATGCATCAGAAGTTGGGGCAGGAGCAGTGCTGTCGCAGGGTTCTTCTCCTGGCAAATGGGTCCCGTGTGATTTCCTTTCGCCGAGAGGAACTATGATGTGGGAGATAGAGAGTTGCTGGCTATAAAATTGGCCTTTGAGGAATGACGTCACTGGTTGGAGGGGGCTTCTCACCCCGTTACTGTTTATACGGATCATAAGAATTTGGCTTACCTGCATCTGCCAAGAGTCTGAACCCTAGACAGGCCAGATGGTCACTGTTTTTTACCAGGTTCAATTTTGTTGTCACTTTTCGTCCGGGGGTCAAAAATATCAAAGCAGATGCGTTGTCTCGCAGTTTTCCTAGGGGAGGTGATTCAGAGGATCCTGCTCCGATTTTGGCTGACGGGTTGTGGTTTCCGCTCTGTATCCTGAATTGGAAATGGAGGTGTTGGGAGCCCAGGAGGGGGCTCCTGGTTCCTGTCCCCCAGGGAGGTTGTTTGTTCCCAAAGAACTGTGATACAAGGTTTTCAAGGAACATCACAATACTGTCCTTACCGGACATCCTGGTGGTAAGTCACCCTGTGACCTTGTGTCCCGGAGGTTCTGGTGGCCCGGGTTACGTAGCAGCATTGAGGATTACGTGGCAGCTTGTGAGACCTGTGCACGATCTAAGGTTGCTCATACTCGACCGGCTGGTTCACTTCTTCCTTTATCTATTCCGTTTCATCCTTGGACGCACTTGTCCATGGACTTTATTACGGATCTGCCGAGTTCGTCGGGGAAAACAGTAATTTTTGTGGTAGTTGATCGTTTTAGCAAGATGACTCATTTTATATTGTTAACTAGTCTGCCTAATGCCAAGACTCTTGTGCAAATTTTTGTTGACAATATCGTGAGATTGCATGGTATTCCTTCGGATGTGGTTTCTGATAGGGGCACACAGTTTGTCTCCAGGTTCTGGAGGGCGTTCTGCTCTCGGCTTGGCATTCAACTTTCCTTCTCTTCGGCTTTCCATCCGAAGTCGAATGGACAGACGGAGCGTACTAATCAGAACCTGGAGACCTACTTAAGGTGCTTTGTGGCAGAAAATCAGGAGGACTGGTCCTCATTCCTGCCCTTAGCGGAGTTTGCTTTGAATAACCGTAGACAGGAATCTACGGGTAAGTCGACATTTTTTGGCGCATATGGTTTTCATCCTCAGTTTGGTACCTTTTCTGGGACTAGTTCCTCTGGGATGCCAGAGGAGGAAAGGTTTTCTTCTACCGTATCCTCTATCTGGCGGAGGATACAAGTGAATTTGGAGACGATGGGTGAGAGATTAAGCGAATGGCTGACAGGAGATGTGTGACTGGTCCGGACCTGTGTGTGGATGATCTGGTGTGGTTGTCCACTAAAAACATTACATAAGTCATTCCACTAGAAGGAAAAAATAGTGACATTAACACAAACTTACTGCTGACACTCTCTCCACTCTGTCATGGACCACTACTTGTATCAGCATATAACAGAGCTGGTTCTGTAGAAATCTATGTGGAATCAGCTGACGGTATAAAAGGAGAGCCTCTTTTACTCTATAGTAGAATCTTGGGCCACTGCATGGTTAAGTCCATTATATCTGATGCTAACATTGATCTGTAAGGCTGAGTTCACAGTTCAGTTATTTGGTCAGTTTTTAACCCGTAACTGACCAAATAAGTGAGGTATGAACTGAGTCTAAGAGTGACGCCTGTCACCTGCCTGTAATACTGACACACAGTAACTGTTTCACTACCACAGTGGACTAGCTATGCCTCTGCAATGCGCAGTGATATACACTGATATACATGCTACTGGCATCCAGGAAATAGCTGATTTTTAACACGCTTATCACAAATTAATTCGTATCCAATAAAAATTTTGGGGAAAATTCTGCAAAACCTCTAAATCGCATTTTTGAAAACTTTGCTTATTCCGAGGATAAGTCATCATTATCTTTTACAGTATAACCCCTTTTAATAAAACCTCAGATCAGACACCCAATGTTAATCAGATCTCAGATCAGACAACTAATGTTAATCAGACCTCCAATCAGACCCTCAATGTTATTAAGACCTCCAATAAGACCCCCAATGTTATTTAGACCTCAGATCAGACCCTATGTTAATCAGACCTCATATCAGACCCCCAATGTTATTGAGACCTCCAATCAGACCCCCAATGTTATTCATACGTCAGATCAGACCCCCATGGTTAATCAGAACTCAGATCAGGCAAAAAAAGTAAATAAGTCAACTTCCCTCTTCTGCTTTGGATTTCGCCACTAGTGATAGACGAACATCGGCCAGGATGATTCGCGAACGTGATCAAAAGTTCGCGAAATGCAAGTTCGCGGCGGGACCCATTCACTTTAATGGCAGGCGAACCTGAAAAACCTTTAGGTCATATTTGCAGCCACCAAATACTTACAAGAAGTGCACAAATCGTCCTACAACATGGACAGTGACATACCAGAGAGGAATCAATGGCAAAAATTCCCTCCCAAAATATGTATTTTAATCAGGTGCCATTTTTATGCGTCTTAAAGGGAAATTCTCAGAAATGTGCCCTGCTGGAGCTTAGGAAAATTTTATTTTATACCACGGCAATACGGTCCCTAAAAATGTGGCATTTACCTGACATAAAAGAAATTGTGATTATGTGGCTCGAGGTACATTATGCGGTCAATGGATACAAATTTTGCTGTAGGCCACATGAGTACAGACCTTAAACATTAGGCATTCACCGGACAGAAAAGAACAAGTAATTATGTTGTGGCTGGAAGTAATGCACTCTGCAGAAAAAAGGCGTAAGGTACGATATCACTGATGGCGCCCTGGCTGCGACTGACCAGTTTGGTGATCTCATCAAATGGCCGCAAAAGTCTGCATGCGTCACACATGAGCAAACACTGGCGTGGTGAATAAAAAACAAGCTCCCCAGAACCTGTCTTGCCGCAGAGTTCGTACAGGTAGTCGTTATCAGCATGTTTCTGCTGAAGCAGCCAATCAAGCATATAAAAGGTGGAGTTCCAGCGCGTTGGGCAGTCATAAATCAGACGGGCTGATAAAGGTTCTTCTAAAATGGCCAGAGATTTTCCTGATCTGCCACAAGACGTCCTGGACCCCAGAGTATTTGCCAATGAATCGCTACACAACTAAGTTCAAGACGTGTTCCATGCATGGCATGTGTGTCATTTTTCCCTGTTTCAGCGCACTCAGCAGATTGGCACCGTTGTCGCACATCACTTTACCAACTGTCAAATTGAGTGGGGTTAGCCGCTGATCAGCCTGTGACCGCAGAGCTGAAAGCAGTGCAGGACCGGTGTGGCTCTTGGCTTTCCAGGAACAACAGCCACAGCACAGCATGGCAACGTCTCACCTGGCACGTTAAATAGGTTCTGGGGAGCTTGGGGGGTGCAGCGGAAGAGGCGGTATCAGTGGAAAAGGAGGAGTCAGCCGAGGAGGAGACGGAGGATGGAGTAGCAGAGTTATGTACCTTCCCTGCCCGTGTTTACTAAGCCACGTTTCTGTGGTCAGATGTATCTTTGCACCGACACTGTGTGCAAGAGATATATTAATTTGCCACTGAACGTGGCCATATAGTTCAGGGATGTCCTTCTGGGAGAAATATTTCCTACTGGGGACCTTCCATTGCGGTGTTCCAATGGCCACAAATTTTCTAAAGGCCTCCGAGTCCACCAATTTATAGGGCATTAGTTGGCGGGCTAGCAGTTCCGACAAGCCAGCGGTCAGCCGTTGGGAAAGAGGATTATCCGGCATCATCATTTTTTTACGCTTGAACATTTGGGCTACGGAAGCCTGCCTTGTGCCAGATGAACACGACAACGGCACGGTGGAAGATGGAGAGGAGGACCAATGGGAGGAGAGAGGAGAAGGAGAAGAGGCAGGACGTGGAGCAACAGGAATGTGGCTTTGTGGTTTCTGACGGCGTCACTCCCACTGGGCTTGGAAATGGGAGGTCGGGTGCCTTCTTAACCACCTCAGCCCCCCTAGCTTAAGCACCCTTAATGACCAGACCACTTTTTACAATTCTGCACTACACTATTTTCACAGTTTATTGCTCAGTCATGCAACTTACCACCCAAATGAATTTTACCTCCTTTTCTTCTCACTAATAGAGCTTTCATTTGGTGGTATTTCATTGCTGCTGACATTTTTACTTTTTTGTTATTAATCGAAATTTAACAACAATTTTGCAAAAAAATGACATTTTTCACTTTCAGTTGTAAAAATAAATAAATAAATGACATCTATATATAAATAGTGAGTTCAATGAACTTTTTATTTTTTGTCACAAGTTAGCGGAAAATGATGATTTTCTTTTTCTTTTTTTTCTTACAAAGTCTCATATTCCACTAACTTGTGACAAAAAATTTAAACTTCCATGAACTCACTATGCCCATCATGAAATACCTTGGGGTGTCTTCTTTCCAAAATGGGGTCACTTGTGGGGTAGTTATACTGCCCTGGCATTTTAGAGGCCCTAATGTGTGAGAAGTAGTTTGAAATCACAATGTGTAAAAAATGCCCTGTGAAATCCAAAAGGTGCTTTTTGGAATGTGGGCCCCTTTGCCCACCTAGGCTGCAAAAAAGTGTCACACATGTGGTATTGCCGTACTCAGGAAAAGTTGGGCAATGTGTTTTGGGGTGTCATTTTACATATACTCATGCTGGGTGAGATAAATATCTCGGTCAAATGCCAACTTTGTATAGAAAAATGGGAAATGTTGTCTTTTGCTGAGATATTTCTCTCACCCAGCATGGGTATATGTAAAATGACACTCCAAAACACATTGCTCAACTTCTCCTGAGTACGGCGATACCACATGTGTGACAATTTTTTGCAGCCTAGGTGGGCAAAGGGGCCCACATTCCAAAGAGCACCTTTAGGATTTCACAGGGCATTTTTTACACATTTTGATTTCAAACTACTTCTCACACATTAGGGCCCCTAAAATGCCAGGGCAGTATAACTACCGCACAAGTGACCCTATTTTGGAAAGAAGACACCCCAAGGTATTTTGTGATGGGCATAGTGAGTTCATGGAAGTTTTCATTTTTTGTCACAAGTTAGTGGAATATGAGACTTTGCAAGAAAACAAAAAAGAAAAAAAAATCATAATTTTCCGCTAACTTGTGACCAAAAAAATTCTAGGAACTCGCCATGCCCCTCACGGAATACCTTGGGGTGTCTTCTTTCCAAAACGGGGTCACTTGTGGGGTAGTTATACTGTCCTGGCATTTTAGGGGCCCTAATGCGTGAGAAGTAGTTTGAAATCAAAATGTGTAAAAAATGCCCTGTGAAATCCTAAAGGTGCTCTTTGAGATGTGGGCCCCTTTGCCCACCTAGGCTGCAAAAAAGTGTCACACATGTGGTATTGCCATACTCAGGAGAAGTTGGGCAATGTGTTTTGGGGTGTCTTTTTACATATACCCATGCTGGGTGAGAGAAATATCTTGGCAAAAGACAACTTTTCCGCTGCGATGCGCAAAGGGGCCCACATTCCTTTTAGGAGGGCATTTTTGGACATTTGGATCACAGATTTTTCTCACGCCTAAGGGCCCCTAAAATACCAGGGCAGTATAAATACCCCACATGTGACCCCATTTTGGAAAGAAGACACCCCAAGGTATTCAATGAGAGGCATAGAAAGTTCATAGAAATTTTTTTATTTTTGGCACAAGTTAGCGGAAATTGTTTTTTTTTTTTTTATCACAAAGTCTCCCTTTCCGCTAACTTGGGACAAAAATTTCAATCTTTCATGGACTCAATATGTCCTTCAGCGAATACCTTGGGGTGTCTTCTTTCCAAAATGGGGTCATTTGTGGGGTGTTTGTACTGCCCTGGCATTTGAGGGTCTCCGCAATCATTACATGTATGGCCAGCATTAGGAGTTTCTGCTATTCTCCGATTTCTTCATTCGCATCGATCAATGTGGATGAAAAAATCTCTGCCAAAAAAAAAAAGGAGGGGAAAGCCGTCTGCCAGGACATAGGAGCTCCGCCCAACATCCATACCCACTTAGCTCGTATGCCCCGATTTCTCCATTCACATCAATCGATGTGAATGAATAAATCATTGCCGGGATTTTATTTATTTTTTATATACAAAGTGTTTGCCAAAGAATATGAACACCGCCGCCTCCTCAGCTCATATGCCTCGGCAAACGTATCTTTTACTGCAGAGGAGAAATCTCGTCTTGCAGCGCCGCATACACCGACTTTTGTGTAATCTGACAGCAGCGCAATGCTGCTGTCAGAATGCACATCAGTACTGCAGCTAGTCGATCGGTTGGTCCACCTGAAGGGAAAAAAAAGAAAAAACCAGGCCGCAACGCAATAAATTTATTAACTTTATAATAACATTTGAACTGAACATATAAACTTTATTAAACTTTTTGAACAGAACGTTAACTTTTTTGCTTACTGGTGATTTTCTTTTTTTTTCCCCATGGGACAATGTGCAAAGCGCAAATCGCCCAGAGATGTGGCGAAGTACATTATGCACTTTGTCCCAGGTGAAAGGAGAGGTTTGCAGCAGCTCTGTGTGAATGGGCCATAATAGCCCTGTGTGCCTGTCCTGTGAGATGCAATCCCTATGTGAAGTGTACCTGTGTGTGGACTTCCTGAAACACTCCCCTAAGCATAGGGCAGGGTGGTCAGGGCAGTCAGGACAGAAATAGCGGGTGTCACGCCTTATTCCACTCCTGCTACAAACACATTTTTTTCGGGGTGGCGGTTGGTTTGAGGTACCGGCAACGACACTGGGGAAATGTCGCTCGTGTAGACGGCTCGCTACACTGGTGGTTGGGGCCACGGTGAAATTTGAGGAAGGATCTTGTTCTCCCAGCCTGTCATGGTCTTACCTTCTTGCTGTTCTCCTTCGTTTGACATGTGCTGGCGGCCATCTTGGTTTCTGGGTTTCTTGTAGCCTCCCACCCTGCGGCTTCTCCTTCCCACTGGGAGGAGCTGGATGCCTAGCTCATATATATAGGAGGTCTGTGGCTTCAGTTCCTTGCTTGGTCCTCCTGTGTTCACATGCTTCTAAGACTGCTGCTGCTTCTGGTTCCTGATCCTGGCTTCGTCTGACTACCCTGCTGGTTCCTGATCCAGGCTTCGTCTGACTACCCTGCTGGTTCCTGATCCAGGCTTCGTCTGACTACCCTTCTGGTTCCTGACCTCTGGCTTCGCAAGACCCTGCTTCGGTTCAGCCACCCGTTTGGACTTTTGCCTTACAGCTTGATTTTCAATAAAGCCTTCTTATTTCCACTTATCTCTTGTTGTACGTCTGGTTCATGGTTCCATGACATTAGGACCAAGCCATGAATTCTGACGGTACAGGGCCATCCTCGCTACCTACGCTGGTTGCCAGACTTGATCAGCAGGATCACCTGTTGGGTCGGTTCGCTGTGGCGTTGCAAACCCTGCTTGAACGCACGGCTCATTTAGCTTCCGTTGCCGATGGGTCGGTTGTCGCTCCTGGGCCCGCTCCTACTGCCGCTCCGGTTGTTGCGCCAGAGTCTATCCCGACACCTGTTGCTGCGCCTGCGGTGTTTCGGGGTATGACCGGTTCTGCCCCCCTTCCACAGCGCTTTGGGGGAGAGCCAGCTCAGTGCCGAGGTTTCCTTAACCAGGTGGGCATTTATTTTGAGTTGCTGCCACATGCCTTTCCTACTGAGAGGTCAAAGGTGGGCTTCTTGATCTCGCTGCTCTCGGACAAGGCCTTGGTCTGGGCCAGCCCTTTATGGGAGAACAACAATCCGGTGGTTGCCGAGTTTTCCGGTTTTGTTGCTTCTCTTCGGAAGGTATTCGATGTGCCGGCTCATGCTGCCTCTGCTGCGAAGCTCCTTATGTCCATCAGACAGGGTTCACGATCCGTAGCTGAATACGCCATTGAGTTTCGTACCCTGGCAGCAGAGGTGGGCTGGAATAATGAGGCTCTGGTCGCTGCTTTCTCTCATGGTCTCTCGGATGCCTTGAAGGATGAGGTTGCAGCTAAGGACCTACCAGTGGAGCTCGAGTCTCTTATTTCTTTCCTGATTTTGATTGACACCAGACTCAGGGAGAGACCTTCCTTTAAGGAGAGCCTGCGGAGGTCTTCTAACAGATTGGCGCCTACGTTTGCTGTCCCACCCGTGCCTCCCTCTCCTCCCACGCCTCCTGGGGATGACTTGTCTGGGGGTGAACCCATGCAGCTGGGGTTTGCTTGCCTGTCCGAGGGGGAGAGGGTACTCCGGAGACGCGAGGGCCGATGCATGTACTGTGGTCTCGGTGGGCATTTTCGGTTAGCATGCCCGAACCGTCCGGGAAACGCTCGCACCTGAGATCCTGTCGGGGGCAGATCTTGGGTGGAGTCTCCTCGTCCCCGGTTTCCCGTGTTGACAAACCACTGATTACTGTTGTCCTCTCCTGGGTCGGGGGCTCGGTGACGACCCAGGCGTTGGTGGACTCTGGTGCTGGTGGTTTGTTCATTGATAGTGTGTTCGCTGCCGCCAATTCCATTCCTCTGCAGCCTCGAGGTTCCCCACTGGCTCTTGAGGCGATAGACGGCAGACCCCTTCTGCCGCCACACGTGACTCAGGAGACCCTTCCAGTGGGGATGGCCATTGGTGCCGTTCACAGAGAGTCGGTCTGTCTCCAGGTTATTTCGTCTCCACACTACTCGGTGGTCTTGGGGTACCCCTGGCTCCAGAAGCATAATCCGACTTTCGATTGGAGATCGGCCGAGATCCTCTCGTGGTCATCGCAGTGTGGGGCTAGTTGCATCCATGGGTCTGTCAAGTTGCTGTGTACTTCCTCGGACTCTCTGTTGCCTCCTGAATACGAGGAGTACCGGGATGTATTCGATAAGGTGCGTGCGGTTGCCCTACCTCCGCACCGCCCATACGATTGTGCCATAGAGTTACAATCTGGTGCCGTTCCTCCTCGTGGCAAAGTCTATCCACTGTCGGTAGCGGAGAATGAGGCCATGGAGGAGTACGCGAGGGAGGCGCTTTCACGCGGACACATTCGCAAATCCTCGTCCCCGGCAGGGGCTGGATTTTTCTTTGTGAAAAAGAAGGGCGGTGAGTTGAGGCCTTGCATCGATTACAGGGGTCTCAATCGCATCACGATCAAGAACGCTTACCCGATACCCTTGATTTCCGAGCTGTTCGATCGCCTCAAAGGGGCCACGGTCTTTACCAAACTCGACCTGAGGGCGGCATATAACCTGGTAAGGATCAAGGCGGGCGATGAGTGGAAGACCGCGTTTAACACCAGGACCGGTCATTATGAATCCTTGGTTATGCCCTTTGGGTTGTGCAATGCGCCCGCAGTCTTCCAGGAATTCATCAAAGATGTTTTCCGTGACCTGTTGCAGCAGTGTGTGGTGGTCTATTTGGATGACATCTTGGTATATTCTGAATCCATGGAGGCCCACATTCTGGATGTCAGACGAGTGTTGCAACGGTTACGAGAGAACAAGCTGTTCGGTAAGCTTGAGAAATGCAAATTTCACCGATCCCAGGTAACCTTCTTAGGTTACATCATTTCCGCTGAGGGGTTCTCCATGGATCCTGAGAAGGTTTCGGCTGTCTTACAGTGGCCCCAGCCCAGTGGTCTTCGTGCCCTGCAGCGCTTTTTGGGCTTCGCCAATTATTATCGGAAGTTCATCAGGGACTTTTCCATGCTAGCCAAGCCTCTCACGGATCTGACCAGGAAGGGCAGTAATCCCCAGGTCTGGCCGCTCGAGGCCATCCGAGCTTTTGAGGCTCTAAAGTCCGCCTTTGTGTCGGCTCCGATTCTGTCGCACCCCAACCCTGGGTTGCCTTTTGTCCTCGAGGTGGACGCGTCTGAGACGGGAGTAGGCGCCCTCCTGTCTCAGGGTAGAACACCAGAGGGTCCTCTGCTTCCTTGTGGGTTTTACTCCCGGAAACTGTCTTCCGCGGAGTGCAACTATCAGATTGGTGACAGGGAGTTATTGGCCATCGTGCAGGCCCTTAAAGAATGGAGGCACTTGCTCGAGGGCTCGGTGGTTCCGGTTCTCATCCTGACGGACCACAAGAATCTGACCTACCTCTCTGAGGCCAAGAGATTGACACCACGTCAGGCCAGATGGGCTCTGTTCTTGTCACGTTTTAATTACGTGGTCTCCTACCTACCCGGTTCCAAGAACTACAGAGCGGATGCCTTATCACGGCAGTACTCCGAGCTGTCCGGGGAGGAGTCGATTCCGACTTCGGTCATACCTCCGAATCAGATCCTGGCCGCCATTCGCACCAGCCTGACCTCTCCCCTGGGTGAGCAGATTTTGGCGGCTCAATCTGGTGCTCCCTCTGGGAGACCCAACGGCAGATGTTTTGTGCCTGAGGAGTTGCGCACTCGGTTGTTGCGAACCTACCATAACTCCAAGGCCGCGGGGCATCCTGGAAAGAATCAGCTGTCCTGGGCTGTTTCACGTCTGTTCTGGTGGCCTTCTCTACGTTCCGACATCGCCGCATATGTAGCGGCATGCTCCGTTTGTGCCCAGAGTAAGTCCCCTCGGCACCTTCCGTTGGGCCTTTTGCAACCCATAGCCACCGGGGAGCGTCCATGGTCACACCTGGGGATGGATTTCATTGTGGACCTCCCTGCATCCCGAGGCCATACGGTCATTCTCATGATTGTGGATCGGTTTTCCAAAATGTGCCACTGTGTTCCTCTCAAGAAGTTACCCTCTGCACAAGAGTTGGCCTCGATTTTTGCCAGGGAGGTCTTCCGGTTGCACGGTTTGCCCAAGGAGATTGTGTCGGATCGGGGGAGTCAGTTTGTGTCCAGGTTCTGGCGCGCCTTTTGCTCCCAGTTGGGGATTCATCTCTCTTTCTCCTCGGCCTACCACCCTCAGTCCAATGGGGCCGCAGAACGATCCAATCAGGCCTTGGAGCAATTCCTTCGTTGCTATGTCTCCGATCACCAAGACAATTGGGTTGACCTCCTGCCTTGGGCTGAGTTTGCCAGGAACACGGCGGTGAACTCTTCCTCTGGGACGTCTCCCTTCATGGCCAATTATGGGTTCCAACCTGCCGTGTTACCGGAGGTATTCTCTCCCCAGGATATTCCGGCTGTGGAGGATCACCTTTCCGTCCTACGTGCTTCTTGGGTACAGATCCAGAGGTCCCTTGAGGTCTCTGCGCAGCGCCAGAGACTCCAGGCTGATCGCAGACGAGCGCCCGCTCCTTCCTACCAGGTCGGAGACCGCGTATGGTTGTCCACCCGCAACCTCAACCTTCGAGTGCCCACTCCCAAGCTGGAACGCTCCTTTGTTGGTCCCTTCCGAGTGCTTCGCAGGGTAAACCTGGTAGCCTATGCCCTCGCTCTTCCTCCTGGCATGCGGATCTCCAACGTGTTTCATGTCTCCCTGTTGAAGCCACTGGTGTGTAATCGTTTCACTTCCTCGGTTCCTCGGCCTCGTCCGGTCCAAGTGGGCAATCGTGAGGAGTATGAGGTGAGCAATATCCTAGACTCACGCCTGGTCCGCGGTCGGGTGCAGTTTTTGGTCCATTGGCGTGGTTATGGTCCAGAGGAGCGTTCCTGGGTTCCCTCCGCAGATGTCCATGCTCCTGCCTTGCTCCGAGCCTTCCACGCACGCTTCCCTCAGAAACCGTTCTTTACTCCACGGAGGAGGGGCCCTTGAGGGGGAGGTACTGTCATGGTCTTACCTTCTTGCTGTTCTCCTTCGTTTGACATGTGCTGGCGGCCATCTTGGTTTCTGGGTTTCTTGTAGCCTCCCACCCTGCGGCTTCTCCTTCCCACTGGGAGGAGCTGGATGCCTAGCTCATATATATAGGAGGTCTGTGGCTTCAGTTCCTTGCTTGGTCCTCCTGTGTTCACATGCTTCTAAGACTGCTGCTGCTTCTGGTTCCTGATCCTGGCTTCGTCTGACTACCCTGCTGGTTCCTGATCCAGGCTTCGTCTGACTACCCTTCTGGTTCCTGACCTCTGGCTTCGCAAGACCCTGCTTCGGTTCAGCCATCCGTTTGGACTTTTGCCTTACAGCTTGATTTTCAATAAAGCCTTCTTATTTCCACTTATCTCTTGTTGTACGTCTGGTTCATGGTTCCATGACACAGCCTTACTGTAGAGAATAAAACTATTATATACAGCCAATTATATCAAATATACAGACATCTTCTTATACCAGCGTCTGGTTCTGCGGGAAAGTAAATAGGGAGCCAACATCTGGTCATTGAAGTCCACCCCTCCCATGAGCGAATTATAGTCGTGGACACAGAGGGGCTTTTCAATGACACTGGTTGCTCGTTCAATTTGGATTGTCGTGTCTGCGTGAATGGAGGAGAGCATGTAAACGTCACGCTTGTCTCTCCATTTCACCGCGAGCAGTTCTTGGTTACACAAGGCAGCCCTCTCCCCCCTTGCAAGACGGGTGGTAACGAGCCGTTGGGGGAAGCCCTGACGACTAGGTCGCGTGGTGTCTGTTCTAGTAACAAAAGCCTGAAGAGGGGCAGACTTGTGTAGAAATTGTCTACATAAAGATGGTACCCCTTGCCAAATAAGGGTGACACCAAGTCCCAGACTGTCTTCCCACTGCTCCCTAGGTAGTCAGGGCAACCGACCGGCTCCAGGGTCTGATCTTTACCCTCATAGATCTGAAATTTGTGGGTATAGCCTGTGGCCCTTTCACAGAGCTTATACAATTTGACCCCATACCGGGCGCGCTTGCTTGGGATGTATTGTTTGAAGCCAAGGCGCCCGGTAAAATGTATAAGGGACTCGTCTACACAGATTTTTTGCTCATGGGTATACAAATCTTTAAATCTGTTGTTGAAGTGTTCTATGAGGGGCCGAATTTTGTGGAGCCGGTCAAAAGCTGGGTGGCCCCTGGGACGGGAGGTGGTATTGTCGCTAAAGTGCAGGAAACGCAGGATGGCCTTCAATTCGTGTCCTGGACATGGCAGCTAAGAACATGGGCATGTGATGAATTGGGTCTGTGGACCAATATGACTGCAATTCATGCTTTTTTGTTAGGCCCATGTTGAGGAGAAGGACCCGAAAAGTTTTAATTTCGGAAACTTGGACGGGTTTCCACCGGAAAGACTGGGCATAAAAGCTTCCCGGGTTTGCGGCTATAAATTGAGTGGCATATCGATTTGTTTCTGCCACAACTAAGTCCAACAGCTCCACAGTCAAGAACAGCTCAAAAAACCCCAGTGCCGAACCGATCTGAGCTGTCTCAACCCGAACTCCAGACTGGGCGGTGAAAGGGGGAACTACTGGTGCGGCTGAAGTTGGGGGCTACCAATCAGGGTTTGCCAACACCTCAGGGACTCTAGGGGCTCTACGGGCCTGTCTGTGCGGTGGCTGCGACGGGGGAACTACTGCGCTGCTGGTGTATGCCTCACCACATAATCCGACAGCGCCAGCCCCACTCTCTGCCCTTGAAGCGGATCCTGCACAACCTGTGGTCTAGCAACACGGGGCCCGGTACGCCTGGTGGTATCAGGGACCTCAACCTCCTCGAACTTTGGGTCAGACTGCCACTGCTTTCTACAGGTTCATATTCTGACCTGCTGGATTCGTCATATGAGGGTTCCCATTCCTCATCCGACTGGGTCAGAAGCCTCTAGGCCTCTTCAGAAGAATACCCCTTATTTGCCATTTGGACTACTAAATTTAGGGGGTATTCCCTGAGACTACCCAAGAAAAAAAGGAAGCCTGTCTTACAAATGGGAGGCTAGCGAAGTACCGGAGGCCGCTGCGATTGATAAAAAATATCAAAACTGATTATTTTTTTTTATCGCCGCAGTGCTTGTAAAGTGATTGTGCAGTGATAAAAAAAAAAACTATTTTTTTTTTACTACGGCGGGGCGGGCGTGGGTGAACTCACGTATGCGCGACCGATCAGGCCTGATCGGGCAAACACTGCGTTTTGGGTGGAGGGCAAGCTAAGGTGACACTAATACTATTATAGATCTGACTGTGATCAGTTCTGATCACTTACAGATACTTTAAAAGTACAAATGCTGATTAGCGAAATGCTAATCAGGGAATCAGTGACTGCGGTGCAGTGGGCTGGGCGCTAACCGATCGCTAACTACCTAACCAAGGCGCCTAAACTATCCTAAAACTAACAGTCAATACCAGTGAAAAAAAAAAAAAAGTGACAGTTTGCAGTGATCACTTTTTTCCCTTTCACTAGGTGATTGACAGGGGCGATCATGGGGTGATCAAGGGGTTAATTGGGGGTGATGGGGGGTGATAAGTGTTGTGTCTTGTGTACTCACTGTGATCTGTGCTCCTCTGCTGAAACCAACCGACGAAAAGGACCAGCAAAGGAGCACAGCAGCCATTTAACAGCAGCCAGGAGCACAGCAGCCTGGCTGGCAGGCTGATGACGAAATTGTGATTTACATTTTGCCGGCCCGCGATGCGCGTCCAGGAGGAATTACAGGGCTGCCGCAAAGACGCATCCCTGCGTGCGGCGGTCCTGAGGTGGTTAAGGCGGTTGTTCCTAGGTGAGTGTTGGGCTTACCGCGACTTATGCGTTGACAGTACAGGCTGCAGATGGCAACACTATTATCAGCAGCTGACACTCTAAAAAAAGCCCACACTGCGGAGCTATGTGCCGGTGTCCTGGGAGCGCAAGATGTGACTGTGCATGGTGGATGGCTCGCTCCAGATACATTTGCAGTCTTCTTTTTGCCTCCTGTGCACTGTGGGTTCTGCCAGTTTATCCTCTTTCTCCTCCTTATCTTCTGCTATGTCTCTCCCTCTGAACTCCCCTCTTCTTCCTCTCTTTTGGGCACCCACGTGCCATCCATCAACACGTCGTTGTCGTCACCTTCACCACCACTGACATTAGAGATCTTGGAGTAGGTAGCAACAGCGGGGACCACCCTCGTTAAGCTGATCTGGGTACTGTCGTCAGACCGCTGGGTGGCGGCCGTAGCTACCTCCTCTTCCTCATCCGATGACAAGAATGGCTGTGCATTGGTAAGGTCCGGTAATTGATGGGGAAATAATTCCTCTGACTTAAGTGGAGGGGCCATGATTGTGGTGTTGGTGGTGAGGGGTGGTGGTGTCTTTTGGGGTGCACACAGAAGAGAGTGAGGAAGGTGCTGATGCAAAGGATGAGGAGGGTGCAGAAGCGGAAGGCTGAGTGAGCCACTCAACCAACTTTGGTGCGTCCTTTGACATAATCGCACGCACCTTCTCTAACTTCCCACTTAGGCCTGGTGCACCTGCCCGACCCCTACCACCCCTGCGGAACGGCCTGCCTCTTCCTCTGCCTGTCTTTTTTTAAATGACCCTGTGCCAAAGTCCCTAGAGAAGAGCAGAATTTATGGAAGCAGGTATATAGAAGCCCTTAATCAGTTTTTTGGGGGGCAACTGGTATATCACACCAGTTGCAATTAGTTGTTCCAATGGCGTTTGTCTGTCGGTATAGCTGTGGTATCTCAGCAGAAAAGCACACAAATGCTGCACAATACAAATGCACTATATAGAAATGATATTATAGGTAAATCACACCCCTGCCGCCATCAGATTTTTTGGTGGGCAACTGGTATAGCACACCAGTTGCAATAGCGTTTGTCCCTCTGTATAGCTACATTATCGCAGCAGAACCGCACACAACTGCTGCACAATACAAATGCACTATAATATACTTTCTATGTTAAAAAGTATATTATAAGTATATTACACCGCTCAGTATGTCACACCTATCAATAGCACACCGATACCAGTCCTTAAAAGGACTTTTGTGGCCCTATTAGCTAGCGTTTGGTGTCTATATACTCTCTTACTGTCTGTCCCTGCTCCACACAGGAACCTCTCCCTACACTGGCAAAAAAACAGAATGTAAAATTGCGGCCAGATCAGGTTTATTTATAGGATGTGCTGAAACATCTTAATTGGCTGACCTGTCCCACCCGATGGATGTGTCATGGGTCAAAGTTCTGCACAATGCAAAGAATATGGCGCCGGTGGACATCGCCATATGTTCGCCTGTTCGGATAAAACAGCGAACGAGCAATGTTCGCCGCGAAACAACCGCCGAGTGAACTGCAAGGCCATATCTATTTGCCACTACCACTCAGGAAATCCAATGCTCGTATTGCCACGCTGTGCTATGTCGCACAGTGTGAGCCCGCCTAGGTTCTTACTCTGTACATAGGTCATAGCACAGTTTGCAGAGCTGGCAGAAGAGTACTTGTGAGTACTGCCAGCTAATGGAGAGATTGGAAGTGCTCATTAGTACTCAACCTATAAAACACACTGCCATTTTCCCCCCTT
Organism: Bufo gargarizans; assembly: GCF_014858855.1. Lineage (NCBI taxonomy): Eukaryota > Metazoa > Chordata > Amphibia > Anura > Bufonidae > Bufo > Bufo gargarizans. The sequence continues at coordinate 335,213,865 of NC_058081.1, read as the reverse complement.
TTTTTTGGGGGGGGGGGGGGGGAGTGTGTCTTAGGGTCTATTCACACGTCCGTTGTTTCTTTCCTGATCTGTTCCGTTTTTTGCTGAACAGATCTGGACCAGATCTGGACCCATTCATTTTCAATGGGTCCCGAAAAAAAATCTGACATTGTGCTGTCCGTTTTTTTTTCAGGACCCATTGAAAATGAATGGGTCCAGATCTGGTCCAGATCTGTTCAGCAAAAAACGGAACAGATCAGGAAACAAATAACGGACGTGTGAATGGACCCTTATAGGGTCGAAAATATAGTGTATATATATCATTATAAAAATGATGCCATACATAATTAAGCATATTGAAGAATTGGGTTGATTCTCTGGATTAAGTATTAATTGGTCCAAATTCTTATTGATGCCCCTAGACAATATTAGTTTCGGTTTGGCAATAAATACTGTGGAGATATGCTCTCAGATAAATAATTTGCTTTGTGGAAGAGGGAGAGTCAGGATGAAGCAGATATTTGTATGTATTTTGGATGAACAGGGTGGACCATATCTGCCAAACTTGAAACTACTGATATTTTATTGAATTGCAGATTCAGTTTAGTTATCTGAAATATTTTGTGGACAAAAGTATCGGACAGGTTAAAGACATATTTCAGGTTCTGGAATCTGGGCAAATAATGTATGCAGGTTTAAGGAATGTTTGATGGCTAAAGCCTTGAACAGCTGTTGGATTGGATTAAAGAAAATTAATAGGATAAAGGGGTCTTTAGAGTGCACACAAATATGGTATAATTGTAAGGAATTTATCAGTATGTAGGATGTAAAATGTTGGGTTAAAATGGGTGTAGTTTTTATTTAACAGCTTTTATTATTCATTGTATTTATTTTCAAGATATAAGGCATTTTAGATATTATCAAGTGTTAAACACATCTTTAAAAACTGAAGAAAAAAAAGGGTTTTCAAGTGGTGATGACGAGGACATCAGAAATTATGGATTTTTTAGTTTGATGAGTCAAAACGTAAAAATACACTCTCACAAATGTATTATTTGCTTAAAGAATGCAGAAGGGATTTGATGTACAATAGTAAAAGAAAATGAGAAGATACACTTGGGAAAATTGAAGGGACACAATGGATGCTAATTTTGAAATTTTTTAGAATGATCTGAAGAATACAAATCACCATATGGTGCAATTTCATATTATACAGAAACTTTATTATACCCCACTTTTTATATATAAAATAAGCGATAGAGGAAATTCAAATTGCCTTTGTGCACTGAAGTGAATGCAGACTTTCTGCATATTATTTGGAGCTTTCATAAGATCTTAGTATACTGTAATAGAAAATAAGTACATGTTTGCTGGCCCTGTCCCTCTAGAGTGTGCAGTTGTAATACCCCAAAGAGGCATTACCACCTTTGTCTCAACCTCACTATCTTTAATAGGGGATCCTGTGTGATCTCATATATATTTATTGCCATGTCCTGCATTATGTGTATGTATTTCCTGATTTTGTAACTGTTAAAGTGTAGTATGTCTGGTTCACCAGCAGATGGCGGCAATCTTGGTAGAGTTAGTTTCCCTGGAGAGGAACCTTCTAGTTCCTTCCAGCCCTCTCTAGAGAGGGAGGAGATTAGTTAGAAGTCAGTCCCAGCCTACCCCTCCTGGGGAGAGGTTGTGAATCTATCTTACACCCTGCTAGGTGAGGCAGCAGGCCTAGTTCCTGTCGGACAGGCTCTGCCTGTGAGTTCTAAATCATTGCATGTCCCCTCCTAAGCTTGGATTGCCTAAAGCCAAGCTAAGTAAGCTTGAAGCAAGGAAGACGTTTTCCTAGGATTACAGTGAGAGACAGACTACAGAAAGCTAAGTTCCAGCAGAAGAGGGAAAGTTCCTATTTAATCCAGATGACATAGCAGGGCTGAGAGAGTACAGATATAGCAGATCTCAGAGTGTTTGCCTGCAAAAACTAATGCCAAAACCTGCTGATGGCCAAGATAAAGTTGGAAGATTGTTCCTTAATTCAAGTTTATGCCAAGTAAAGCTGTGTTCAATGTTAATAAAATCTGGACTCCATTATTCCTTCATCATCCAAGTTAATCATCCCTTTTATCACTGCTTCGGACAACCACGTATGGGATCCAAGGATATCCAGGTACGAGCAACGAGACGAGTGCTAAATCCACACCCAAGTGACACCTTAGGCAACCCTTACACCACTCTGGCATTCCTACATCTGGGTATGAACACCACTATACTTACAGGAGACTCCATGTCCTCATTGCTGAAATGCAACTGGCGTCACGACAATTTGCTCTATCAGAGGGACATATATTGTAAAAACCTCTTAAAGGGTAAAGGAACCCCCAGACGTTGGCTCCCATAGTACGTTGCATATTCTTAGGTGATATATCTAAATTAGTTACTGACTCTAAAAGTAGGATCTTTGAGATGTTGATTTTTGGTGTGATTGATGGTTGTAAGTATTTGGTTCAGAATAAGAAGCTACAGTTCCAGGGCCCATCTCCCATTTAAAGCATGGATCCTGCTCTTACCAATAGACAGAAAAATGATCCAGCATCTGATAAAATGCACTTGGCTATGATTTACTTCTTAATAATGATGATGATTAGTGTTGAGTGAACCCGAACTGTTCGGGTCCGTACCGAACTTTACGATTTTGGGTTTCCGGACCTGAACTTTGCCGGAAAAGTTTGGGTTTGAGTTCGGTGTTCAGGCATTTAATAAAGCTTGTTGAAAGGATGCAGGGCAGCCAATTAACAAGCTTTCAAGCTGTGGACACTTAGAAGTCATCACAGCCATGCCTAGTAATGGCATGGCTGTGATTGGCCGATGCATCATGTGACCCAGCCTCTATAAAAGCTGGATCACGTGTAGCACCGCCCATCAGCTCTGAGTAGTGCAGGGACAGGAAGCAGGCAGCTGAAGTGAGGGACAGTGTTAGGAATCTTATTTAGCTATTTGTTCTGTTGGTGACCTATAGTGATTTTTTTGTACGTGCTATACACCAGCTTTGCACCCCTGACAAAGAAATATATTAATTAATCTGGCTGTTAATTCTTTGGGTGACCTATAGCGATCTTTTGGGGGTGCAATGCACTATCTTTGCACCCCTGACACAGAAATATAATAATTAATCTGGCTGTTAATTCTGTGGGTGACCTATAGCGATTTTTTTTGTGGGTGCAATCCACTATCTTTGTACCCCTGACAAATAAATGGATTCCACAGGACTTGTCTGTACTTTGTGCTGAATAGACAAGTATACCGGCAGCACCCAGCGATTGTTATACCCCAGAGCACTTTGCATTCTATTTTCTATTTCCCAATGTTTTGGAGTCTTCCCAAATTTATAAATAAATAAAAAACCACAAAAATAATCTGTGTTGGCTACCTCCTCCTCCTCCACCCCCGCTTCTACCTACACTGCCATGTCCACCGCCTCCTTAACCTCCTACTCCACTTTGACCTCTGCCTGCTAGTTCAAGATTATTTTTTTCTATTCTATGTTATTTTATTTCATTTCCCTACCCACATTTGTTTGCAGGGCAATTGTCCTGCTCTTACCCCCATTTTGCTTCCTTTTGCAGCCCTGTAGCCCTTTCTATGACTATTTTACAGGCATTTTAGTTCCCCAAAGTTCGGGTCCCCATTGACTTCAATGAGGTTCAGGTTCGGGTTCGGGGTCAAGTTCAGGTCCCGAACCCGAACTTTGTGCCAAAGTTCAGCCAGACCCGGTGAACCTGAACTTCCAGGTGTTCTCTCATTCCTAATGATGATAATAGCTGATGAATTCCTGCTTACATGTTTTGTATGTGTAGCATTGTATTAGTCATTGTGGTTCAAATATAATGTTTTTTGTACATGATTTTCCTCCTTTTTATCACGCAGTGGTTGTTATAGAAAAAGACCTTTTAGAATCACAATCACCCTCTCAGAGGTATTTAATATATAGAAATGCTATGAATGTAAATTATTGCCATTATTAATAAATTATGTTTTCTATAGCAAAATGACACCTATATGGGTGGTTAAACCTGTATCAATGCTGTGTGTAAAAAGAATTATAATATCTGTTATTTTGTTTTCTGGGATCTAGATTAGCTATTGAATTGACCTACGAAGTGAGCCACCTTCAAGCACGTCACTTGACATGTGCAGACATGTGGGGAAGGTTGGGGGAGGTAGCTCGCTTCTGTATTACAACAAACCTAGAAGTGGAGTGGGCCAGGGCTAATATCCTGGTAAGCAGCTGTTGCAATTAAAGTATAATAATAAGTTTGATTCAACTTCAAAATCTGCTCTGGGGCTGCGGGTGACAGATTCTCTTTAACCCCTGAAGAACCAAGCAATTTTCCATTCTTTCATTTTCATTTTTTACTCCCTGCCTTCCCAGAGCCATAATTTTGTTTATTTTTTGTACTTTCTAATGGTACCATTTTATATTGCATATGACGTAGTGGAAAGCTGGAAAAAAAAATCCAATAGGGAGGAATTGGAAAAAAATAAATTTTGACATAGTATTATAGTTTTAATTTTTACTGCATTCCCTACACTTTAAAACTGACCTGTTATATTCATCATCTGGGTAAGGACAGCTACAGCAATACCACATTTATATAGTTTTTCATCTGTAGTTATAGTTATAGTCTGATCACTTCTTGCGTAGACTGCAGTGATTTAACTTTGCAGCCTATGGGAAATTCATATATCTTTGATAGGACTCATAGCCTTCAGAAGTCCCATGACTGCCATAGCAACTGGATGTGGGGGAGTAGGGGAGTGCAGATCTTAACTGCCATAGTCGCAATTGATCATAGCATCTGAGAGATTAAAATTTCTTGATTGGCATCATTGCCAATTGCGAACAATGCCTCCAGATGTCTGCTATGTAAAACAGCAGACTCTCAGTGGCTACAGCACATTTTTAGCTTCTGAGAGGGTGTCATGTTTGAAGCATTAACTCTACTGTACATGTATGGCTGAGGTCCTAAAATGATTAGACAATTGGATTCTTGATTCGTGTTGATCGATCATGCACGGCCGAATATCATGTGTGCTCTAGCGCGATGCTCGAGTCTCCTCCCCGCAGGTTTGCTGCCTGCTACGCAGCCAATAAACGTGCAAGTAAGTAGTAAGTACTGCACTCACTGTAATGCCGTAGCCATGTTGGTTACTGGCATTACAGTGATTGGCTGGCCAGAACGCATCATCGGCTGCTATAAAGCACCCGATGACACGTGGTTCGGCCAGTCTTAGTCAGGGAGAGCTGTGCTGTAGAAGGGACAGATAGTGTAGGGAATTAAATTTTATTTTTTGGTTAGACAGGGTTGGTGTTAGAGACCCAAAAGTCCTTTAAAGGACAATTGAGGTATCTGGCAGCAATATATATTTTTAGCGCAACCTGCGCTAAATAGCTTGCAATTGTTTGGCTGCTGCAGACAGCGACATTATCTACGCTACATCTCTTGTTTAACGTGTGTGCAGCCAAAAATATCTGCGACATCCAGTGTACTTTTTCCGTAGAAAGTGTCCGCTGGTGACAGTGACATTACATGCGCTACATCTCCTGTATAACGTTTGCGCATACTAAAAATATCTGTGACATCCAGTGTACTTTTTCAGTTGACGGTGTCCGCTCTGGACAGTTACATCATCTGCACTACATCTCCTGTATAAGGTATGCACATCCCAAATTGCCATGACATTCCCTGTAATTTATTATTAGCCGCTAGTGACATTACCTGCGCTACATCTCCTGTATAATGTTTGCGCATCATAAATATCAGTGACATTCAGTTAAATTTTTTCGCCGCTGGTGACAGATATATTACCTGCACTACATCTCCTGTAAAACGTTTGCGCATCCCAAAAAGCTGTGACATTCCCTGTAATTGTTTATTAGCCGCTGGTGACAGCGACATTACCTGCGCTACATCTCCTGTATAACGCTTGCGCATCCTAAATATCAGTGACATTCAGTCAAATTTTTTCGCTGCTGTTGGCAGCGACATTACCTGTGCTACATCTCATGTATAACGTTTGCACATCACAAATAGCTGTGACATTCCCTGTAATTTTTTATTAGCCACTGGTCACAGCGACATTACCTGCGCTACATCTCCTGTATAATGCTTGCGCATCCTAAATATCAGTGACATTCAGTCAAATTTTTTCGCTGCTGTTGGCAGCGACATTACTTGTGCTACATCTCATGTATTGTATTGTATGTGTGACATACTTGCAAGCATATATACCATGTCTATGTCCCTGTCCCAGCTGCAGGGCGGCGCAGGACACCACCACACACCTGGTGGTCGGTTAGATTGCAGCATATAATGCTTCCAGTCGGTTAAGCACCACCCTGTCTTCAACAAAGTCCAGTCTTAGTAGCCAATAGTCTGGTGAACAGAATCCGCACCCTGATTCTCCTTCCTCCCACCATAGAGAGTCTTGCCAAAGAAGTGATCCCACACTTGGATATTCAAAAGAGCTCTTTTCATCACCATTCCTTGATTTTGGCCTCTCGCCAAGCCCGCTTGAAGAGGGACATAAGGAGATCTTGTGCATCGATGCCCAAACTCTTGAGCATCCACAGTCACAAGAAGATGACGGTGGGGGAACGACCATTACCCTGGGTTCACACCTGAGCGTTTCTGAGACGCGCGTATTTGTCGCGCGTTTTTATGCGCGTTTTTTGCAATAGTAAACTCGCGTTTGACTTGAGTTTGTGTGATTGACTGCAGTGTTGTCCAATGAGTCTATGGGCCAAAACGCGTGACAAACGCCCCCAAAAAAGCTCAAGAACTTGTTTATGCGTCGGGCGTTTTACAGCGCGTTCAAACGCTCAAGTGTGAACCAGGGCCATAGGGAAGCATTGGTTTTCACGTGTTGAGCGTTTTACAGCGCGTTTGAACGCGCTGTAAAACGCTCAGGTGTGAACTTAGGGTTAGTGTTTCACGAGGTGGATGATGATGAGAAATAGTTGACAATAAGTCAACGGCAATTAGTGTCTGAAGAGGTTGATGATGAGGATAAGACCCTGTTGTCAATAAGTGAGTTTCTTGATAGGTAAACAAGTCAGGATGACCAGAGTGAGGAAGTGGAAAAGGAGGTGGTGGACGATGAATTCACTGACCCAAACTAAGAAGGTGGCAAGCCGAGCGAGGACAGCAGTACAGAGGGGGGAGGGATCTGCAGCACTGCAACAGGCTGGATTAGGCAGTGGGGTGGCAAAAGGTAGAAGGAGGGCCATTCCAACCAGGACAGCAACTCTTCCCCGGTGCACCCCCTTGCGGCAATCTCACTTGCCAAGGGGTAGGTGATCCGCAGTCTGGCGCTTTTTTGAGGAAAGTGTGGACGATAAAAGAATTGTCATTTGCAACCTGTGCCATACCAAAATGAGCCGGGGCATGAACACTAGCAACCTCATCACCACCAGCATGATCCACCACATGGCATCAAAGCACCGTAATAGGTGGGCCGAACGCCTGGGTCCACAATCAGTGTCTGCGGGTCACACCACTGCCTCCTCTTCCCTTGTGTTATGTTCTGGCCAATCCCCCTGTCCAAGACGCAGGCCGGATGCCTCCCGCCTTGTAACTGGACCTTCGCAAGCACCATCAGCTAGCACACCCACTTCTGTGATCCAGCACAGCTTACAGAGGTCCATACCCCAGGCCTTAGAATGAAAGTGCAAATACCCAGCCACCCAGCCACAAGCCATAGCACTATATGTGCACCTTTCCAATTTTATGGCCCTGGAAATGTTGTCATTTAGGCTTGTGGACACTGAGGCTTTCCGCAGCCTGATGGCGGTGGTGGTCCCTCTTATCCCAGTCCCCAGCTGCCACTATTTTTCCTGGTGTGCCTTCCCCGCGTTACTTCAGCATGTGTCCCGTAACATCACCCGTGCCCTGAGCAACGCAGTTATTGGGAAGGTCCACTTAACGACTGACACATGGACAAGTGCTTGTTGCCATGGAAGCTACATTTCCCAGACGGCACATTAGGTGAATGTTGTGGAGGCCGGGAGTGAGTCGTACCCTGGGATGGCACAGGTGCTACCGACGACAAGGATTGTGGGCCCTACTACAATCAGGATTTCAGCCACCACCTACGATAGTGGCTGCAACCTCCACTTCTCCTCCTCAACCTCCTCCTCCACTTCTGAATTATTATCTTGCAGCACCAGTCAGTCATCGGTCAGTAGCTGGAGGCAGTGTAGCACTGCAGTGGGGAAGCGGCAACAGGCCAATGCTGAAACTATGTTTAGGTGACAAACAGCACACTGCCGCAGAGCTGTGACAGGGTATAATGGACCAGATTGAGCTATGGCTCTCACCACTCAACCTACAACCAGGCATGGTTGTGTCTAATAATGGCCATAACTTGGTGGCAGCTATGGAGCTTGGCAAGCTCACACACATACCATGCCTAACCCACGTGTTCAACTTAGTGGTTCAGGAGTTTCTCAAAACCTACTCCAATTTTCCTGAGCTACTGGTGAAGGTGCGTCGCGTTGTGCGATGTGAGCATGCTCTGGAACTCCACGTTCCACATGTTGGCCAGGCTTTGTGAGCAGCAGAGGGCAGTAGTGGAATACCAGCTACAATATGGTCGTCGCCTTTCCAGTCAGCTTCCCCTCTTCACAAGCAACGAGTGGGCATGGATGTCTGATCTCTGTGAGGTTTTACACAACGTTGATGCCGCTATTATCAGCGTAACCATCCCACTTCTGTGTCTACTGAAATGCTCGCTGCTCACAAAGAAGGAGGACACTTTGCATGTGGAAGAGGTGGAAATGGGGGAAGACAGTACACAGGATGATGAAGAGGAGGAGTAGGAGACGGTTGCTTACGCTTCAGAAGGTAGTACCCACAGCAGGTTTATTCTATCTCTTCAGCAAAGATGGGCCGAAGAGCAGGAAGAGGAAGAGGAGACTGAGAGTCATCCTCCTGATGAGGACAGCAAAGTCTTGTCTGTTGGGACTCTGGCACGCATAGCTGACTTTATGTCATGCTGCCTTTCCCGTGACCCTCGCGTCATATGCATTTTGCCCAATACCGATTACTGGTTGTTCACACTTCTCAACCCATGCTACAAATAGAACTTCTCATCTCTCATTCCTGTCGTGGAGAGGACTAGAAAAACAGTGCAGTACAAGAAGATCCTTGTGGAAAATTGCTCCAAAAATTTCCATCTGACAACGCTGGCAGCAGAGTACGTAGTTCCTTGGTCAACTGAGGAGGGGAGACGAGGGGCACACACAGCAGTTCCAACAGAGGCAAGGCAACAGTCTCCAAGGCCTGGGACAGTTTCATGACACCCCACCAGCAACCTCACCCTGATGCGCGTCCTAGTGTCGCAAGGAAAGAAAAGCTTAGGAAGATGGTGAAGGAGTACGTAGCAGACCGTGTCAGCGTCCTCAATGATCCCTCTGTGCCTTACAACTATTGGACCTGGATTGTCCCTGACCTCTCTACTCCACCAGAGGAAAGCAGCTGAACATAAAGGCACTTTAAATATGGCTTTTATATTGTATTGAATACACTGTATTGCCATGTATCCCACAAAAAAGGGTATATGGTTCAATCTTCCTTTTCTAGTCCTCCTCCCCCATCAACATGCCTATTAGGCTACCCTCGTTCTTAATGTTTTAGAGGGTCAGCTCAGCAGCAGGCTCTCAACCATAATTTTTTCAATGGTCAGCTCAGCAACAGGCCCCCAAGCATAATTTTTTCGATGGTCAGCTCAGCAGCAGGCCCTCAACCATAATTTTTGCGATGGTCAGCTAAGCAGCAGGCCCTCAACCATAATTTCTTACATCAGATCAGCAGCAGGCCATCGCCCCTAATGTTTTAGAGAGTCAGCTCGCCAGCAGACTCTGAACCATAATTTTTTCGATGGTCAGCTCAGCAGCAGGACCTCAACCATAATTTTTTCGATGGTCAGATCAGCAGCTGGAACTCACCCCTAATGTTTTAGAAAGTCAGCTCACCAGCAGACCCTCAATCATAATTTTTTCGATTGTCAGATCAGCAGCAGGCACTTGCCCCTAATGTTTTGGAGAGTCAGCTCATCAGCAGACCCTGAACCATAATTTTTTTAATGGTAAGCTCAGCAACAGGCCCTCAACCATAATTTTTTTGATGTTCAGCTGAGCAGCAGGCCTTCAATCATATTTTTTTCAATGGTCAGCTGAGCAGCGGGCCCTCAACCATAATTTTTTCCATGGTCAGGTCAGCAGCAGGCCTTCGCCCCTAATGTTTTAGAGAGTCAGCTCACCAGCAGACCCTGAACCATAATTTTTTTGATGGTCAGCTCAGCAGCAGGCCCTCAACCATAATTTTTTTGATGGTCTGATCAGCAGCAGGCACTCGCTCCCTAAAGTTTTAGAGAGTTAGCTCAGCAGCAGACCCTCAACCATAATGTCTTCGGTGGTCAGCTTAGCAGCAGGCCCTCGCCCATAATTTTTTCCATGGTCAGATCATCAGCAAGCCCTTGCCCCTAATGTTTTAGAGAGTCATCTCACCAGCAGACCCTCAACCATAATTTTTTCGATGGTCAGCTCACAGCAGGCCCTCACCCTTAATGTTTCAGATGGTCAGCTCAGCAGCAGACCCTCGCCCCTAATGTTTTAGAGGGTCACCAGCAGGCCCTTGCCCCAAATGTTTTTGAGGGTCACCAGCAGGCCATCAATCATAATTTTTCAAGGATGTGTATGATGCCCTCCTTTATGTGTAATAAAGGGTGTATTAGAGTGCTGGTTGCTTGTAATTTTTGGCAGCCCTTTCACTTAGTGCATAGGATTTATGAGTGTAGGAGTTCCACTACCTGAACAATTGTACCACAATATGAATAAGGCCCTCCTTTATGTGATATGCAGGTTGTATCGGAGTGCCTCTTCCTTGCAATTTTTGGCAGCATTAGCTCTTTATATACAAGTAAATATACAGGAAAAAATGTTTTCTAACAATTTTTCCTGTAAAATCGATTTTATCTTCAGTTTTGTGTGTATTATTGTCAGTCAGTAAAATTGGCGTACTACTCGGACAACATCGTTCCCAGCAGTGACCTGGGAGTCCAAGATGCATCCAGACATCCTCCCCATGCGTTTCCCGAAACATTTCTGTGGTGTTTCCATCAATTTCTGACCTTTTCATGTGAACCAGACACCCTCCCCTCTTTAGAGCAGGGGTTGTCTGGTTTAATGCTCGGTTTCTCTAATTGACTTTTATTTTGCTCGGGTGCTCAGTAGAGCACCCGAGTATCTCGAGGTGTTCTACTCGAGCACCCAAGCACTTTGGTGCTCAATCAACACTATTCTTGATTAAATCAAGCCTAACCTGTTTGATGAACAAATTACCACATCAGAACTATGGTAATTTATAGGAATGGCTATCATTCTCAGAAAAGTTAAAAGGAAAAGCGGAATAGGAAGACTAGCAACAATATGGATAGCTACTGTCACTAAAAACATGTCCGAAAAAGTAGATACAATTTTCAAATGGATGCCAGTAGAAATAAATAATGTATTATAAAAAAATTCATATTAACCTCCTCCCGTCCGCCCATAGGATATAAACGTCCTATGGGTGGATCTCTATTTCTGAACGGACGTTTCTGAACGTCCGTTCAGAAACTGCAGCTGCACGCTAATCGTGCAGCTGCTGATCGGGTTGCCCGCTGTCAGTGACAGCAGGGCAACCCAGAGAGAAGGCAGGGTTCTAGATCGCTGCCTTCTAGATCGCTGCATACACAACGCTCACCGAGCGCTGTGTATGCAGAGCAGGAAGCGCTATGCGCTTCCTGTTCCGGCCCGGCGGTCATGTGACCGCCGGGACTGGAGCGTGCAGGAGCTGTGTGAGGTCTCTCACAGACCTCGATCAGCCCTGCACTGAGGCTGTACAGCGCTGTATTGCGCTGTACAGCCTCTCTGGGGGGTGCATTTCTCCTGTAACTGGGGCTACTAAGTCAGCCCCAGTTACAGGAGAAATCAACAGTGAAAAAAAATAGAAAAAGTGAAGTAAATGTCCCCCAGAGGTCTTGTATGACCTTATGGGGGGACGAAAAGTGTAAAATAAAAAAATTAAGTGTTGAAAAAATAAAATAAAAAAAAGGTTTCACATGTAAAAAAAAAAATCCCCAAGTCAGGAAAAAAAAAAGTTAAAAATAGAAAAAATAAAATAAAATAGACATATTTGGTATTTCCGCGTCCGTAAAAACCAGCTCTATAAAAATATCACATGAACTAACCCCTCGGGTGAACACCGTAAAAAATAAATAAAAAAAACTGTGTCAAAACAAGCAATTTTTGTCACCTTACATCACAAAAAGTGCAACACCAAGTGATCAAAAATGCGTATGTTCCACTAAATGGTACCAATAAAACCGTCACCTCATCCCGCAAAAAATGAGCCCCTACATAAGAAAATCTCTAAAAAAATAAAACAACTATAGCTCTTAGAACATGGAGACACTAAAATATCATTTTTATGGTTTTAAAAATGCTATTATTGTGTTAAAGTGAAACAAATAAAATAAAATAGACATATTTGGTATTGCCACGTCCGTAAAAACCAGCGCTATAAAAATATCACATGACCTAACCCCTCGGGTGAACACCGTAAAAGAAAAAAAGAAAAAAGTGTCAAAACAAGCAATTTTTGTCACTTTACATCACAAAAAGTGCAACACCAAGTGATCAAAAAAGCGTATGTCCCACTAAATGGTACCAATAATACCGTCACCTTATCCTGCAAGAAATGAGCCCCTACATAAGAAAATCTCTCAAAAAAAAAAAATATATAGCTCTCGGAACATAGACAGATTAAAACATAATTATTTTTTTTTTAAATGCTATTATTGTGTAAAACTTTAATAAATAAGAAAAAGTATACATATTAGGTATCGCCACGTCCGTAACAATCTGCTCTATAAAAATGTCACTTGACTAAACCCCTCAGGTGAACGCTGTAAAAATAAATAAATAGAAACTGTGCTAAAACAACCCATTTTTTTGGTCACCTTGCCCCATAAAGTGTTATATGAATGATCAAAAAATCATATGTACCCAAAAATAGTAGCAATTAAACTGGCACCTTATCCCCTAGTTTCCAAAATGGGATCACTTCTTGGGAGTTTCTACTGTAAGGGTGCATCAGGGGGCTTCAAATGGGACATGGCATCTAAAAACCATGTGGAGTTCCTTTTCTTCTGCGCCCTGCCGTGTGCCCATACAGCAGTTTATGACCACATGTGGGGTGTTTCTGTAAACCGCAGAATCTGGGTAATAAATATTGAGTTTTGTTTGGCTGTTAACCATCGATGTGTTAAAGAAAAAATTTGATTAAAATTGAAAATCTGCCAAAAAAGTGAAATTAAAAAATTTGATCTCCATTTTCCTTTAATTCTTATGGAACGCCTAAAGGGTTAACAAAGTTTGTAAAATCTGTTTTAAGTAACATGAGGGGTGTAGTTTCTACAATGGGGTCATTTATGGGGGTAACTACTATGTAAGCCCCACAAAGTGAGTTCAGACCTTAAAAAGTGGGTTTTGACAATTTTCTTAAAAATTTTAAGAATTGCTTCTAAACTTCTAAGCCTTCTAACGTCCTAAAAGAATAAAATGACATTTCCAAAATGATGCCAACATAAAGTAGACATATGGGATATGTTAAGTAATAAATATTTTATGAGGTATCACTTTCTGTTTTAAAAGCAGAGAAATTAAAATTTAGAAAATTGAGAATTTTTCAAAATTTTTGGTAAATTTGGGATTTTTTCATAAATAAAGGTGAAATATATTGACTCACATTTATGACTATCATGAAGTACAATGTGTCACGAGAAAACAATCTCTGAATGACTTGGATAAGTAAAGGCGTTCCAAAGTTATTACCACATAAAGTGAGATATGTCCGTTTTGCAAAATTAGGCCTGGTCAGGAAGGGGGCAAATGGCCCAGATGGCAAGTGGTTAATAAGATCATTTTACCTTATCCAATGACTAACAATACATAGGATTGTATAGAAGCTCTGTAAGATTATAAATCTGAATTGATGGACTTATGTCTTTTTTAGCATTTTCAGCTACAGTATATGGCAACCGTGTTTTGATGGTTTTGTGTACATACAGTTCCTTGTTTAGTAATATGGTATTGAAATATATTTATCATGTATTTATTATCTCTGGGTACTGTTTTCAGATAAATAACTGGTGGGTAGCTCGAAATAGTTTGGAATCTAAGAGTGTGAAAGTGTCCACAGTTGAGTGAGGAGGAAGTTTGATGTAATACGGTGCATTATATATGTCAATGTTTCTATGATTACTTTTCTGTATACACATAAACAGCGAGACATATAAATATATGTATGGGATTGACAGTCAGATTTTTGAATTGCCCATACAAAGCAAAAAGGACACCCCTGACCAGTCGCCATTAGTGTTGATTGCGAATACGCTAATCCCAAATTTTTAACAAGAATATCGACACTTCGAGAATTTGCAAAGATGTAGAATATAGTGCTATATCTTCGTAATCGCGAATATTCTAGATTTTTTTTCATCAGTACCCTCACTGCTTCTTGCTTGTGGGCCAATAAGAAGGCTGCAATATCTTTGTCTGAGCTTAGCAACATCTCTAGCAAATGATAGGAAAGTTGCCTACCCCTTACTATATAAGAAACTCTTTATTAAATATCAATATTAAAAGGAACAAAAACTATCAATCTGAAACAGAGTATATCAGGCTAGGGTTAACCAATAATGTGAAGGTGAGTTACTCAGATAGTTTATTAAATAACCTCTCTCAACCCTATTAAGAATAAGCAACACTGTCAGTACATGGACTCCGCAGTTGCTTATTTATAACCACAACACATAAACACCAGTGCCTGCTGATGTGAAAAGCAGGGACTAGGTCAGGGATGGCCAAACTGAGGCTCTCCAGCTGTTGAAAAACTACAACTCCCAGCATGCCCAGACTGCCTACAGCTATTAGCCTACAGCAGGGCATGGTGGGAGTTGTAGTTTTACAACAGCTGGAGAGCCACAGGTTGGCCATGCCTGCACTAGGTTATGTAGTACTAGCTGCCTATAGGACCTAACAAGGAACTGCTGGGGTTAACGTCATCCAGCATAAACTACGTAAATGAACTTGGATATTGGAGTTGTAGCGGGTCTTCACTATATCCCTGTGTGTCCAGGCACTTCATCAGGAGCAGGTATTTATCTCACTTGAAGGATGTTAAAACTTCACACAGGGTTTTCTGTGAAGTAGCATCATGTCGGTGCTGGGATGTTGTTGCCACTCTCACGTTGAGTTTAAATAGCTTCCGCTCCGCCCCTCAGCAGGCGCGGTCTCAGGGACAACCAAATCACAGTGGGGGGGGGTGTCAGCAGACTCTCCCGCTGCACAGTGTCCGCTTGTATGATGTAGCGGTGCTGAGGAGTGCAAGGTAATCACACTCTTGTATTGCAAGGGAATCTATTGGTTGCCCTATTTCTCATTAGTGATGAGCGTCATAGGCAACATTCAAATTCACAATATTTAGCAAATTTTTGGCCGAATATTTGCCATAAATTTGAAAATTCGAGAATTTGTGATCTCCAGTCATTGTTTACTTGATTGCGAAAATTGGCAACGTAATATATTTTCGATAAATTTGTGATTAGAATATGCTAAACTATTTGCGAATACGAATATATAGCACTATATTCTAAATATTCGTGAATTCTCAAAGTGGCGATATTCGTGGTTAAAATTTGCGATTCGAATATTCATGCTTAACACTATTTGTCATACAAATTGCGACACTACAGCATTCATCACAAGAATAGATATACCTTATATAAGGTCATTATGTTTGATATTGAGCAAGTCACATAGGAGAATTCATATATTAAACATGTAAATTCAAAAAAAAAGGGGGAATCAAAGTGAGGTTTTGTATTACTTATATGTTTTGAAGCATAGGGGATATGTCCCTATAAAAAAAAAGCATATGCGATGGCATCATTCAAGCCCAATGGTTTCACAGTTTGCATTCTGAAGATCCTTTGGGCTTCCTTCCATAATAGAATGATGTCCACATCCCCTCGTCGTATAGGGCGTGCAACATGTTTGATCACTTGAAATCTGACTGCTTCACTCTTCCCGGCATGACAATCACTCACGTGCCTTGCTATATGTGTTTCTGCCTCATTTCTGATCTCCCCAATTCTCTTTCTAAATTCACATTTAGTTTTGCCAACGTATTGTTTGCCACAAGTCAGGAGGTAGATAACACCTACCATCTTGCAATTCACAAAGTATATCAGCCCATATGTAATCCTTGTACTTGTACTGCTAAAATATTTACCCTTCTTAATATATTTACAGAAGGAGCACGTTCCACATGGGAACGTGCCTTGAAGATCAGTACTTAGCCATGTTTTGGCTGGTTTTGGGGCCTGGTATAGGCCGTGAATTAGATGGTCTCTTAGATTGCAATTACAACAGTAAGCAATGGAAGGACGTTCTGTCAGTATCAGCCCAATACCTGGGTCAGATTTTAAAATACCCCAGTACGATGAGATGATTTCCCGAATCTCAAGATGAGATTTGTCGTTGGTGCCAATAATTCTACATGCTTTGTCTTCCTCACTTCTTGTTTTTGGACACAGAAGCTGTTCGCAATTACTGCAAAGCGCATATTCGTATGCAAAGCGCATGTTGGTCACCACTTTACGTGGGTAGACGCAATTCTGAAATCGAGTCTGCAGATCCCAGGCTGCTACCCTGAAATCTGCCAGTTCGAAGCAGTTTTTTCAGGCTCTAAAATATTTCCCTTTGGGTATGCCTTTCTTTACGGCTATTGGGTGGCTACTATCCCACTTTAGGAGGTTGTTTGTTGCTGTGAGTTTTCTAAATAGATTGGTCACTATTTTCCCTGCATTATCCAATGCAATTGAAAGGTCCAGAAATTATAGTTTTTTGGCTTCTATCGTAGATGTAAAATATAAGCCAAGTTGGTTAATATTTAATTCAGTAACAAATTGATGGAATTCAGCCTCCTGTCATAAAATAAACACATCATCGATAAATCTTAACCAAAGTGTTATCGATGAAGTGTATCGTTCCTTGGCGTCAGAAAAAACAACCTCACTCCCCCACCAGCCCAGGAACAGGCTGGCATAAGTCAGGGCACATGGGTTCCTTATTGCTACACCCCTAAGCTGGTGGAAGATCTGGTCCGCGAATATGAAGATGTTTCGTGTCAGGATAAATTTAATCAATTCAGTGAGGAAATGATTATGTCATTGACAGTGTCCTCCTCTTTGCTGGAGAAAGTACTGTATAGTTTGACATCCTTTATCGTGTGGGATGGAGCTATACAAAGCTTCATTGTCTAAGCTAGGATTTTCAGCGTTAAGAAACATGAATTCATCCTTACTAATGAGGTTATCTGTTTGAGCTTTGAGCAAGATATCATTAAGCTCTTTCCTATACACTAATGTTGGTTCATGTGATAACTTTTTGTATGTGTGTTGGTCAGTCAGGATGTTCATGCACATCTCCTCATACTGTTTACATCCGAGGATCACAATGTTGCCCCCTTTGTCCGATGGCTTGATCACAATATTTTTATCAAGCTCCCCCAGACTCTTACGGCCCTCCACACATACGTCTGCCAGCAGTTGGACATCAGGGAGATCCTGTTCCTCTATGCCCAACTCCTGGCACGTACGTCTGTCATGAGTGATGAAGAACTTTTTTCATTTAAATTTACATGCAAAAAGGTGTAAATCCTTGACCCATGTGAATAAATTAAAACTGTGCAACGGAACAAATGACAAACCCTTTTTTAATAGTTGCATTTCTGCCTCGGATAGCTGGCGTGAACTTAAATTCACCAACTGCAGCTCATCCCTGATATGCATTGTTTTGGGGATACTTGCTACTTGTTTTGCAGGAAATATTCAGAAAATGGGGGAGTATTGGCTAAAAAACCTCCTCTATTATTTCTTCCCCTTCTGCAGTGACCACCGCAGTTTCTGACACTGTATGGTCTTCTCTGGCTATACAGTTGTGTTCAAAATTATTCAATCCCCAATGCTGTAAAGGGTTTTAGGGAATTTAGTGTACATTTGTAATTGTGTTCAGAATGAAATCTTACAAGGAATTTTTAAAGAACCAAATGCAACTAAAATGACATCAATTGTTTTTGTAATACAGTATTAAATGTTTTTTTTTTGTGATTTCTTCATTGACACAATTATTCAACCCCTTAAAGACTACCACTCTTAAGAACAGAGGTTCATTCAAGTGTTTTCGATCAAGTATTGAAAACACCTATGGATGTCAAGGAGCTGCAATCAAGCATAATAAGCACCAATTAGGCAGATTTAAAAGGACTGTGATACTCAGCTCCTTCTAGACATTTATTGGTGTGTTTACAAACATGGTGAAGTCAAGAGAATGGTCCAGGAAGACAAGAGAAGAGGTGATTTCTCTTCACAGGAAGGGCAATGGCTATAAGAAGATTGCAAAGATGTTAAACATACCAAGAGACACCATAGGAAGCATCATTCGCAAATTCAAGGCAAAGGGCACTGTTGAAACGCTACCTGGTCGTGGCAGAAAGAAGATGCTGACTTCGACTGTTGTGCGCTACCTGAAGCGCAAAGTGGAGAAAAGTCCCCGTGTGACTGCTGAGGAACTGAAAAAAGATTTGTCAGATGTGGGTACTAAAGTTTCAGCTCAGAGAATAAGGCGCACACTGCGTAATGAAGGCCTCCATGCCATAACTCCCAGGCGCACCCCCTTGCTGTCTCCAAAGAATAAGAAGAGTCGACTGCAGTATGCCAAAAGTCATGTGGACAAACCACAAAAGTTTTGGGATAATGTTCTGTGGACTGATGAAACAAAATTAGAACTGTTTGGGCCCATGGATCAACGTAATCTTTGGAGGAGGAAGAACAAGGCCTATGAAGAAAAGAACACCTTGCCTACTGTGAATCATGGCGGGGGAATCAATCATGCTTTGGGGCTGTTTTGCTTCTACAGGTACAGGGAAGCTTCAGCGTGTGCAAGGTGCCATGAATTCTATTCAGTACCAGGAGATATTGGATGAAAATGTTATGCAGTCCGTCACAAACCTGAGGCTTGGGAGACGTTGGACCTTTCAACAGGACAATGATCCCAAGCATACCTCCAAGTCCACTAGAGCATGGTTGCAAGTGTAATAATGAATGATCAAAAAATCCTATGTACCCAAAAATGGTACCAATATAAACCTCCACACTTTCTGCAAAAAACGAGCCCCTGCACAAGACGATGGGCAGAAAAATAAAAAACATATGGCGTTCAGAAAACCAATCCAGCACAATCTGCCTTCCAAAAACTGTATGGCATTCTTTTCCATCTGCGCCCTGCCGTGTGCCCGTACAGCAGTTTACGACCACATGTGGGGTGTTTATGTAAACCGCGGAATCGGTTTAATAATTATTGAGTTTTGTTTGGCTGTTAACTCTCAATGTGTTAAAGAAAAAAAAATTATAAAATGGAAAGTCTGCCAAAAAAGTGCAATTTAGAAATTTCATCTCCATTTTCCTTTAATTCTTGTGGAACGCCTAAAGGGTTAACAAAGTTTGTAAAATCAGTTTTGCATAACATGAGGGGTGTAGTTTCTACAATGGGATCATTTATGGGGGGTTTCCACTATGTAAGCCCCACAAAGTGACTTCAGACCTGAACTGGTCCTTAAAAAGTGGGTTTTGGAAATTTTCTTAAAAATTGTAAGAATTGCTTCTAAACTTCTAAGCCTTCTAACGTCCTAAAATAATAAAATTACATTTCAAAAATGATGCCAACATAAAGTAGACATATGGGGAATGTTAAGTAATAAATATTTTATTAGGTATGACTTTCTGTTTTAGAAGCAGAGAAATTGAAATTTGGAAAATTGTGAATTTTTAACAATTTTTGGTAAATTTGGGATTTTTTCATAAATAAAGGTGAAATATATTGACTCAAATATATGACTATCATGAAGTACAATGTGTCACGAGAAAACAATCTCAGAATGGCATGGATAAGTAAAAGTGTTCCAAAGCTATTACCACATAAAGTGACGCATGTCAGATTTGTAAATTTTGACCTGGACACTGGGGCATCAATGACCCTTGGTCATGAAAGGGTTAAAAAACAATAAATTGTAAAAAAAACTGGGAAAAAAAGGAAAGCAAACAATAGTGAAAGGTAACCTCAATTAATACTTAACTTTTATTAAACCTTCTAATTAAAAATCATACTAGTACACATACCAATTAAAAGCACACCTAGATGCTAGAAATAACTAGCCGCATTGTTCTGGAGGAGTGTACACAATTGTAAAGGGTCTATCTAAAGGACTGGGTTAGGGAGGGGTGGGATCCAAGTGCTGGGTCTCTGCCCCTATTATATCCCTACTCTCAAACTCAACAACAACAACAAATATAGACAGAGGGCAATGAACAATTACACTTGCATTTGCTGTTTCTAATATTAAGTACCCAGTGCTTTTGGACCATTATCAACCATTGATCCCACGGTTGTGTAAATATAAAAAAGAAAAGTCAAAATATTAGGCATCACCGCGTCCGTATCGACCGGCTCTATAAAAATGTCACATGACCTAACCCCTCAAATGAACACTGTCAAAAAAAGAAAATAAAAACTGCAAAAAAAACTTTTTCCCTCACCTTACATCACTAAAAGTGCAACACCAAGCTATCAAAAAGGTGTATGCCCCCAAAATAGTACCAATCTAACTGTCACCTCTTCCCGCAAAAAATCATACCCTACGTAAGACAATCGCCCAAAAAATAAAATAAACTATGGCTCTCAGACTATGGAGACATAAAAACATGATTTTTTGGGGGTTAAAAAAAATGCTGTTATTGTTTAGAACCTAAATAAATAAATAAAAACATACATATTAGGTATTGCCACGTCTGCAACGACCGGCTCTTTAAAAATATTACATGATCTAACCCCTCAGGTGAACACCGTAAAAAAAAAAAAAAAAAAAAAAAAAAAAGGGTCAAGCCATTTTTTGTCACCTTACATCACAAAAAGTGTAATAGCAAGCAATCAAAAAGTCATATGCACCCCCAAAATAGTGCCAATCAAACCATCATCTCATCCTGAAAAATGACAATTGCCCAAAAACTGAAAAAACTATGCCTCTCAGTAGTGATGGGCAAACGCGATCAAATGTTCACAAACTGCAAGTTCGCGGCGGGTCCTATTCATTTTAATTGCAGGCGAACCTGAAAAACCTTCAGCTCATATTTGCAGCCAAGAAATAATTACTAGAATTGCAAAAATAGTCCCACAACATGGACAGTGACATACCAGATATATTATTCGAATTTGCAATCTCCATTTATTATTTTTTTCAATGCAAAATATTGGCAATATATTTTTCGCATACGCGCATGCGCAAAATGCACTATACAGTACCCAAATGCACTATAAAGAAAGTATATTGGTATATAACACCCCGCTTCAATCAGTTTTTTGGGGGGATGACTGTTATATCACACCAGTAGTAATTGTTTGTTCCAATAACGCTTGCCCCTCTATATACCTGCAGTATCGCAGCAGAACCGTACACAACTGTCGCACAATACAAATGCACTATAATATACTTTCTAACATAGAAAGTATATTATAACGTTGTACAAGGAAGGCAATCCATTAGAATATACATAAAGATAAATCTTTAATAATCGTAATCTTTAATAATTTTACTATGAGGGTCCATTCACACGTTTGTAAGTGTTTTGCGGATCCGCAAAACAAGGACACCGGCAATGTGCATTCCGAAATTTGTGGACCGCACATCGCCGGCACTATAATAGAAAATGCCTAATCTTGTCTGCAATTGCGGACAAAAATAGGACATGTTCTATTTTTTTGTGGAAACTGAAGCACAGATGCGAACGTGTGGATCCGTAAATGCGGATGCGGACAGCACATTCCGGCCCCATTGAACATGAATGGGTCTGCAGACATTCCGCAAAATTGCGGAACGGATTGCGGACCCATTTTGCGGACGTGTGAATGGAAAAGATATCCCTCAAAATGAAAATAAATTAAATTATAAAAGTTAAAGGGGTTCTGCACTTTGTTTTAACTGATGATATAGCCTCTTGATAGATCATCAGCATCTGATCGGCGGGGGTCCGACACCCAGGACCCCCACCGATCAGCTGTTTGAGAAGGCAGCGGCGCGGCCTTCTCACTGTTTACCGCTGGGCTAGTGACGTCAAAACTAGTATCAAATAGTGTGGGCGGGGCTAAGCTCCATTCAAGTGAACAGAGCTTAGCCCTGCCCACTCTGGCTGATACTAGTCGTGACGTCACGCTCTGCTGAAGTGCCGCTGCTTTCTCAAACAGCTGATCGGCAGGGGTCCCGGGTGTCGTACCCCCACCGATCAGATGTTGATGATCTATCTAGAGGATAGATCATCAGTTAAAACAAAGTGCAGAACCCCTTTAAGCAAAAAGCATAGATGTGGTAGGTAATAACAAGTGCTCGGCTGCACCAAATCAGAAACCATATGTCCTACAACAGTCTGGGGGGTTCCAGTGCACATCCATGAATCCCAAAGGGAAAGCAAAAACCATCTATTCCTGGGCTAGATGATGATGTGGTATTGAATGAAAGGGTGGGCAAAGAACTGTCCCTGATATTGCCCTACAGGGGGGTGCTATTCTGGCCCTGATAGCCTAATCACAGACCACCCGCCCTGATAAGAGCGATCCCATGGCAGCCAGATCAGGTTTATTTATAAGGTAGGGGTATGTCCATGTGCTAAAATGTCTCAATTGGCTGTCTTGTATCACCTGGTGGATGTGTCATGGGTCACAGTTCTTCATAATGTAAAAGAATATGGCGGGCGCGAATTTCTCCATATGTTCGCATGTTCTGCGAATGGCGAACACGCAAACTTCGCAGCGAAACGACTGCTGGGCAAACTGCAAGGCCATACCTACCTCTCAGAATATTGAGACACTAAATCATGATTTTTTCTTGTTTCAAAAATGATATTGTTGTGTAAAACTTACATAAATAAAAAAAAGTAGACACATTAGGTATCTCCGCATCCGTAAGAACATGCTCTATAAAAATCACATGACCTAACCCCTCAGGTGAACACTGTAAAAAAAATGAAATAAAAACGGTGTCATAAAAGCAATTTTTTGTCACCTTACATCACAAAAAGTGTAATAGCATGCTATCAAAAATTCATAAGCCCCCCCAGAATAGTGCCAAGAAAACCGTCATCTCATCCCGCAAAAATGATACCCTACCTAAGACAATCACCCAAAAACGGAAAAAAAAAACTATGGCTCTCAGAATATGCAGACACAAAAACATGATTTTATTTGTTTCAAAAATGATATTATTGTGTAAAACATAAATTAAAAAGTAGACATATTAGGTATCACCGTGTCCATAAGAACCTGCTGTATAAAAATATCACCTGATCTAAGATCCAATCCCTCAGATGAACACCGTAAAAAAAAAAAAGTTTCAAGAAAGACATTTTTTGTGACCTTACATTACAAAAAGTGTAATAGCAAGTAATCAAAAAGTCATATGCCCCCCAAAATAGTGCCAATCAAACCATCATCTTATCCCACAAAAATATTATACCCTACCTAAGAAAATCACCCAAAAACTGAAAAAAACTATGGCTCTAAGACTATGGAGACACTAAAACATGATTATTATTTTTTTTTAAATGATATCATTATGTAAAACTTACATAAATAAAAAAGTTGACATATTAGGAATCTCTGTGTCCATAAGAACCTTCTCTATAAAAATATCACATGACCTAACCCCTCAGGTGAACACCGTAACAAAATATAAATTAAAACAGTGTCAAAAAAGCCTTTTTTGGTCACCTTACATCACAAAAAGTGCAATAGTAAGTGATAAAAAAGTCATATACACCCTAACATAGTACCAATCAAACCGTCATCTCATTAAAAAAAAAAATGAGCCCCTACACAAGATAGTCGCCAACAAAATAATAAAAAACTACAGCTTTCAGAATGGGGAGACACTAAAAATGCTTTATTATGTAAAACTGAAACAAACAACCAAAAAAAGTCATATTTGGTATTTTCGCTTCCATAACAACCAAAATACCACATGATCTAACCTGTCAGATGAATGTTGTAAATAATAAAAAATAATAACGGTGCCAAAACAGCTATTTTATGTTACCTTGCCTCACAAAAAGTGTAATATAGAGCAACCAAAAATCATATGTACCCTAAAATAGTACCAACAAAACTGCCACCTTATCCCGTAGTTTCCTAAATAGAGTCACTTTTCTACTATAGGGGTTCCTCAGGTGGATTCAAATGGGACATGATGTACAAAAAAACAGTCTAGCAAAATGTGCCTTCCAAAAACCATATGGCATTCCTTTCCTTCTGTGCCTTGCGTGTGCCCGTACAGCAGTTTACGACCACATATGGGGTGTTTCTGTAAACTACAGAATCAGGGCCATAAATATTGAGTTTTGTTTGGCTGTTAACCCTTGCTTTCTAACTGAAATAAAATGGATTAAAATCTGCCCAAAAAGTGAAATTCTGAAATTTCATCTCAATTTTCCATTAATTCTTGTGGTACACCTAAAGAGTTAGCAAAGTTTGTAAAAACTGTTTTGTATACCTTGAGGGAGTGTAGTTTCTAAAATGGGGTCATTTTTGGGTGGTTTCTATTATGTAAGCCTCACAAGGTGACTTCAGACCTGAACTGGTCCTTAAAAAGTGGGTTTTGAAAATTTTCAGAAAAATTTCAAGATTTGCTTCTAAGCATCTTAGCCTTCTAACGGCCCCCAAAAATAAAATGGCATTCACAAAATGATCCAAACATGTAGTAGACATATGGGGGATGTAAAGTAATAACTATTTTTGGAGGTATAACTATCTATTGTAAAAGTAGAGAAATATACATTTTTCCAAATTTTTTGTAAATATGGTAACCTTTTATAAATAAAAATACATTTTTTGACTCAATTTTACCACTGTCATAAAGTACAATATGTGACGAGAAAACAATAAGAATGGCCTGGATAAGTAAAAGCGTTTTAAAGTTATCACCACATAAATAGACACATGTCAGATTTGCAAAAAATGGCCTGGTCCTTAAGGGGTTAAGTGTGCCAGAACCACCTATAGCATGGCATGCAAGTTAAGCGGTTAGATTTCAAGGGATCAAACATGTTGCGTGCCCTATACCAGGAGGTCATGTGGATATCATTCTATTATGGAAGGAAGCCCAATGGATTTTCAGAATGCAAACTGTGAAACCATTTGAATGATGCCATCTCATATGCTTGCTTTATCTAGCACTTTTTATGCCTAGATCCCTGGAAATGTCTCAATATTCTTCATTCTGATAGTCTCTATATATGTACATTTTTGGTATTTGCTTATGGAGACCTATTGTGTGTACTCATTGTTTTTTATAGGGACATATCCTTTACGTTTCCAAACATAACCGTACTACAAAACATCTGGTTATACTTAGGAAGCATCCATAACCTCACTTCAATTCCCCCCTTTTTTGGAATTTATACAGTGGGATGCGAAAGTTTGGGCAACCTTGTTAATCGTCATGATTTTCCTGTATAAATCGTTGGTTGTTACGATAAAAAATGTCAGTTAAATATATCATGTAGGAGACACACACAGTGATATTTGAGAAGTGAAATGAAGTTTATTGAATTTACAGAAAGTGTGCTATAATTGTTTAAACAAAATTAGGCAGGTGCATAAATTTGGGCACCACAAAAAAGAAATTAAATCAATATTTAGTAGATCCTCCTTTTGCTGAAATTACAGCCTTTAAACGCTTCCTGTAGGTTCCAATGAGAGTCTGGATTCTGGTTGAAGGTATTTTGGACCATTCCTCTTTACAAAACATCTTTAGGTCATTCAAGTTTGATGGCTTCCGAGCATGGACAGTTCTCTTTAAGTCATACCACAGATTTTCAATTATATTCAGGTCTGGGGACTGAGATGGCCATTCCAGAACGTTGTACTTGTTCCTCTGCATAAATGCCTTAGTGGATTTTGAGCAGTGTTTAGGGTTGTTGTCTTGTTGAAAATTCCAGCCCCGATGCAGCTTCAGCTTTGTCACTGATTCCTGGACATTGGTCTTCAGAATCTGCTGATACTAGGTGGAATCCATGCGTCCCTCAACTTTGACAAGATTCCCAGTCCCTGCACTGGCCACACAGCCCCACAGCATGATGGAACCACCACCATATTTTACTGTAGGTAGCAGGTGTTTTTCTTGGAATGCTGTCTTCTTTTTCCTTCATGCATAACGCCCTTTGTTATGGCCAAATAACTCAATTTTAGTTTCATCAGTCCACAGCACCTTATTCCAAAATGAAGCTGGCTTGTCCAAATGTGCATTAGCCCACCTCAAGCGGCACTTTTTGTGCTGTGGCGGAGAAAAGGCTTCCTCTGAATCACTCTTGCATACAGCATCTCCTTGTGTAAAGTGCGCAGAATGGTTGAACGATGCACAGTGACTCCGTCTGCAGCAAGATGATGTTGTAGGTCTTTGGTGCTGGTCTGTGGGTTGACTCTGACTGTTCTCACCATTCGTCACTTCTGTCTATCCAAGATTTTTTGGGGTCTGCCACTTTGAGCCTTAACTTGAACTGAGCCTGTGGTCTTCCAATTCCTCAATATGTTCCTAACTGTGGAAACAGACAGCTGAAATCTCTGAGACAGCTTTCTGTATCCTTCCCCTAAACCATGATGGTGAACAATCTTTGTCTTCAGGTCATTTGAGAGTTGTTTTGAGACCCCCATGTTGCTACTCTTCAGAGAAAATTAAAAGAGGAGGGAAGCTTACAATTGACCCCCTTAAATACTCTTTCTCATAATTGGAGTCACCTGTGTATGTAGGTCAGGGGTCACTGAGCGTACCAAGCCAATTTGAGTTCCAATAATTAGTTCTAAAGGTTTTGGAATCAATAAAATGACAACAGTGCCCAAATTTATGCACCTGCCTAATTCTGTTTAAACAATTATAGCACACTTTCTGTAAATCCAATAAACTTCATTTCACTTCTCAAATATCGCTGTGTGTGTCTCCTATCATGATAGATAGGTCTGTTGGGGAGGTTGAACAAGATGGGGGAAAGATTATGAATTCTGTCTTATCCATGTTAAGTTTAAGGAAGCGAGAGGCGAAGAAGGATGATATAGAAGATAGACATTGTGGGATTCTTGATAGTAAGGTGGTGATGTCTGGACCAGAGAGGTAGATTTGTGTGTCGTCAGCATAGGAGTGATAATGAAAGCCATGGGACTCTATGAGCTGTCCCAGGCCAAAAGTGTAGATCGAGAAGAGCAGGGGTCCTAGGACAGAGCCTTGCGGGACACCAACAGAGAGGGAATGAGACGAGGAGGTGGTGCAGGAGTGGGAGACGCTAAACATCCGGTCTGTGAGGTATGATGTGATCCAGGAGAGGGCCAGGTCAGTGATGCCAAGAGAGTTGGAGAGTACGCCACTTTTACAGACTGACAAAAATATGCACAAAATCCCCCCCCCCCCAAAAAAAATAAAATAAAATTTTACAGGAAAAATTGTTAGGAAACATTCTTTCCAGTATATTCAATTGTATATAAAGTGCAATTGCTGCAAAAAAATACAAGCAAGAGGCACTCCAAAACAGCCTGTATATCACATAAAGGAGGGCCTCATTCACATTGTGGTACAATTGTTCAAGTAATAGGACTCCTCCACTCATAAAGCCTATGCACTAAGTGAAAGGGCTGCCAAAAATTACAAGGACCTGGCACTCCAAATCACCCTTTGTTACACATAAAGGAGGGCATCATACACACTCTTGAAAAATTATGATTGATGGCCTGCTGGTGACCCTTAAAAACATTTGGAGTAAGGGCTTGCTCATCTGACCATCTAAAACCTTAGGGGCGAGGGCCTGCTGCTGCATTGGTGACTCTAGATAACCTCTGGGCGATTGCACGTCCCCGTGATGATCCATTTGGATGTCTGCCCTATCAACTTTCGATGTTCTTTTCTGCGCCCACCATGGTGATCACCGGTAACGGGGAATCCAGGTTCAAAGCCGGAGAGAAGCTTGAGAAAGGGATACCACATCTAAGGGAGGTCAATGGCTGAAATCTGATTGTCTGTTGTTGCCTTGCCCCTATTTTTTCCTAATTGTGAACCACCCAGAGAGGGTGGATCAAGTTATTAAAGCAGAAGCATGCAAGGAAGACAGCAGGCACACGGCAATTACCCACTCCCAACTCGCCGAGGTAGTGACGATAAATAACAATACAGCAAGTCTAAGCGGCCCTGTTATTGGAATGAGTACACTTTCCGTTAACGAGGATCTATTGGAGGGCAAGTCTGGTGCCAGCAGCCAACTTGCTCCCGGCCTCCGCAACGTTTACCCAGTGTGCCATCATTGTAAGGATTGTGTTGACCAGACTCTTGGCTACTGAGACTGGACTTGTAGGTGCCGCTTTGTTGACTCTAGATAACTTCTATGCGATCGCACGTCCCCGTGTCGGCGATGATCCATTTGGGTGTCTGCCCTATCAACTTTGGAGCAATATTTCAACGAGGACCTTCTGGTATAGCACCGTTTTGCTTGTCCTCTCCACCAGAGGAATGAGAGATGAGAAGCTCTCTTTGTAGCGGGGGTCGAGAAGGGTGAACAACCAGTAATCCGTGTTCTCTAAAATGCATATAACTTGCGGGTCACGGGAAAGGCAGCCTAACATGAAGTCTCGCCATGTGTGCCAGAGTACCAACAGGCAAAGCTTTGCTGTCGTCATCAGAAGGTGAGCTTACCCTGTAAAAGATTTTAGGTGAGGACTTGCAGGTGAGCTGACCCTGTAAAACATTATAAGCGAGGGCCTGCAGTTGAGCTGGCCCTGTAAAACATTTTATGCGAGGGCCTGCTGTTGAGCTAACCCTCTAAAACATTAGGGGCGAGGGCCTGCTGCTAAGTTGACGCTCTAAAACAATACATGCAAGTGCCTGCTGATGAGCTGATGCTTCAAAACATTATATGCGCGTGCCTGCTGGTGAGCTGACACTATAAAACATTATATGCTAGTGCCTGCAAGTGAGCAGATGCTTTAGAACATTATATGTGAGTGCCTGCAGGTGAGCTGATGCTCTAAAACATTACAGTGGGATGCGAAAGTTTGGGCAACCTTGTTAATCGTCATGATTTTCCTGTATAAATTGTTGGTTGTTACGATAAAAAAATGTCAGTTAAATATATCATATAGGAGACACACACAGTGATATTTGAGAAGTGAAATGAAGTTTATTGGATTTACAGAAAGTGTGCTATAATTGTTTAAACAAAATTAGGCAGGTGCATAAATTTGGGCACTGTTGTCATTTTATTGATTCCAAAACCTTTAGAACTAATTATTGGAACTCAATTTGGCTTGTTAAGCTCAGTGACCCCTGACCTACATACACAGGTGACTCCAATTATGAGAAAGAGTATTTAAGGGGGTCAATTGTAAGCTTCCCTCCTCTTTTAATTTTCTCTGAAGAGTAGCAACATGGGGGTCTCAAAACAACTCTCAAATGACCTGAAGACAAAGATTGTTTACCATCATGGTTTAGGGGAAGGATACAGAAAGCTGTCTCAGAGATTTCAGCTGTCTGTTTCCACAGTTAGGAACATATTGAGGAAATGGAAGACCACAGGCTCAGTTCAAGTTAAGGCTTGACCAAGAAAAATCTCGGATAGACAGAAGCGACGAATGGTGAGAACAGTCAGAGTCAACCCACAGACCAGCACCAAAGACCTACAACATCATCTTGCTGCAGATGGAGTCACTGTGCATCGTTCAACCATTCGGCGCAGTTTACACAAGGAGATGCTGTATGCGAGAATGATGCAGAGGTAGCCTTTTCTCCGCCACAGCACAAAAAGTGCCGCTTGAGGTGGGCTAAAGCACATTTGGACAAGCCAGCTTCATTTTGGAATAAGGTGCTGTGGACTGATAAAACTAAAATTGAGTTATTTGGCCATAACAAGGGGCGTTATGCATGGAGGAAAGAGAACACAGCATTCCAAGAAAAACATCTGCTACCTACAGTAAAATATGGTGGTGGTTCCATCATGCTGTGGGGCTGTGTGGCCAGTGCAGAGACTGGGAATCTTGTCAAAGTTGAGGGACGCATGGATTCCACTCAGTATCAGCAGATTCTGGAGACCAATGTCCAGGAATCAGTGACAAAGCTGAAGCTGCGCCGGGGCTGGATCTTTCAACAAGACAACAACCCTAAACACTGCTCAAAATCCACTAAGGCATTTATGCAGAGGAACAAGTACAACGTTCTGGAATGGCCATCTCAGTCCCCAGACCTGAATATAATTGAAAATCTGTGGTGTGATTTAAAGAGAGCTGTCCATGCTCGGAAGCCATCAAACCTGAATGAACTAAAGATGTTTTGTAAAGAGGAATGGTCCAAAATACCTTCAACCAGAATCAAGACTCTCATTGGAACCTACAGGAAGCGATTAGAGGCTGTAATTTCTGCAAAAGGAGGATCTACTAAATATTGATTTCATTTCTTTTTTTGTGGTGCCCAAATTTATGCACCTGCCTAATTTTGTTTAAACAATTATAGCACACTTTCTGTAAATCCAATAAACTTCATTTTACTTCTCAAATATCACTGTATGTGTCTCCTATATGATATATTTAACTGACATTTTTTATCGTAACAACCAACGATTTATACAGGAAAATCATGACGATTAACAAGGTTGCCCAAACTTTCGCATCCCACTGTATATGCGGTGCATGCTGTTCAGCCTGCAGTTGAGCTGACCCTATTAAAAAATAGAGGGAAGGGAAGTTCTCTTTGTAGCAGGGGTCAAGAAGGGTGAACACCCAGTAATCCGTGTTATCCAAAATGCGTATAGTGCAATACGTCGATGTCGACATCAGAATGACTCTCCATCTGCTCCTCCTCCTCCTCTTCTGCCTATCCACGCTGAACAGATGGAATTAAAGTTCCATGTATACTACCCTCTGTATCAGAGGCAACTGTCTCCAGCTTCTTCTCCTCTTCATGGTCCAATTCGCACTCAGAAGACGAACTGTGGGTGGTCTGGCTATCACCCTGTGTAATGTCCTCCCCCATTTCCTCGTCTGCCACATTCAGAGCATCGTCCTTAATTGTGAATAGCTATCGTTTGAGTAGACACAGTAGTGGGATGGTTAAGCTGATATTAGCGTTATCGCCACTAACCATCTGTGTGGATTCATCAAAGTTTTTTAAAACCTCACAGAAGACATTAATGCCCACTCCTCCTTTTTGTGAAGAGTGGCAGTTTACTCAAAAGGCGATGACCATGTTGCAGTTGGTATTCCACAACTGCCCTCTGCTGTCCACAAAGACTGGCCAACATGTGGAACGTAGAGTTCCAGCGCATGCTCACCTCACACAACAGTCGGTGAGCTGGAAGCGTTGACAGACCGGCTGAAGCTATGGACGACTTGCAGAAATGGGCACACATGTGGCGCTCCTTCACTGGTAGCTCTGGCAAATTGGGGTAGGTTTTGATAAACCTCTGAACCATTAAGTTTAAGACGTAGGCTAGGCATGGGATATGTGTCAGGTTGCCAAGCTCCAAAGCCGCCACCCTGTTACGGCCATTGTCAGACACAACCATACCTGTTTGTAGGTTGAGTGGCAAGAGCCACAGCTCGGTCTGGTCCCTTGTACCCTGCCACAGCTGTTTGTCCCCTAAACAGATCAATTTCAGCACGTCCTGTTGAGGCTTGCCCACAGCAGTGCTACACTGCTTCCAGCTAGCGACTGATGGCTGACTGCTGCTGGAGGTGGAAGAGGAGGCGGCAGAGGAGGAGAAGTGGGGGTTGGAGCCAGGGCCCGCAATCCTGTGGCAATGGTGGCGTGGGTAGCACCTGTGTAATCCCAGGGTACTACTCACTCCCGGCTTCCACAACATTCACCCAGTGTGCCGTCAGGGAAATGTAGCATCCCTGGCCACCAGCACTTGTCCATGTGTCCGTGGTTAAGTGGGCCTTCCCAGTAACTGCGTTGGTCAGGGCACAGGTGATGTTCTGGGACACATGCTGGTGTAAGGCGGGCATGGCACACTGTGAAAAATAGTGGCGACTGGGGACTGCGTACCGAGGGACGGCGACCGAGATCAGGCTGCAGAAGGCCTCATTGTCCACAAGCCTAAATGGCAAAATTTCAAGGGCCAGTAATTTCGAAAGCTGCGCATTTAGTGGTATGGCCTGTGGGTGGGTGGGTATTTCCGCTTGCATTAAAATGACATTATGGACATTTGGACGCTGTGCTAGGACAGGGAAGTGGATGTTGTTGCTGATGGTTCATGCAAAGGTCCAGGTGCAGGGCGAGGGGCATCTGTGCTTAACACAGGGGAAGAGGAGGCAGTGGTGTGACCCGCAGACCCAGATTGTGGACCCAGGCATTCAGCCCACTTATTAGGGTGCTTGGATGCCATGTGGCAGATCATGCTGGTGGTGTTGAGGTTGCTAGTGTTCAGGCCCTGGCTCATTTTTGTACGGCACAGGTTGCAAACTACCACTCTTTTGTGGTCTGCACTTTCCTCAAAAAAGCACCATACTGCGGAACACCTACCCCTTGGCAAGGTAGATTTACGCATGGGGTGCTCAGTGTTACGGCTGCGGGCCTCTTTGGTGTGGGCCAACTTCTCCCTTTTGCAACCCCACTGCCTATTCCAACCTGTTGCGGTGCTGCGGATCCCTCCCCCTCTGTACTGCTGTCCTCGCTCGGCTTTTCACCTTTCCATGTTGAGTCAGTTACCTCATCGTCAATCACCTCCTCTTCCACTTCCTCATTCTGCTCATCCTCCTGACTTGACCTAACCACAACCTCACTGATTGACAACTGTGTCTCATCATCCACCTCGTGGATGCCATTCACCACCATCATCTTCTTGAGACTGTGACGGCTCAAGAGGTTGGGAATCAGGGCACAATATCTCAAGTCTCTCTTCAAGCGTGCTGGTCGCAAGAGCCAAATCTAATAGTGGAGCTGGAAAGAGCTCCTCGGAATCACTCGTTTGGCAAGCCTCTCCATGGTGGGAGGAAGGATGATCAGAGTGAGGATTGTGTTGACCAGACTCTTCGCTACAGCTTCAGAGACTGGACTTGATGGAAGAGAGGGTGGTGCTTAACCGACTGGAAGCATTATCTTCAGCAATCCAATCGACCAACTGTTCGCACTGGTTCGACTTGAACAGTGGATGTCTTCTTTTTTTTCTGGTGCACTGGCAGCAGGCACAGTTTTATTGTGCCCAGGGCCACTGCCTCTGCGTGCACCATCAGCATCACTCCCACTTGCCCATCCCTTAGTGCTCACCTTCTTCATATTAATGGTTTTGTCATTAAATGTGGTGCAGATTGTTTTACAGTCCGCTAAAGACACAGTTTTCTGATGCAGTATATATCACAGAAACCCACAGAATATGGACACTAGATTAGGTTCAGATTATTGGAATTTTCCCAAAATAAACAGTTTTCTGATGCAGGACAGTATATGTCACATAAACCCACAGAATATGGACACTAGATTAGGACCAGATTATTGGAATTTGCCCTAAAGAAACAGTTTTCGGATGGAGTACTGTATATGTCACACAAAACAACACACTATGGACACTAGATTAGGCCCAGATTTTGGGAATTTGCAATACAAACTCAGTTCTTGGATGCAGAACAGTATATGTCACAGAAATCCACAGAATATGGACACTATATTAGGCCCAGATTAGTTAAATTTGCCCTAAAGAAATAGTTTTCAGATGGCGTACTGTATATGTCACAAAAAAACAACAAGCTATGGACCGTAGATTAGGCCCAGATTTTAGAAATTTGAAAAACAAACTCAGTTTCCTTATGCAGGACAGTATACAGTATGTAACAAAAAATAAATCTACAGAATATGTGCAGCCAGCCAGTAGCGCAGGGGCAACACGTGAGGTACACGGTGGACCAATGAGGGGTCAAGTAATAACACACAGTTCATCAGTTTACTCATGGTTAGCAGAAAGCCTCCCTGGGCTAGCAGCACAGTGTTGAGGTGGACAGTACGAAATCCTCCGGGGCATGCTCTGTGGTAGGGAAGCATCAGCCAAGATAGTGGTGCTTAGGGTGCTTGTTGCAGCTGAGTCCCTTGATGGTTTTTGTTGTAATGCCAGTACCGTTAATGGTGGTACAACCAATAGTAGTAATAATGAAGTAGGCAGTGGTAAGGTACAACTCACAACTTTTACTGATGTTGACTTTGGTTGCAGCAGTACAGAATACAGTCTCTTGTTGGTATTAGAGTTAATCTGCAAGTCCACTGTTCCTAGGCTTTCTTAGGCTTGATTTAAGCTCAGCTGGATATTTTCTGTATCAGTGTAATTTGGTGAGGTTGCCGGAGGCTATGGTATCCTTCACCTGGCTATCCCAAAGGTCCTTGATGCCTGTTTTGTGGCTTTTATGCTTTGGATGTTTAAGTCTTTTCTCTTGTCCCTTTCTGGACTAAACTTTCATCAGAGCAGAAGTGCTAGATCTGCAGTATCTCACTCATAGCAGACTGACTAATCAATCAACAACCACTGACCTGTCCCCCTCTCACTAGGCCTGAACTAGGTATATATAGAACTTAAATTACACCTAATCTACCTGGTAACAGGGATTTTGCTGATAAATTAGTACAAAGTCAGATAATACAGCATAATCAAATTTAGGGTAAAAAGTGTTTTTAAGCAGTGCCCACACACATGTAGTGGGATGCTGCATATGGACACTCGATTAGTCCCAGATTTGCAAAATTTTCCCTAAATAAACAGTTTTCAGGTGGCGTACTGTATATGTCACAGAAAGCCACACACTATGGACCATAGATTTGGCCCAGGTTATT
Organism: Bufo gargarizans; assembly: GCF_014858855.1. Taxonomy (NCBI): domain Eukaryota; kingdom Metazoa; phylum Chordata; class Amphibia; order Anura; family Bufonidae; genus Bufo; species Bufo gargarizans. The sequence continues at coordinate 335,178,844 of NC_058081.1, read as the reverse complement.
GGAATTTGCAATACAAATGCAGTTTTCTGATGCAGGACAGTATATGTCACAGAAACCCACAGAATATGGACACTAGATTAGGCCCAGATTAGTTAAATTTGCCCTAATGAAACAGTTTTCGGATGGCGTACTGTATATGTCACAGAAAACAATATACTATGGACACTAGATTAGGCCCAGATTTTTGAAATTTGGAATACAAACTCGGTTTTCTGATGCAGGACAGTACATGTCACAAAAACACACAGAATATGGACACTAGATTAGGCCCAGATTTTAAGAATTTGTTCTAAAGAAACAGTTTTCTGATGCAGAACAGTATATGTCACAGAAACACACAGAATATGGACACCATGTTAGGCCCAGATAAGTTTAATTTGCTCTAAAGAAACAGTTTTCGGATGGCGTACTGTATATGTCATAGAAAACAGCACACTATGGACACTAGATTAGGCCCAGATTATTAAAATTTACACTAAAGAAACAGCTTTCGGGTGGAGTACTGTATATGTCACAGAAAACAACACGCTATGGACACTAGATTAGGCCCAGATTATTGGAATTTATGTTAAAGAAACAGCTTTCGGATAGAGTACTGTATATGTCACGGATGTGTATTACATGCACACACTACAGAGACAGTAGATGAGGACCGGCCCCTGATTATTTAAATTTACGCTAAAGAAACAGTTTTCGCATGGAGTACTGTATATGTCACAGAACGCCACACACTATGGAAACTAGATTAGGCCCAGATTATTGGAATTTGCCCTAAAGAAACCGTTTTCGGATGGCGTACTGTATTTTTTGTTTACAGAAAACAACACACTATGGACACTAGATTAGGCCCAGATTTTTTATATTTACGCTAAAGAAACAGTTTTCAGATGGAGTACTGTATATGTCACGGATGTGTATTAAACACAAACTATAAACAATAAATGTGGTGCTGATTATTTGAATTTACGCAAAAAAAGACAGTCTGTGGATGATGTACAGCAGGGGTGCACAAACTTTTTTGGTCTGAGGGCCGCATTGTCACATCGCTCTATTTCAATGGGCCGCAATGTACACAGGACAATGTAAAGTGACTGCGGAGGAATGATCGCTATCAGTCATTCCTCCTTTATTTAGTTACATTGACTATCAGTAACACATCCCTAATCATACAGAGAGATGTGCGGCACGATTATACCGCCAGTTATCATGAGTGAGTGTCCCCATGAAACGTGTTTCCAGTAATTGACCTGAATATCTCGCTGCTGGACCTGGAAAAATACTAAAAGTGGCCCCGTTTTGTAATCGGGTACAAATTGATGGAAGTCAGGGCCAGCAATACCATATTGTGGCACATTATACCTCCCCAATGTTCATCACAAAATACTGCCCCCATGAGCACAAAATACATCCCCAAAAACTCTCGCTGGCCGGCCTTGAGGAGGGCCCAGACGGCCCCCTGGGCACCGCCCCCCCACCCCTGGGAAATTTCCCTGTGAGAGCTATGGCTAATCCGCCCCTGGCTTAAAGGGATTTCCCAGTAAAAATGAATTTTTAACAAGTTCTTGCAGCATGGCCCCTTAAAACAGAAGAGTTACCCTTATCTGCTCCCAGCGCTGTTTACACCTGTCAGTGCATGGCCATGGTCACATGTACCTCTCCAGCCAATCACTGGCTTCAGCGGTGATGTGGCTACAAGCAGTCATTGACTGGACCGGTGTATGTGACCTGGGCCGGAAGATGGAGGCAGCAGGGGCAGGGCCGCATGGAGCAGGGAGGCAGCGGGGGCGGGGCAGGGCGGTGTGGAGCAGGTGACTATGCATCTTCTGGTTCAAGGGCCACGCTGCAGAAACTTGTTCATAAATCAGTGATTTCCCTCACTACAGAGGCCGCGCTTCTAGGTTATCACCACCTCCTGCCAGTTACAGGCGCCCTGCAGTAACCAGTAAGCACTTTCTCTTACTAGTGGGGAGAGCGCTTATTGGTTAACACTTTAATAACCAGGCCTTATCCATCGCTTTTTTTGTGATTTAGCGCACGTGGTGGTTCAAACGGTTGTAACCTTTTTATGTGTTGGGACTACCAAAATCATTTTTGCAACTATTTTTCACTTGACACATAGGGCATTATAATTAATTTTTTAGTTTTATTTGGGGAAACTGCACAAAACATTTTTTTTAAGTATTTTTTTTTCAAACTATAGCTCCTTATTCTTTAAGTATGCAAACTGACACCAAAATAAATTATTATAATTAGTTCCCTATTTTGTGTCGGTCGTTTTGTTATATTTATATGTATAGTTAGTTTCACATGAATGGGGTGATAATAGCGAGGTTTTGGTTGGTGTGGGTGTTTTTTCTTTTATGTATTTTATTATTTTTTATATTTTTTAACGTAATTTTTAATATATTTCTGCGACAAATAATATCCCCCAAGAGGTCATAAAAAGATCTTTGGGGGACACTGACACTTTCCTTTTTATTTATTACTTTTATTTGTATTTTAGTAATATTTTATTGTATTCTTTTTCTTTTATAATTGGTTTATTACTTATTATTTAAATATATTTTTGCCACAAAATATTTCCCCTAAGAGGTCATAAAAAGACTATTGGGGGAGAATGAACATGCTACTATTTAGCACTTTATTTTTTATTTTATTTGTATTGTATTATTTTTTTTTTTTTTTAAATATATTTTTGCCCCATAATGGCAAGGGATCATAAAAATACTGTTAGGGGGCAGTAAACACCCTTTTACTTTGCAATTTTTCCTTTTATTTTTTTCCTTTTATTTGTATTTTATTCTTCTATAACTTTTCAATTTTTTTTGCCACATCATATTTTTTTTTCTTTTATTTGTGATTTATTATAATTTTTAAAATAATTTTTTAACTTATTTAATATATTTTATTCCATATAATTTGTCCCCAAGAATTCACTGAAAGACCTTTGGGGACACAGACTTTTTTTTGCACTTTTTCCACTGTAACTGGGGCATCCAAAGGAGCCTGCTGTGGGGGCATTGTACACAGGCAGAGCTGATCAGGTCTCCTGACTCTGCAGCTCTGCGCTCTTCTGCCCCCAAGCCAGGTCCACCCTACATAGCGCTTACCTGTGTGAGGAGAAGGCAGAAGCGCTGATGCACTGCTTCTGACTTCTTCTCGGCTCCCCCACTGTCACTGACAGCCGAGGACCCGTCCTGCTCCTGCTACAGTGCAGGGGCAGAAGCTGTAATGATCCATCGCGCGGCACTGTGGGCAGAAACACAGCTGATTTTACGATCAGCTGTGTTTCTGTCCAGGAGGACGGAGGACTCAAATCTTGTCTCTGGGGGGCCGCAGGTTGTGCATCCCTGATGTAGAGTATATTTCACTAATAGGTATTAAATAAAAATATCTTGCTGCTGTCAAACACACATGCAGTAGTCCTTAAAATAACTTTGGGGTCTTTGAAAAGCTTTTGGTAGCAAAAACAGCAAATATCTCTCCCTGCTCTATCTGTCCCTTCCTCAGCACGGATGTCCCTGAGACTGATCAATTTAGTGCAGGTAAAAATATATTGCTGCTCTAAACACACACACACACACACACACACACACACACACACACAGTAGCCCTTAAAAGGACTTTTGGGTCTTTGAAAAGCTTTCTGCGAATAATAACTGAACATTTCACCCCCTACACTGCCTTTCCCTTCCTACCCTCTGCTCTGCCTGACTGACTGATCCGAGCTTGTGTCATCGGGTGCTACTCGGCCGAGTCCCGCCATGTGCCGAGCATAGCGATGCTCGAGCCAAGCCGGTATTTGGCCGAGTATGCTCGCTCATCAATACTAGTCACCATATCTATCTCAGATCCCAAATCTCTGAGTAAGGTGCAAAGAACATCTTGCTGTCTCCGAGACTGCATTCACAATGAACGGCAAATTTAGCACCATATCCCAGAATAAAATCAATTCTTTGTTTATGGTGTTCCCACTCTTACATACTCATTTTGCGTACAATTACTCAACTTTTGATACTTTGTAATAGATCCCTGCGTAAAACACATAATATATTTAAATTTAATCAATACTGAGTTTAGTAAAACCAAATTATCTAATAAACGGTATCACTTTTAGACTCCCCAGCCCATTTTAATTATAAAATCCCCATTACCCTTAAAACCTCTTTAAGAATGAAGCATATTAGAAGCAATTAATGTTTTACTACTTGTTATACATTTTTATCTCATTGTAAAACGTTTTTCATCTTTGAATGTTTCCTCACTCAGCTACACGAGAGCATAGATTGTGAATTTCTACAATTTTTATAGCTCAATTGTTCTATCATTATAGTTTTACTATGGTATTATTGCAGCTTCTGAATTCCAATATTATTGTGCTGATATTTAGTGGAAAGAGCATTTCAGCTATTGCCATGATTATTTGAAAAATTATCAGTATTTTACCTTCATGAGACCTTCTTGAAGCAGAAAACAAGTTTACCATACTACTTGTGTAGTATATTTGTATAATTGGCTTTTTCTGATTTTCTACTTTTTTATGACTATGGTTTATAGGATGATGGTCTTTAGAGAAATGCAGGAACAGGCGTTGCTAAGCTTTTAAAAGTCTTTGCAAACTTAAGGCCCCCAAGAAAATCATACAATGAGTTTATTAAAATGTGCTTTGTTGGAAAAGTTCCTTATCAAAGTATCTGTACATGAAAAGAATGTGATATCCACAGATGTGGAGTCTTCAGGGGTTAGGAGTAGGGATGAGCGAACTCGAACTGTATAGTTCGGGTTCGTACCGAATTTTGGGGTGTCCGTGACACGGACCCGAACCCGGACATTTTCGTAAAAGTCCGGGTTCGGGTTCGGTGTTCGTCGCTTTCTTGGCGCTTTTGTGACGCTTTCTTGGCGCTTTTTGAAAGGCTGCAAAGCAGCCAATCAACAAGCGTCATACTACTTGCCACAAGAGGCCGTCACAGCCATGCCTACTATTGGCATGGCTGTGATTGGCCAGAGCACCATGTGACCCAGCCTCTATTTAAGCTGGAGTCACATAGCGCCGCCCGTCACTCTGCTCTGATTAGCGTAGGGAGAGGTTGCGGATGCGACAGTAGGGCGAGATTAGGCAGATTAACTCCTCCAAAGGACTTCACTTGATTAATCGATCGATCTGCAGCTGTGCATCATTGAGCTGCTGAAATTCAAATGCTCACTCACTGTTTTTAGGCTGCCCAGACCGTTTGTCAGTCACTTTTTTCTGGGGTGATCGGCGGCCATTTTGTGTCTTGTGCGGTGCTGCGACCAAGTGCATCCAAGCTGCGACCAAGTGCATTTAACCCTCAATGGTGTGGTTGTTTTTTGGCTAAAGCCTACATCAGGGTGAAGCTGTCACACCAAGTGCATTTAACCAGCAATAGTCTGTTCATTTTTTGGCCATATACTAAATCAGGGGCAAGCTGCGCCTGTCACCAAGTGCATTTAACCCTCAATGGTGTGGTTGTTTTTTGGCTAAAGCCTACATCAGGGTGAAGCTGTCACACCAATTGCATTTAACCAGCAATAGTCTGTTTATTTTTTGGCCATATACTACATCAGGGGCAAGCTGCGCCCGTCACCAAGTGCATTTAACCCTCAGTAGTGTGGTTTGTCAAGCTGTGACACCAAGTGCATTTAACCAGCAATAGTCTGTTCATTTTTTGGCCATATACTACATCAGGGGCAAGCTGCGCCCGTCACCAAGTGCATTTAACCCTCAGTAGTGTGGTTGGTCAAGCTATCACACCAAGTGCATTTAACCAGCAATAGTCTGTTCATTTTTTGGCCATATACTAAATCAGGGGCAAGCTGCGCCCGTCACCAAGTGCATTTAACCAGCAATAGTCTGTTCATTTTTTGGCCATATACTACATCAGGGGCAAGCTGCGCCCATCACCAAGTGCATTTAACCCTCAGTAGTGTGGTTGGTCAAGCTATCACACCAAGTGCATTTAACCAGCAATAGTCTGTTCATTTTTTGGCCATATACTAAATCAGGGGCAAGCTGCGCCCGTCACCAAGTGCATTTAACCAGCAATAGTCTGTTAATTTTTTGGCCATATACTACATCAGGGGCAAGCTGCGCCCGTCACCAAGTGCATTTAACCCTCAGTAGTGTGGTTGGTCAAGCTATCACACCAAGTGCATTTAACCAGCAATAGTCTGTTCATTTTTTGGCCATATACTAAATCAGGGGCAAGCTGCGCCCGTCACCAAGTGCATTTAACCAGCAATAGTCTGTTCATTTTTTGGCCATATACTACATCAGGGGCAAGCTGCGCCCGTCACCAAGTGCATTTAACCCTCAGTAGTGTGGTTCGTCAAGCTGTGACACCAAGTGCATTTAACCAGCAATAGTCTGTTCATTTTTTGGCCATATACTACATCAGGGGCAAGCTGCGCCCGTCACCAAGTGCATTAAACCAGCAATAGTGTGGTTATTTTTTGGCCATATCCCAGTCTAATTCTGTCACTAAATCCATACCGGTCACCCAGCGCCTAAATACTAGGCCTCAAATTTATATCCCGCTAAATCTCTCGTTACCGCTGTCCTGTTGTGGCTGGGAAAGTTATTTAGTGTCCGTCAAAGCACATTTTTTGTTCTGGGTTGAAATACAATTCCCAATTTAGCAATTTCATAATTTAGTGGTTTCTGCTATATCAGAGCTATTTGAAATCTATCCCTAAAAGGGTATATAATATTCAAGGTGCACATAGGGTCATTCAGAATAACTTCACACACACGCTACTGTGCATTTCCAAGTCTAATTCTGTCACTAAATCCATACCGGTCACCCAGCGCCTAAATACTAGGCCTCAAATTTATATCCCGCTAAATCTCTCGTTACCGCTGTCCTGTTGTGGCTGGGAAAGTTATTTAGTGTCCGTCAAAGCACATTTTTTGTTCTGGGTTGAAGTACAATTCCCAATTTAGCAATTTCATAATTTAGTGGTTCCTGCTATATCAGAGCTATTTGAAATCTATCCCTAAAAGGGTATATAATATTCAAGGTGCACATAGGGTCATTCAGAATAACTTCACACACACGCTACTGTGCATTTCCAAGTCTAATTCTGTCACTAAATCCATACCGGTCACCCAGCGCCTAAATACTAGGCCTCAAATTTATATCCCGCTAAATCTCTCGTTACCGCTGTCCTGTTGTGGCTGGGAAAGTTATTTAGTGTCCGTCAAAGCACATTTTTTGTTCTGGGTTGAAATACAATTCAAAATTTAGCAATTTCATAATTTAGTGGTTTCTGCTATATCAGAGCTATTTGAAATCTATCCCTAAAAGGGTATATAATATTCAAGGTGCACATAGGGTCATTCAGAATAACTTCACACACACGCTACTGTGCATTTCCAAGTCTAATTCTGTCACTAAATCCATACCGGTCACCCAGCGCCTAAATACTAGGCCTCAAATTTATATCCCGCTAAATCTCTCGTTACCGCTGTCCTGTTGTGGCTGGGAAAGTTATTTAGTGTCCGTCAAAGCACATTTTTTGTTCTGGGTTGAAGTACAATTCCCAATTTAGCAATTTCATAATTTAGTGGTTCCTGCTATATCAGAACTATTTGAAATCTATCCCTAAAAGGGTATATAATATTCAAGGTGCACATAGGGTCATTCAGAATAACTTCACACACACGCTACTGTGCATTTCCAAGTCTAATTCTGTCGCTAAATCCATACCGGTCACCCAGCGCCTAAATACTAGGCCTCAAATTTATATCCCGCTAAATCTCTCGTTACCGCTGTCCTGTTGTGGCTGGGAAAGTTATTTAGTGTCCGTCAAAGCACATTTTTTGTTCTGGGTTGAAGTACAATTCCCAATTTAGCAATTTCATAATTTAGTGGTTCCTGCTATATCAGAGCTATTTGAAATCTATCCCTAAAAGGGTATATAATATTCAAGGTGCACATAGGGTCATTCAGAATAACTTCACACACACGCTACTGTGCATTTCCAAGTCTAATTCTGTCGCTAAATCCATACCGGTCACCCAGCGCCTAAATACTAGGCCTCAAATTTATATCCCGCTAAATCTCTCGTTACCGCTGTCCTGTTGTGGCTGGGAAAGTTATTTAGTGTCCGTCAAAGCACATTTTTTGTTCTGGGTTGAAATACAATTCCCAATTTAGCAATTTCATAATTTAGTGGTTTCTGCTATATCAGAGCTATTTGAAATCTATCCCTAAAAGGGTATATAATATTCAAGGTGCACATAGGGTCATTCAGAATAACTTCACACACACGCTACTGTGCATTTCCAAGTCTAATTCTGTCAGTAAATCCATACCGGTCACCAAGCGCCTAAATACTAGGCCTCAAATTTATATCCCGCTAAATCTCTCGTTACCGCTGTCCTGTTGTGGCTGGGAAAGTTATTTAGTGTCCGTCAAAGCACATTTTTTGTTCTGGGTTGAAATACAATTCCCAATTTAGCAATTTCATAATTTAGTGGTTTCTGCTATATCAGAGCTATTTGAAATCTATCCCTAAAAGGGTATATAATATTCAAGGTGCACATAGGGTCATTCAGAATAACTTCACACACACGCTACTGTGCATTTCCAAGTCTAATTCTGTTAGTAAATCCATACCGGTCACCCAGCGCCTAAATACTAGGCCTCAAATTTATATCCCGCTGAATTTGAATACAATACATTGGGCCAAATAATATTTTTGTTGTTGTGGTGAACCATAACAATGAGAAAAACATCTAGTAAGGGACGCGGACGTGGACATGGTCGTGGTGGTGTTAGTGGACCCTCTGGTGCTGGGAGAGGACGTGGCCGTTCTGCCACATCCACACGTCCTAGTGTACCAACTACCTCAGGTCCCAGTAGCCGCCAGAATTTACAGCGATATATGGTGGGGCCCAATGCCGTTCTAAGGATGGTAAGGCCTGAGCAGGTACAGGCATTAGTCAATTGGGTGGCCGACAGTGGATCCAGCACGTTCACATTATCTCCCACCCAGTCTTCTGCAGAAAGCGCACAGATGGCGCCTGAAAACCAACCCCATCAGTCTGTCACATCACCCCCATGCATACCAGGGAAACTGTCTCAGCCTCAAGTTATGCAGCAGTCTCTTATGCTGTTTGAAGACTCCGCTGGCAGGGTTTCCCAAGGGCATCCACCTAGCCCTTCCCCAGCGGTGAAAGATATAGAATGCACTGACGCACAACCACTTATGTTTCCTGATGATGAGGACATGGGAATACCACCTCAGCATGTCTCTGATGATGACGAAACACAGGTGCCAACTGCTGCGTCTTTCTGCAGTGTGCAGACTGAACAGGAGGTCAGGGATCAAGACTGGGTGGAAGACGATGCAGGGGATGATGAGGTCCTAGACCCCACATGGAATGAAGGTCGTGCCACTGACTTTCACAGTTCGGAGGAAGAGGCAGTGGTGAGACCGAGCCAACAGCGTAGCAAAAGAGGGAGCAGTGGGCAAAAGCAGAACACCCGCCGCCAAGAGACTCCGCCTGCTACTGCCCGCCGCCATCTGGGACCGAGCACCCCAAAGGCAGCTTCAAGGAGTTCCCTGGCATGGCACTTCTTCAAACAATGTGCTGACGACAAGACCCGAGTGGTTTGCACGCTGTGCCATCAGAGCCTTAAGCGAGGCATTAACGTTCTGAACCTGAGCACAACCTGCATGACCAGGCACCTGCATGCAAAGCATGAACTGCAGTGGAGTAAACACCTTAAAACCAAGGAAGTCACTCAGGCTCCCCCTGCTACCTCTTCTGCTGCTGCCGCCTCGGCCTCTTCTGCTGCTGCCGCCTCGGCCTCTTCCTCCGCCTCTGGAGGAACGTTGGCACCTGCCGCCCAGCAAACAGGGGATGTACCACCAACACCACCACCACCACCTCCGTCACCAAGCGTCTCAACCATGTCACACGGCAGCGTTCAGCTCTCCATCTCACAAACATTTGAGAGAAAGCGTAAATTCCCACCTAGCCACCCTCGATCCCTGGCCCTGAATGCCAGCATTTCTAAACTACTGGCCTATGAAATGCTGTCATTTAGGCTGGTGGACACAGACAGCTTCAAACAGCTCATGTCGCTTGCTGTCCCACAGTATGTTGTTCCCAGCCGCCACTACTTCTCCAAGAGAGCCGTGCCTTCCCTGCACAACCAAGTATCCGATAAAATCAAGTGTGCACTGCGCAACGCCATCTGTGGCAAGGTCCACCTAACCACAGATACGTGGACCAGTAAGCACGGCCAGGGACGCTATATCTCCCTAACTGCACACTGGGTAAATGTAGTGGCAGCTGGGCCCCAGGCGGAGAGCTGTTTGGCGCACGTCCTTCCGCCGCCAAGGATCGCAGGGCAACATTCTTTGCCTCCTGTTGCCACCTCCTCCTTCTCGGCTTCCTCCTCCTCTTCTTCCACCTGCTCATCCAGTCAGCCACACACCTTCACCACCAACTTCAGCACAGCCCGGGGTAAACGTCAGCAGGCCATTCTGAAACTCATATGTTTGGGGGACAGACCCCACACCGCACAGGAGTTGTGGCGGGGTATAGAACAACAGACCGACGAGTGGTTGCTGCCGGTGAGCCTCAAGCCCGGCCTGGTGGTGTGCGATAATGGGCGAAATCTCGTTGCAGCTCTGGGACTAGCCAATTTGACGCACATCCCTTGCTTGGCGCATGTGCTGAATTTGGTGGTGCAGAAGTTCATTCACAACTACCCCGACATGTCAGAGCTGCTGCATAAAGTGCGGGCCGTCTGTTCGCGCTTCCGGCGTTCACATCCTGCTGCTGCTCGCCTGTCTGCGCTACAGCGTAACTTCGGCCTTCCCGCTCACCGCCTCATATGCGACGTGCCCACCAGGTGGAACTCCACCTTGCACATGCTGGACTGACTGTGCGAGCAGCAGCAGGCCATAGTGGAGTTTCAGCTGCAGCACGCACGGGTCAGTCGCACTACAGAACAGCACCACTTCACCACCAATGACTGGGCCTCCATGCGAGACCTGTGTGCCCTGTTGCGCTGTTTCGAGTACTCCACCAACATGGCCAGTGGCGATGACACCGTTATCAGCGTTACAATACCACTTCTATGTCTCCTTGAGAAAACACTTAGGGCGATGATGCAAGAGGAGGTGGCCCAGGAGGAGGAGGAGGAGGAAGAGGGGTCATTTTTAGCACTTTCAGGCCAGTCTCTTCGAAGTGACTCAGAGGAAGGTTTTTGGCAACAGCAGAGGCCAGGTACAAATGTGGCCAGACAGGGCCCACTACTGGAGGACGAGGAGGACGAGGATGAGGAGGAGGTGGAGGAGGATGAGGATGAAGCATGGTCACAGCGGGGTGGCACCCAACGCAGCTCGGGTCCATCACTGGTGCGTGGCTGGGGGGAAAGGCAGGACGATGACGATACGCCTCCCACAGAGGACAGCTTGTCCTTACCCCTGGGCAGCCTGGCACACATGAGCGACTACATGCTGCAGTGCCTGCGCAACGACAGCAGAGTTGCCCACATTTTAACCTGTGCGGACTACTGGGTTGCCACCCTGCTGGATCCACGCTACAAAGACAATGTGCCCACCTTACTTCCTGCACTGGAGCGTGATAGGAAGATGCGCGAGTACAAGCGCACGTTGGTAGACGCGCTACTGAGAGCATTCCCAAATGTCACAGGGGAACAAGTGGAAGCCCAAGGCCAAGGCAGAGGAGGAGCAAGAGGTCGCCAAGGCAGCTGTGTCAATGCCAGCTCCTTTGAGGGCAGGGTTAGCATGGCAGAGATGTGGAAAACTTTTGTCAACACGCCACAGCTAACTGCACCACCACCTGATACGCACCGTGTTAGCAGGAGGCAACATTTCACTAACATGGTGGAACAGTACGTGTGCACACCCCTCCACGTACTGACTGATGGTTCGGCCCCATTCAACTTCTGGGTCTCTAAATTGTCCACGTGGCCAGAGCTAGCCTTTTATGCCTTGGAGGTGCTGGCCTGCCCGGCGGCCAGCGTTTTGTCTGAACGTGTATTCAGCACGGCAGGGGGCGTCATTACAGACAAACGCAGCCGCCTGTCTACAGCCAATGTGGACAAGCTGACGTTCATAAAAATGAACCAGGCATGGATCCCACAGGATCTGTCCGTCCCTTGTCCAGATTAGACATTAACTACCTCCCCTTAACCATATATTATTGGACTCCAGGGCACTTCCTCATTCAATCCTATTTTTATTTTCATTTTACCATTATATTGCGAGGCTACCCAAAGTTGAATGAACCTCTCCTGTGTCTGGGTGCCGGGGCCTAAATATATGCCAATGGACTGTTCCAATGTTGGGTGACGTGAAGCCTCATTCTCTGCTATGACATGCAGAATGATTCTCTGCTGACATGAAGACAGATTCTCTGTTACGGGACCTCTCTCCTCTGCCTGGGTGCTGGGCCTAAATATATGCCAATGGACTGTTGCAGTGGTGGCTGACGTGAAGCCTCATTCTCTGCTATGACATGCAGACTAATTCTCTGCTGACATGAAGACAGATTCTCTGTTACGGGACCTCTCTCCTCTGCCTGTGTGTGTGCTGGGCCTAAATATATGCCAATGGACTGTTGCAGTGGTGGCTGACGTGAAGCCTCATTCTCTGCTATGACATGCAGACTAATTCTCTGCTGACATGAAGACAGATTCTCTGTTACGGGACCTCTCTCCTCTGCCTGTGTGTGTGCTGGGCCTAAATATATGCCAATGGACTGTTGCAGTGGTGGCTGACGTGAAGCCTCATTCTCTGCTATGACATGCAGACTGATTCTCTGCTGACATGAAGCCAGATTCTCTGTTACGGGACCTCCCTCCTCTGCCTGGGTGCTGGGCCTAAATATATGCCAATGGACTGTTGCAGTGGTGGCTGACGTGAAGCCTCATTCTCTGCTATGACATGCAGACTAATTCTCTGCTGACATGAAGACAGATTCTCTGTTACGGGACCTCTCTCCTCTGCCTGTGTGTGTGCTGGGCCTAAATATATGCCAATGGACTGTTGCAGTGGTGGCTGACGTGAAGCCTCATTCTCTGCTATGACATGCAGACTGATTCTCTGCTGACATGAAGACAGATTCTCTGTTACGGGACCTCCCTCCTCTGCCTGGGTGCTGGGCCTAAATATATGCCAATGGACTGTTGCAGTGGTGGCTGACGTGAAGCCTCATTCTCTGCTATGACATGCAGACTGATTCTCTGCTGACATGAAGACAGATTCTCTGTTACGGGACCTCCCTCCTCTGCCTGGGTGCTGGGCCTAAATATATGCCAATGGACTGTTGCAGTGGTGGCTGACGTGAAGCCTCATTCTCTGCTATGACATGCAGACTAATTCTCTGCTGACATGAAGCCAGATTCTCTGTTACGGGACCTCTCTCCTCTGCCTGGGTGCTGGGCCTAAATTTATGAAAATGGACTCTTACAGTGGTGGGTGACGTGAAGCCAGATTCTCTGCTATGGGACCTCTCTCCAATTGATTTTGGTTAATTTTTATTTATTTAATTTTTATTTTAATTCATTTCCCTATCCACATTTGTTTGCAGGGGATTTACCTACATGTTGCTGCCTTTTGCAGCCCTCTAGCTCTTTCCTGGGCTGTTTTACAGCCTTTTTAGTGCCGAAAAGTTCGGGTCCCCATTGACTTCCCGAACCCGAATATTTCCGGGATGTTCGGCCGAACTTCTCGAACCCGAACATCCAGGTGTTCGCTCAACTCTAGTTAGGAGCTTATGAACACGAGCGCCGGGTTAATCAAATCTTTTTTTAGGGGTAGAGCATCATCCTTTCCCAGTTTCTCCCATTCACAGCTCTCAATGCTGAATTGATCTTACCGATCCACTAATAACAAGGAAGACAGCTCGATCTCTAAGCCTATAGGATGTGCATTTTGACCTGACCTTATGGTAGAGCGGATCAATGTACCTCTGAGGTCTGCGACTGCGCGTGGAACTTAGAAGAAAGAAGCACTCTCCTTCTTCTGCTCTTCGCCTCGCATACCTCACCACTCGCTATCCTTTTCTCGTACTGCGCATGTTTCTAGACTTAGTACCAAAACTCATATGGGGCTGTGCTATTATTAGAAAGGGAATAGGGAACATATATATTCTATTATCCCTTATAATCCCTTACATTTATTAATGAATGGTTCAATGTTTTGCTATTTATGACTTATTTATTTGGAAAAATCTATTATATGTATCTATTAATTAAGGGATAATAATTATCAAAAAAGGGGGGATATAGAGTTCAAAAATAATTAAATAGAGGATATACAGTAATTATATAGTATAACATTTATTATGTATTATCCATCCCATACAGGTCAGTATAGTGTAACATTTATTATACCTTATCCACCTTATACAGTTACATTGCTATAATTATTATATTATCATCAGATCATTGAAAATCATGATCTAGACTAATATATTATCCACATATACTCCTTTATGTAGCCTAATATTTCTGATCATGTTATTGGTCATGTAGTTGTTCCCTCCTCTATATACCCTAATATTTCTGATCCTGTTATTAATTATTCAGTTATCAGTAATTTATTTTAAATTATTCTCATAGATGTTTGCAATCAGATTATTAATCTTCCAAATATGAATAGGTTTTTCTTTAATTTTCTATAATTTTATTTATTTCATTTTCTAAATTATTACAAATCCATCATTGAGTGCATTCATTATGTTACCTTTCAACGATAGCACATTATCCCTCATATTTGTTGTGTTTTTAATATATTTTTTCAAATAATTATGATGTTCATCATCCTATTCATTTTTCAATATCCTCTTTTTTATTAGGTAATTATTAAGTGATCCGGTAATGAACATTAGGCTTTCCATCAATATATTCACTTTTTTGGAAATTAATGTTGCAATTCTCTATTTCTCCATAAATATTTATATAAAGGCTGAAAAAGAAAAGCCTTTATAGCCACTTCAATTCATTTTGCAATGATTTCTCATCCCAAATTCCCCCCCACCTTGGTCCTATTTTACCTTTTTTCAATGCCCCAGAATTTTAGGTTATTTGAATTATTGCCATGGTAGTATTTTACATGTCACGCAATAGACACATCCTTGTTTGTCTCAATAGCACTCAGATGGCCAGATATGCTTCGCCTTAGTTCCTGTGTGGATTTACCCACATATAGTTTGGGACAAGTGCACATTGCGGCATAAATGACTTCTGGGTCTTACAAGTTATAAGCTGCTTTCTCTCATATCTCTTGCCATCACTGGGGTTTATAAAAAATTGCGCTCTCAAAATAAATTTACAAAAAAAAAAAAACAATCTCCACATGGTACTGATCCCCTAGGGCCCTCTTTTTTTGTTCCTGATAGTAGCTATGAACAAGATAATCTGTGAGATTAGATCCTCTCTGATAGGTTGAGGACAGGTTTTAAATCCATATCTGATTGTAGGATATGACAGTGTTTTTTCAAAATGGTATTAATTTCTTTTGTGTAGCCAACATACGTACTGATACATCTAATCATTTCTGCTTTTTTCACTATCTTTGAGACTGTTGGGATGGTGCGCTAACCCACCGATTTTGGTGCTTGCTGCATCTGTATATGCAGGAAAAATATTCTAAAGCATACCGATATGACATGGCCATAGACCTTAATAGAAAATATATGCCAAGTTCTGCTTTTGGCATATATTTGGTTAGAATATATTGGTATTCCAAAGTCCAAAGTGCAAGATTCTTTTTTGGTGTCTTTTACTGCAGTGTTTGTGGCCTTTTTGTGCTTTTTGCACACATTGAGTAACATTTACTAATCCTAAAGATGGTGCAAACTTAGACAGGCTGTCTAAAACTGCATCAGATTAATCCCACCTCCATTCTTACTATTCTCCGTCCCTTACCACTAATTCCTGCCCCTTTTTGAGCATCTCAGAAAAATGTATATAAACCTTATATGCTCCAAATTGCACCAATTTGCGACATTCTTAAGACAGGGATTTGGTGCAGACATACAGTGGATATAAAAAGTCTATACACCCCTGTTAAAATTAAAAGACAATACATGCAATGCGACAACTCACTGCAATATAAAGTGCTAAATTGCATAATAATTACAAGTGCTACACTATAAGTGAGAGATACTTGGCAAATCGTTTTGTACAAAATTATTTGAGCCCGTCTGCCGCACGTCAAGGCGATCTCTGTTAGATGGGTTCCTAACACTAAATTCTACCTGTTAAGTGCCATGAAGGCTACCATACACTTCAGGGAGTGTAGGTTCCACATGCATACTGGGTCTGCTTCAATAACTGTCATTTTGGGTGCCAAAATGGCCTCCACTATATCCAATGAGTGCAGGTACCAACATGCATGCCGGCCCACTCCACAACACTTCCGGCACCAAATGGCCACCAAAGACTGCAGTGAGAGTCCACAAACGATCTCACTCCTGGTGCCAAATGGCTTCAGTGAGTGAGGGGGAGCAGGCCAGACTATATACTCACACTAATTAAAATCAGCCTATAGGGCAGACAAGGTGGTCAGGAGTGCATGACTGAGGAGGCAGCCACACCTCCAGTACAAACTGCAAAGAGAGAAAAAAAGGGGGTCAGTCAGCACATCCCAAACCGCAGGAGCTCATTGCTATGGCAGGGAACAACAGTAAAAGACAAAACATGCAATGCGACAACTCACTGCAATAAAAAGTACAAAATTGCATAATAATTACAAGTGCTACACTATAAGTGAGAGATACTTGGCAAATCGTTTTGTACAAAATTATTTGAGCCCGTCTGCCGCACGTCAAGGCGATCTCTGTTAGACAGGTTTCTAACACTATCAACTGACAGTTATCGAAGCAGACCCAGCATGCATGTGGAACCTACACTCCCTGAAGTGTATGGTAGCCGTCATGGCACTTAACAGGTAGAATTAGTGTTAGTGTGATCGCCTTGACGTGCGGCAGACGGGCTCAAATAATTTTGTACAAAACGATTTACCAAGTATCTCTCACTTATAGTGTAGCACTTGTAATTATTATGCAATTTTGTACTTTATATTGCAGTGAGTTGTCGCATTGCATGTTTTGTCTTTTAGTGTTGTTCCCTGCCATAGCAATGAGCTCCTGCAGTTTGGGATGTGCTGACTGACCCCCTTTTTTTCCCCCCTGTTAAAATGTCAGGTTTCTGTTATGTAAAAAAAATGAGACAAGGATAAATCATTTCAGAACTTTTTCCACCTTTAATGGGGGTGGAGGGAAGAAAACAATAAAAAATAAAAACTAATGTGATTGCATAAGTGTGCACACTTATAACTGGGTATGTAGCTGTGTTCAGAATTAAGCAATCACATTCAAAATCATGTTAAATAGGAGTCATCATATGCCTGCCATCATTTAAAATGCCTCTGATTAGCCCCAAATAAAGTTCAGCTGCTCTAGTTGGTCTTTCCTGAAATTTTCTTAGTCGCATCCCACAGCAAAAGCCATGGTCCCCAGAGAGCTTCCAAAGCATCAGAGGGATCTCATTGTTAAAAGGTATCAGACAGGAGAAGGGTACAAAAGAATTTCCAAGGCATTAGATATACCATGGAGCACAGTGAAGACAGTCATCATCAAGTGGAGAAAATATGGCACAACAGTGAAATTACCAAGAACTGGATGTCCCTCCAAAATTTATGAAAAGACGAGAAGAAAACTGGTCTGGGAGACTACCAATAGGCCTACAGCAACATTAAAGGAGCTGCAGGAATATCTGGTAAGTACTGGCTGTGTGGTACATGTGACAACAATCTCCTGTATTCTTCATATGTCTGGGCTATGGGGTAGAGTGGGAAGACAAAAGCCTTTTCTTACAAATAAAACATCCAAGCCAGGCTACATTTTGCAAAAAAACATCTGAAGTCTCCCAAAATCATGTGGAAAAAGGTGTTATGGTCTGATGAAACCAATGTTGAACTTTTTGGCCATAATTCCAAAAGATATGTTTGGCGCAAAAACAACACTGCACATCACCAGAAGAACACCATACCCACAGTGAAGCATGGTGATGGCAGCATCATGCTTTGGGGCTGTTTTTCTTCAGCTGGAACTGGGGCCTTAGTTAAGCTAGAGGGAATTATGAACAGTTCCAAATACCAGTCAATATTGGAACAAAACCTTCAGGCTTCTGCTAGAAAGCTGAACATGAAGAGGAACTTCATCTCTCAGCATGACAATGACCCAAAGCATACATACAAATCAACAAAGATATGGCTTCGCCAGAAAAGATTAAAGTTTTGGAATGGCCCAGCCAGAGCCCAGACCTGAATCCGATTGAAAATCTGTGGGGTGATCTGAAGAGGGCTGTGCACAGGAGATACTCTCACAATCTGACAGATTTGGAGTGTTTTTGCAAAGAAGAGTGGGCAAATCTTGCCAAGTTAAAATGTGCCATGCTGATAGACTCATACCCAAAAAGACTGAGTGCTGTAATAAAATCAAAAGGCACTTTAACAAAGTATTAGTTTAAGAGTGTGCACACTTATGCAACCATATTATTTTATTTTTATATTTTTTTCTTCACTCCAGCTAAAAGATTTCAGTTTGTTTTTCAATTGAGTGGTACAGTTTATAGGTCACATTAAAGGTGGAAACAGTTCTGAAATGATTTATCTTTATCTCATTTTGTTTACATCACAGAAACCTGACATTTTAACAGGGTTGTGTAGACTTTTTATATCCACTGTATTAGAAAGTCTAGGCTAATGTGCCTTAGCACTAGAGTTTTCTTCATGGTGTTTTTCCCCCTATAGAGAAGATGTAGGCAAAATGCCTATACAATGAGAGCTACAGCATGCTGTAGTTTTGAAAAGAAGAATGAAACACAAAAAACCCACCTAATTAATAAAGACTACAGTAGTCAAAAACACGTATGCATCCTACACCTCATATTTCCCTCATATTTTACCACAAAAAATGCGAAAGAGCAGAAAAACACCACAAAAAAACCTGTCTGAACCCTAACTGTTTTGAAATGAATAGTTGAGTGCAATTTTGAATATAAAACTTTTAAAAAACTCCATTGTGCTATATACTTTTTAATAATGGCAGCATATTACGTATGTATGCAACTGTATAATGTCATAGTTGCTTACATCTCTCTATGAGAGTTGTGGAGACAAACAAATATTTCAAATAAGATAAATATATTTTATATTTCTTATATATTCCGTAATTGCCATCAGTGTGCAATGTTTAATTACTGAACTCTGTAGGCCCTCCTAGAATAGATCATAGAACATTTCTTCAAGTGTCATCAGTGAAGATCCAGAGTTTAAAAAAAGTTACAATAGTAAATGAAACTTCTTTACAAACTTTGATCTATTGTGCAGGTAGGATATGCAGGTCTGATAATCCAGTGCCCTAAACTGTCCATGATTAAGAGGTAAAGATTCATTCCAGGGTAGCAGCCTTGATGAGAATGTGTTGTAGTTACGAGCTAGAAAGTTCAGAGAACAATGCTAAGTGCAATTCAGTTGAACAGCACAATTTCACAACAAAAGCCCTCAAACTGCAAACTAGTAAAAGCCTTTCTTTTTATCCACCTTTGTCAGCTCTTTGCATTGTTTATCGATTAGCTGTAATGCTGCCGTCAGTATTTTACCAATAGTCTGATAGGATCGCATGACTGGCATTTTGCCTTTTTAAAACCATCTACACATGACTACGTTCAAAAAAATCTCAGTCTCCAAATCAGATGTGTTGATTACTGTCTTTTACTGCGTCTTTTTATTATTATCAATGTTCTTGGAAGCAGAGGATATCGAACAGTAATTAGGATCCACTGTATCTACTTGAAAAGGTCACTTTGCAGGCAAGAAACCTTTTACCTTCCTATATTTTTTTTCCATCTGCGATTATCATTAATGTAACGACGCTTAGCACATTTATATCGGCAAGGGAGCATGACAGATTGTTTAGTTCATTTGAAAAGATGCAGTAATCATCTGCAGGCAATTTTATGGCAATACTGTCTCTGTTTAACCTTTCGTTCTAGCTTCAGGTGGTATTATTGGCTTGCATTTTTAATATGTGGTGGGAGAGAGAGCGGAAATGCGCATATTGTTGTAATGTTAATTGAATGAGTCTTATGTAGAGCGTAATCACTCAGAAGAATACTATTCCACAAGGTGTTGTTAGGTTGAGCTAAATGAAAAGTTTGAATTAGTTTTAATGCCAATTTGTTTGGAGCAAGTTCTTCTTCTAAATGTTGCCATTCAAGTGCCCAACTGGTACCTTTCACATATGGGAGCTAATATAAAATATGAGGCAGTTTTCTTTGTTACAGGCACATCTATCCTATGACGGCAGAGCAGAAATATTATTCATGTACAGATACTTGGGTTGGAAAGTACCAGGTAGAAGTGTAAACAGTACTCCAGATTTGTGATTTCCTGCAGAAAGAACTTTTCATGGACATGAAGGTCCTTTAAAGCTTCTTTATTTCTGTTATAGAGAAGACTGTAGTATGTGCTACCACTGTTCAAATTGGAAAGTAATTTGGAGTGGGATTTTATGCTCCAAGGAGCTCTAATCTTATGTTGTGGCAACAGTTTTAACATAACATTTGAGAAGAATACTTTATGAAGTGCGTGTAACCTTTTTTTTTTTTCGAAACTCAGCATGCCCGTTATTGAGGGTGTATTCCATCCAGAGACAAAAACTACAATTCTGTGTGTGATCTATGTTGTACTATGTAGAATGTTTTTATGTTTTTTTTTATACTTTTCTTTGTATTTACCAAGAAGTTGTGAAAAGAATGTCTTAATAGTTGTTTTTATAGAGTTTATTTTTACCATCATGATTTTGCATTTTTTATTTTTTTTTGTAACAGAAAAAAGGGTAAAGGTTTCCTATGGTGAGAAAATTCAAATTCGTCACATACTGGGATATACAAAGGATTCAAGTATTTATGTAGTTTATTTTCCCCGTCATGATTTTCTTCTTTGTTTGCTATGAAAAAGCAGTATTACTCACAGTTATAATACAAATCCTTAATACGGCAACCATTGCAAATCTAGGGTTCCACACTGCTCCTTAAAAAGAGTACTGTAGGGACTTTGTGTGATGCTGTACAGGGTCTGTGCACATGACTTTTCTAGGTACATGAGGCTTCTGGGAGACACTTGGTATGATGAAGAAGTCTGGCTCTTCTGGTGCTTCTTAAAAAAATTTATATGGTCTCACAAAGACCAAAGTTTTAAAGCAGAGAGTTCATTGAGCATAAGCTTTACAAGGATAATAAAAGGTTAGAAGCATTGGAATATCTACCAGGGTGGCAAGCACAGGAGCTGCTATAGAACCCAACAAGTAATTGGAAATATTCCTACTAAAAGATAAGGTGCAGTTAATAATGACTATGGAAGGTGGTGTGTAAAACTGAATAAAGCACTATGCATTATCCCTTTCTGTACCATAATATCATGTGTACATTACACTATTATGTGACCTCATTACAGGTCTGTTCCTTTCTACAAGGTCATTGGTACACGGTTGAATTTTGTGTTATCTTTGTGCTATCATCTTGTGCATTTTTCTTTGATATTTGTATAATTCTGTATCATGACTGTGCATTTTACCCCACTATTTGCACATCGCTATGTGCATTGTCTCTGTACTATGACATTGCTGTGAGCATTATACCACTACTGTGACATCACTTTGTGAATTATCCCTGTACTGTGACATCACTGTGAGCATTATCTTACTATTGTGACATCAGTTTGCACATTATTGCACTATTGTGGCATCATTTTGAGCAATATTTCTATACCTTAACATCACTGTGCTCAGTATCCTTGTACAGTGGTCCCTCAAGGTACAATATTATTGGTTCCAGGAGGACCATTGTATATGGAAACCATTGTAAGTTGAGTAATCGGTTCCAAAGCCCCAAAATGTCATCCAGGATAGGAGAAAAAAAAGATTTAAGAAAAATAAGCAGATAACTGAGAGAGATAAAACAAGTCCTTACATATAACAGTCAGGACTAGCTGCTAACTTGCAACTAATACAGCTATTTACCAGAGAAGTGGCCTTGATTGGTTGGGTCTGAGTCTGAGACATTGTATGTTGAGTCTGGTTTCAACTATGATGGGTCATAAAAGAGTTGAATGTTGAAAATATTGTATCCTGAGGCCATTGTATCTTGAGCATTATTCCTGTACTGTTACATCACTGTACGACTTTTTTCCCTTACTGTGACATCACTGTGTACATTATCTCTGTGTATTAGAGTCACCCTTAATCATTAAACTTTCCGTATTCTCAGCTTTCTGCTAATGATGGTCATGGTGGACTGGAGCCCCATTTTCAAAGTTTTGCTATGGGGCCCCGTGGTTATTTGATAGTAGAGGAATTCAAAATAAGTAAATCATCATTAAACTTTCCATATTGGTGGAAAGTCCATATCTATTCCATATTGGTGGAATAGAGCCCCACTGCTAAAGTTTTGCTTTGGGGCCCCATGGTTATTTGTTAGGAGAGAAATTTGAAATAAGTAAATGATCTAGTCACTGATACCCCTAGAAATAAGTAATGGACATGCACACAGAGACACTCAGCCACAGCGAATAATCCATTATGTCTAGCTTTATGCCTAAAACATGGAGCTTCTAAACCATTTTTCTGGCTTAATAAGTTTTTTGGTTACATGCACATTAATATCAGGAGTTAATACGTAATTAAACGACAAAGGTTATATTGTCTAGAGTGTTGTCTTTGTCTCCAACCGTCCCAGTTGCCTTACCAGAATGAGGCCTCATCCTGGTGCCTCCTTAATGTCAGAATGGCAGTACCAAGGTCATATCACAAATTCCATCCTAGCACATCTAGATGAAAGTGACTGTTCTTAAGTAAGCTAAAGTTACTGTATAGAATATGATATTGGCAATTGATTATTAGAAAAGCTATGAATGACTATTTTCTTGCTAAATATAAGTTCATGTATAAAGAAACCCATACTGTCATTTGTACAGTATATTTATTTTAAACAAATATAAAAAGGGTGCAAGATTTTCATGGCTAAAATGATTTCTTCTCCACAAGTTAAAGCACTTTACAATCATGTCTGTATCTTTATAAGCACACGTTTTGATGCTTTAGTATTATTGTCTTTACCTCTTGGGCTATTCAGAACGATCTGGCATGAGTGAACTGTGTCACATTAACCGCTTAACACTTAATGCAGTACATGTACAGCATTACAGTATGTGCTAGGCATTGCATGGAACGGTGGGTGCTGGGTGTATAATATAGCAGGATCAGGATCGCCAATTGCGAAACTGTCCTTTAACCCTTTAGATGCAGCATTCAAAAGTGATTGCGGCATCCATGAGGTTAGAGCCGCATCCCTCTACCTTCCTGTCGGAGACCCCACATTTGGCCTGCTGATGGTTCCCAGGCCTATCATGGTAAGACAATAAAAACACGCAATTCGCTATTCTTTTGTCTCCTCAAAAAGTTGAATAACAGTGATCAGAAAGTTGTAAGTACCCCAAAAATGAAACCAATAAAAACTACAGTTTGCCCTTCCAAAAACAAGCCCCATAAAGCTCTGTAGACTGAAATATAAAATGAATCATGGCTGTCAGAGAATGGCGATGCATATATAATTTAGATTTTTTAAAAGGTTTTTATAATTCTAAAAGTAATAAGATAAAAACTATACAAATTTGGTATTGCCGTAATCGTATTGAGCCACTGAATAAGGATGTCATATAATTTTTTAGCACAAAGTGAACGCTGTAAAGAAACAAAAATCCTTTGCAGAATAGTGTTTTTAAATTTGAATTTGCCCATGGAAGAACTTTTTTTTCCTGTTTTCCTCTTCAAGACATGGTAACTTAATGGTGCTTAAATGGTGCTTAAATAAGCCTTATATGTAAAGTTGGGAGGAAATAATCAAAAATGCAAAAAATGAAAATAGGCCCAGTCCTTAACCCCTTAAGGACACAGCCTTATTACACCTTAGGACCAGGCCATTTTTTTGCAAATCTGACCAGTGTCACTTTAAGTGCTGATAACTTTAAAACGCTTTGACTTAGCCAGGCCGTTCTGACATTGTTTTTTCGTCACATATTGTACTTCATGACACTGGTAAAATTAAGTCAAAAAAAATATTTTTTTTGCACCCAAAAATACCAAATTTATCAAAAATCTGGAAAAATTGGCAAATTTCAAAGTTTCAGTTTCTCTACTTCTGTAATACATAGTAATACCCCCAAAAATTGTGATGACTTTACATTCCCTATATGTCTACTTCATGTTTGAATAATTTTGGGAATGATATTTCATTTTTTGGGGATGTTATAAGGCTTAGAAGTTTAGAAGCAAATCTTGAAATTTTTCAGAAAATTACAAAAACTCAATTTTTAGGGACCAGTTCAGGTCTGAAGTCGCTTTGCGAGGCTTAAATAATAGAAACTACCCAAAAATGACCCCATCTAAGAAGCTACACCCCTCAAGGTATTCAAAACTGATTTTACATACGTTGTTAACCCTTTAGGTGTTGCACAAGAATTATTGGCAAATGGGGATGAAATTTGAGAATTTCATTTTTTTGTCTAATATTTCATTTTAACCCAATTTTTCCACTAACAAAGCAAGGGTTAACAGCCAAACAAGACTGTATCTTTATTGCCCTGACTCTTCCGTTTACAGAAACACCCAATATGTGGCCGTAAACTACTGTACGGCCACACAGCGGGGCGTAGAGTGAAAGGTGCGCCGTATGGTTTTTGGGAGGCTGATTTTTATGGACTGGTTTATTTACACCATGTCCCATTTGAAGCCCCCTGATGCACCCCTGGAGTAGAAACTCCCTAAAAGTGACCCCATCTAAGAAACTACACCCCTGAAGGTATTCAAAACTGATTTTACATACGTCGTTAACCCTTTAGGTGTTGCACAAAAGTTATTGGCAAATGGGGATGAAATTTGAAAATTTCATTTTTTTGCCTTATTTTCCATTTTAACCCATGTTTTCCACTAGCAAAGCAAGGGTTAACAGCCAAACAAGACTGTATCTTTATTGCCCTGACTCTGCCGTTTACAGAAACACCCAATATGTGGCCGTAAACTACTGTACGGCCACACAGCGGGGCATAGAGTGAAAGGTGCGCCGTTTGGTTTTTGGAGGGCTGATTTTTATGGACTGGTTTATTTACACCGTGTCCTGTTTCAACCCCCCTGATGCACCCCTGGAGTAGAAACTCCCTAAAGGTGACCCCATCTAAGAAACTACACCCCTCAAAGTATTCAAAACTGATTTTACATACGTCGTTAACCCTTTAGGTGTTGCACAAGAGTTATTGGCAAATGGGGATGAAATTTGAAAATGTCTTTTTTTTGCCTTATTTTCCATTTTAACCCATGTTTTCCACTAGCAAAGCAAGGGTTAACAGCCAAACAAGACTGTATCTTTATTGCCCTGACTCTGCCGTTTACAGAAACACCCAATATGTGGCCGTAAACTACTGTACGGCCACACAGCGGGGCATAGTGTGAAAGGTGTGCCGTTTGGTTTTTGGAGGGCTGATTTTTATGGACCGGTTTATTTACACCGTGTCCTGTTTCAACCCCCCTGATGCACCCCTGGAGTCGAAACTCCCTAAAAGTGACCCCATTTTGGAAACTACGGGATAAGGTGGCATTTTTTGGGGGAGTAATTTTAGGGTAAATATGATTTTTGGTTGCTCTATATTACATTTTTGTGAGGCAAGGTTACCAAAAATTTAAATTCTGATATTTCATCTCCATTTGCCATTAACTGTTGAGGAACACCTAAAGGGTTAATAAAGTTTGTATAATCAGTTTTGAATACCTTGAGGGGTGTAGTTTCTTAGATGGGGTCACTTTTAGGGAGTTTTTACTCTAGGGGGCATCAGGGGGGCTTCAAAAGGGATATGGTGTCAATAAAAAAGGCCATCAAAATCGGCCTTCCAGAAACCCTTTTACTGATACAGCAGTTTACGACCACAAATGTGGCGTTTCTGTAAACTGCAGTATCAGGGTAATAAATTTTTACTTTTGTTTGGTTGTTAACCCTTGTTTTTAACCGTGTAAATCTGGTTAGTTAGGTCATGGGATAATGTTATTGTGGCGAAACCAACCTCGCCACGGTGTTTTGGAGGGGGCTGTTTACCAGCCTCCTGCCCTGGGATTATGGTCCCTTAAGTTATTGGGTCTTAAGGCACTTGGGACGGAGCCCTCTGTCCCTGGATTGCATCCTCTGCCTTACTTGCTTGGATGAAGCACATGGTTAGAACAATAGATAGCGGCCATTTTAGCTCACAGACACTGTTCTGACTTTTCAACACGGTGCTATCTTGCCTGTATTTGGTGCACAGAGACATCATTCAGTAGTTTGAAACTACCAAACAGGGGACACATTTATTAGTGACTATTTTCTGTATAACTTGTATATTTTCAGTGTAACTGGCATAAAACTGTATCTTCCAAACTACTGAACGGATGTGGGTGAATTTTGGATATGTGGTTCACCCAGATCCCCCGGTTCCGAGGATATATTGGTTATGGGGTTATTGCATGTTTTGGGGTTCCTGTCATATGTTTTATAAAACTGTATTTCTCTGCCTTTGATAATTATATTCGTCATTGTGTTCAATGGTCATCATCGGCAGAGGGGAGGATTTTGTGTGGGTGTGTTTCTATTGTCCCATTGTGTGTTTAAATGGTGATGTCTGTCCTGTTGTCTCCACATGTGTATTGGCGATCTCCCTTTTGTCCTGAGAGATAATTGGATTGTCTTCGGTCGTCTCCGGGACAGAGGGGAGGAAACCATGATGCATTGTGGGGATGTGTTGTATCTGTTCTGTATTTGCAAAACTGTAATAAAAACCAGGCTGGGTGTGCCAGCACATCAGACCACTGTTTGACCCTCAAGACGGAGCCTTGTCTCGTTATTGGGGGGATTCCCTGTATGCTGTTAGAGACTGATTGCCAGGAGTGTAAGCTGACTGATACGCTTTTCCTGTTCGTCTGCTGACAGCTATTCACGAGGTTCCAGTTTGGAGTGCTATTTTGTATCCAGTTCGGGAGGTTGGTGTTCTGCAGTAGCTGTGCCTGTCTCTCAGAAAGGGGCATATCGCCTAAACGGATTTTAACCCCTTGTCTGCTGAAACGGTCCGTTACAGTTATAGAGGAGATTCTTACGGACGCGGCAATATCTAATAAGTCTACTTTTTTTTTTACAATTATTTAGGTTTTTGACTATATTATCTTTTGTGATACAATTTTTTTTTTGGGTATCTCTAAAGTCTAAGTGTAAATTTTTTTTTTCTTTTATCCAATTATCTTATGTGGGGGCTCATTTTTTGCGGGATGAGCGGGACTTTGGCACTTTTGGGGGCTATATGACTTTTTGATCGATTGCTATTAAACTTTTTGTTATGTAAGGTGACAAAAAAATTATTTTTTTGCACCTATTTTTTTTTTTTACTGTGTTAATCTGGGGGGTTGGGTCATGGGGTATTTTTATAGAGGAGATTCTTACGGACGCGGCGATACCTAATATGTCTACTTTTAATAAATTATTTTAGTTTTTTTGGGTGTCTCAAGTCTGAGAACCAGTTTTTTTTTATCCGATGTCAGTGCTAAATTGGGATATAAATTTAGTACTCCATGGAAATGCGATACTCCCTGAAGCAACCGTCAATGCAGAGGCCCAGATGATCGGGGCATGTGTCGCACTGAGTAGTTGTGTCCTTCCGTATCCCCCTCCTGCGACACACTCTGCACTTTTTTTGGGTTCGTCCCTTCTTTCCAGTTTGGGGGACCACACAAAAGATCAGGGCCTTGAGGACTGCCTCATAGAACTGGAGGAATGTCCCTGTGCTGCCAGCACTTCGGGATAGTACAAAAGAGTTGTACATGGCAACCTGTACCAAGTAGACCGCAACTTTTTTGTACCATGCCCGGGTTTTGCGCATAGCATTATATGGCTTGAGGACTTGATCCAAGAGATCAACTCCTCCCATATACCGATTGTAGTCGACGATACAATTGGGCTTGAGGACCGTTGCCGCGGTACCTCGCACAGGGACAGGGGTGATGCCGTTACCATAAATTGTGGACAGCATAAGGACATCCCTCTTGTCCTTATACCTGACCAGCAACAGGTTTCCAGTGGTAAGGGCACGGGTCTCACCCCTGGGGATAGGTACCTGGAGGGGGTGGGCAGGGAGGCCGCGTTGATTTTTCCACACGGTCCCACAAGCGGACGTGGATCTGGCGGCAAGGGACTGGAACAAGGGGATACTGGTATAAAAGTTATCCACGTACAGGTGGTAACCCTTATCCAGCAGTGGGTGCATAAGGTCCCACACAAGTTTCCCGGTAACACCCAGAGTGGGGGGACATTCTGGGGGTTAAAACCGGGAATCTCGCCCCTCGTATACACGAAATTTGTAAGTGTACCCTGAGGTACTCTCACAAATTTTGCATAGCTTCACGCCATACCTGTTGTGCGATGCGCTAACAGTGGCCGGACGCTAAGTGCCGGCCACAGTCAGCGTACACAAAAAAAAAGCACCCCAAAAAAGGTGGGGGGGGGGCAAGTGGCAGCACCCCTGGGGGGTCTAGGGTCACACAGCTGTGCTGTGGACCCCAGACACCCTAACTGGGGTGATGCAATAAAAGTTCAAAAAAACTACCTTTCCCTTTTTTTTCCCTGCCTAACCCAAACTTTCCCTAGCTGTCCCTATGTACCTGATGGGGGGTGCTGGGGCACAGATCGGGTCCTGGGGGCACAGATCGGGGTGCAGGCAGCGGTGGCAGACACGTGCAGGCAGCTCCTCTCTCCCCCGGCTCCGGAACACAAAAGGAGGAGGAGAGGAGCGCCTGCCTCCTTTGAATCTGCCGCCGGACCGCCCACAGACCAATCAGAAAGCGATCCTGAGTGGTGATGTCACCATCACCACTCAGGATCGCTGGATGGTGATTGGTGGAGTGAAATCACACCACCATCACCATCCTGTTCCGGGTGTCACGAGGGTGTCAAGAGCCACGCCTGACTCCGTTGTACCCAGGGTCAGGAGGTCGCAGCGGTTGGCTGCACGCTCTATGTCAGATAGGGAAGTTTCCTTATTGTAGCTTTCTGGGTTTGCTTTACAAACCCTTTTGGCTCACTCAGGGATCCGTAGCTCCTTCTCTCAGCTGTTCCTTGTCCAGCACTCCCAATCCTCCTTATATTCCCCTCTCACACTTCTCTGGTTGCCAGATATAGAGCTTCCTGCCTGGACATCTATTCTGACCCACTGGAGCTGTGTTGCTGCGTTCTCTGAGTGTTGCCTTAGAACGCTACCCTCCGGATCCCTGTTGGACCTTTGTGGACAATTGTTGCCGTCCACCTGGGTGTTTGTGTTTGTCTGTGTTTGTCTGTCCTCTCCCTGGTGTTTCCCTCTTAGTGCAGTGGTGAGGACTAGCGATCCCACCGGCCCGTTCATTATCTAGGGCTCATTTCAGGGAAAGCCAGGGTTTAGGCACGTGATCGCCGCACGGGTGAGGAACCCGTCTAGGGACGACAGGGCAGGCAGGTACCAGCTGCAAGGTGAGTTAGGGGTCACCACCTTTCCCTCTCCCTTGTGCAGGGCTTTCCCTGTTTTCCTCCCTGTGTGTGTTGCCGGTCATTACATTATATCTGGCCCTTATTTTTGTGTAGGTAAAAAAAAAATTAAAAAAAAATATTTTTTTTTTTTTACCTACTTAGAATCCAGTATGGATCCAATTGCTGCTCTGTCCAAACAATTTCATGGCCTGTCTTTGGAGGTGGCAGGATTGAAGGCGTCGGTCCTCCAGCAACAGCAGCAATTACAACAGACCGCAAGCCCAGCGGTTGCTACTGGTAACCAGGTTGTTGCGGAACCCAAGGTCCCTCTCCCTGACAGATTTTCTGGGGGAAGGGACAAGTTTTTGACGTTCCGTGAGGCCTGTAAACTATACTTTAAACTGCGTCCTTACTCCTCTGGTAATGAAGAACAGCGGGTGGGTGTTGTTATTTCCCTGCTGCAGGGGGACCCGCAGTCCTGGGCATTCTCTTTACCTACTGATTCCCAGGCTCTTCGGTCAGTGGATGAGTTTTTCGGGGCCTTGGGTCTCATATATGACGACCCTGACCGAGTCGCACTGGCTGAATCAAAATTACGGAGACTCCTACAAGGAGAGCGGCCGGTAGAGGAGTATTGCTCTGACTTCCGTAGGTGGGCTACGGATACCCAATGGAACGACCCGGCTCTCAGGAGTCAGTTCTGCTCTGGGTTATCCGAAAGGGTTAAGGATGCGCTTGCATTGTATGAGACCCCCTTTTCTCTTGATGCAGTTATGTCCCTTTCTATCCGTATAGATAGACGCCTTAGGGACAGGTTGAAAAAACCGGAGCCATTGATAACCCCTCCCAAGCAGCAGTTAGTCTGTACGGACATAGACGAGCCTATGCAGCTAGGAGGAACTACTCGTCAGGTCCGTCCTCCTGAGGTTCGCCGTAGGCGTGGGGGTTGTTTTTTTTGTGGGGAGAGGGGTCATTTCATTAACGTCTGTCCTTCTTTCCTCAGAAACAAAAAAACCGTCGGAAAACTACTAACCCCAGGCTGTGTGGAGGATGTCAGCCGGGGGGTATACGTTTCCTCCATACGTACATCGCAATTTTTGTTGCCAGCGGTTATTGTTTTTGGTGATAAGACAGAGACTGTTTCTTTCTTTCTAGACAGTGGAGCAGGGGTAAATTTGATAGATGCCCATTTTGCCCGCACTATGGGTTTGTCTCTCTGTACGTTACAGAGACCTATTCCCATATTTGCTATAGATTCTGCTCCTCTGTCTCAGAGAAACCTCACCCACATCGTTCATAATTTACACCTTCGGGTAGGGGACCACCATAACGAGATGCTTTCATGTTATGTTCTGGAGGGGCTTCCCACTCCGGTGGTGCTGGGCCTACCCTGGTTGGTAGCGCACAATCCAGTGGTGGATTGGCAGGCCAGGGAGATATTGGAGTGGAGTGAGCCGTGCAGAGAAAATTGCTTAAATAGCAATTGCTTAGTCGCCTCCATAACTACCCTACCTACATTTGTTTCGGACTTTGAGGACGTTTTTTCTGAAAAGGGTTGTCAGAAGTTACCACCTCATCGTCCTTATGATTGCCCGGTTAACCTCATTCCCGGCGCAAAATTACCCAAGACCAGGTTATATAATCTTTCAGGTCCAGAGAGACAAGCCATGAAGGATTATATCTCCGAGAGTTTGGCTAAGGGACACATCAGACCCTCTTCTTCACCCGTGGCTGCAGGGTTTTTCTTTGTTAAAAAGAAAGATGGGGGCCTGCGTCCTTGCCTAGATTTTCGTGAATTAAATCGGATAACCATCCGAGACCCATACCCTCTTCCTCTCATTCCTGACCTGTTTAACCAGATTGCGGGTGCTAGGTGGTTCTCCAAACTCGATCTTAGGGGGGCCTACAATCTGATTCGTATCAAGGAGGGGGATGAGTGGAAGACAGCTTTTAACACCCCTGAGGGGCATTATGAAAATCTAGTTATGCCTTTCGGCCTGACCAATGCTCCTGCCGTCTTTCAACATTTCGTTAATGACATTTTTAGTCATCTAATCGGCAGGTTTGTGGTAATATACCTAGATGATATCTTAATTTATTCGTCTGATCTGAAAACACATGAGGAGCATGTCAGACAAGTACTACAGGTCCTACGGACGAATGAATTATATGCTAAAATTGAAAAATGTGTTTTTGCCGTTCAGGAGATACAATTCCTAGGTTATTATTTATCTGCGTCAGGTTTCCGTATGGATCCTAGGAAGGTCCAGGCAATTTTGGATTGGGATCTTCCTCAGAACCTCAAAGCACTACAACGGTTCTTGGGCTTTGCGAATTTCTATAGGAAATTCATAAAAAATTATTCGGTGATCGTAAAACCCCTTACTGACATGACTAGGAAGGGGACTGATTTTTCTAAATGGTCTGACGCCGCTAAAGTTGCTTTTTCCTCTCTAAAAGAGAGGTTTACCTCAGCACCTGTACTAGTCCAACCTGATGTCTCTCAGCCTTTTATTGTTGAAGTCGATGCATCAGAGGTGGGAGTGGGGGCTGTGCTGTCTCAGGGTCCGTCTCCTGGCAAATGGCGTCCTTGTGCTTTCTTTTCTAAAAAACTATCTGCAGCGGAACAGAACTACGATATTGGCAATAGGGAACTGTTAGCTATTAAACTTGCGTTTGAGGAGTGGCGTCACTTTTTAGAGGGGGCAGTCCACCCCGTCACTGTGTTTACGGACCACAAAAATCTGCTGTACCTCGAATCAGCTAAGCGTCTCACCCCTAGACAGGCTAGGTGGTCGCTATTTTTTACCAGGTTTAACTTTGTGATTACCTATCGTCCTGGGGTAAAGAATACCAAGGCTGATGCACTATCTCGTTGTTTCCCTGGAGGGGGTAATGTGAGTGATCCGGTACCCATTCTACAAAGAGGAGTAGTTGTCTCTGCGGTACACTCTGCCTTGGAGGGGAAGGTGTTAGAGGCCCAGGGGGACGCCCCGGTCTCTTGCCCTTCAGAGAAGTTGTTTGTACCGTTGAACCTACGTCTCGAATTATTAAAGGAACATCATAATTCGGCACTTGCTGGGCACCCGGGTAGTAAAGCAACCTTAGAGCTATTGTCTCGTCGTTTTTGGTGGCCAAGGTTGCGTCAGGATGTATTGGATTTTGTGTCTTCTTGTTCTACCTGTGCGCGCGCAAAAGTTTCACATACACGTCCTGCAGGGTCTCTATTACCACTCGTCATTCCCAATAGACCATGGACACATCTGTCTATGGATTTTATCACTGACTTACCTTTGTCTGCGGGTAAAACAGTGATTTTGGTAGTAGTGGACAGGTTTAGCAAAATGGCACACTTTATTGCGTTACCCGCACTACCTAATGCTAAAACTCTTGCTCAGGTATTCGTCAGTGAGATCGTGAAGCTTCACGGGGTCCCCTCCGATGTTGTTTCGGATCGGGGAACCCAGTTTATTTCTAAATTTTGGAAAGCTTTTTGTTCCCGTTTAGGGGTTCACTTGTCCTTTTCCTCAGCTTTCCATCCTCAGTCGAATGGACAGACTGAGCGTACCAACCAAAACCTGGAGACATATCTAAGATGTTTTGTGTCTGAAAACCAAGAGTTGTGGTCGTCATATTTACCGTTAGCTGAGTTTGCCATAAATAATCGCCGTCAGGAATCCACTGGCAAGTCACCTTTTCTTGGTGCATATGGTTTTCATCCCCAATTCTGTACTTTCAAAGAGGGGGGGTCTTCTGGGGTTCCCGAAGAGGAACGGTTTTCGTCATCTCTTTCATCAGTATGGCAGAAGGTGCAAGCTAACTTGAAAAATATGGGAGGTAAATACAAATGCATGGCTGATAAGAGACGGTCGCCAGGTCCGGACCTAGGAGTGAATGACTATGTGTGGCTGTCTACAAGGAATATCAAGTTGAAGGTTCCCTCTTGGAAACTGGGTCCTAGGTTTATTGGTCCTTACAAGATTGTAGCCATCATCAACCCCGTGGCTTTTCGCCTGGAGTTACCTCAGACTTTTAAAATCCATAATGTCTTTCATAAGTCGTTACTCAAAAAATATGTTCCACCTCTAGAACCGTCACCGCTGCCACCCCCTCCTGTTGTCGTGGATGGTAGTTTGGAATTTCAGATATCCAAAATTGTTAATTCTCGTCGGGTCCGGCGCTCTCTCCAATATCTGGTGCACTGGAGAGGTTACGGTCCCGAGGAAAGAATGTGGGTTCCTGCGTCTGAGGTAAACGCCGACAGGCTAGTCCGGATTTTTCATGCCTCTCATCCTGAGAGACCTGGTCCTGAGTGTCCGGAGGCCCCTCGTAGAGAGGGGGGTACTGTCACGAGGGTGTCAAGAGCCACGCCTGACTCCGTTGTACCCAGGGTCAGGAGGTCGCAGCGGTTGGCTGCACGCTCTATGTCAGATAGGGAAGTTTCCTTATTGTAGCTTTCTGGGTTTGCTTTACAAACCCTTTTGGCTCACTCAGGGATCCGTAGCTCCTTCTCTCAGCTGTTCCTTGTCCAGCACTCCCAATCCTCCTTATATTCCCCTCTCACACTTCTCTGGTTGCCAGATATAGAGCTTCCTGCCTGGACATCTATTCTGACCCACTGGAGCTGTGTTGCTGCGTTCTCTGAGTGTTGCCTTAGAACGCTACCCTCCGGATCCCTGTTGGACCTTTGTGGACAATTGTTGCCGTCCACCTGGGTGTTTGTGTTTGTCTGTGTTTGTCTGTCCTCTCCCTGGTGTTTCCCTCTTAGTGCAGTGGTGAGGACTAGCGATCCCACCGGCCCGTTCATTATCTAGGGCTCATTTCAGGGAAAGCCAGGGTTTAGGCACGTGATCGCCGCACGGGTGAGGAACCCGTCTAGGGACGACAGGGCAGGCAGGTACCAGCTGCAAGGTGAGTTAGGGGTCACCACCTTTCCCTCTCCCTTGTGCAGGGCTTTCCCTGTTTTCCTCCCTGTGTGTGTTGCCGGTCATTACACCGGGTTATCGGGTCTTCAGAGACCCGAATAACCCGGAAACGCAGAAAACCGCAGGTCTGAATTGACCTGCGGTTTTCTGCGATCGCATACATGGGGGGGTCACCGGACCCCCCGACGCATTTGCCCCAAGTGCCTGCTCAATGATTTGAGCAGGCACGGGGTTCCGATCGCCGCCGGCCGCGCGGCGGTGATCGAAAATACACAGGGTGTACATGTATGCCCTGTGTCCTTAAGTACCAGGGCACAAGGGCATACCTGTACGCCCTGTGTCCTTAAGGGGTTAAAGAGGTTGTATGGTCCCAAAATCAAAATTATTTTTATGTGCTCCTAACACCACTCACCATGCACATAAACTATATGCCCCCAATACCTGTTGTTGTCTAGGTTTTCCTTCCCCTTGTCTGGGCATCAGACTATCCTGGCAGATATGGTTTTATTCAGAGCTTCCTGTTTACATAGCTGCTGTGCACAGTGATAAGTCACAGGCTGGCTCCACCCCCACTGTTCAGTCTGCAGCAAACTACTCCTAGTACAACACCTATGGCCATCTTACTACACCCATAATGAATCCTGCTAGTGTCTCTACATTAAATCACTGACAGTCCACAGGCTCTTCCCTTACTATCTCCTGGGTGCAATAAACAGCAAGAGCATCCAAATATGTCTGTATATAATCCTATCATGTACAATACAGCCTGCTAAGCATGATACATAGCCTGTTGTGTGTGATACTGCTTGCTGAGCTGTGTATCTAATCCTATCTAGTATGATACTGCCTGCTGAGCTGTGTATCTAATCCCAACTCTTATCATATTGCCTGCTAAATAAGTATACTATTCCTTTTGCGATCCACGTTTTTTTGCAGTCCCATTGACTTCTATGGGTTTGAGGTCTGCATTTTGTGGACCAAAATAGAACATGTTGTATCTTTTGTGGAAGTTGCATGCTGATGTGGAAAGCATATTGATGTCATCTGTGTGCTTTTCACATATGTATGTCAGTTCTGCAAAAGATAAAAATGTTGTTTTATGGTCCTCAAAATGCAGACCTTAAACCCATTAAAGTCAATGGGTCTGCAAAAAATGTGGATCGCACACAGACAGTATCCTTATTAGCGGATCCGCAACTTGCAGACCGCAAAACGGATATGGTCTTGTGAATGAGACGTAATCATATATTTTTTTGTCCTGCCTGCTGAAGGGTTTATCTTGGCCTATCCTACTATTATACAGTTAGTGCGGGTCAAGGAAGCCACTGTCGGCCTGGAAAATGTGGCCGACACATGGAATGGGACATGGATTCCAGGGCTGACCACAGTCGTTTTCACAAGCTCTATAATTCATACTGAGACCCCATTACGCTGACATCCACAATGCCCCTATAACAGTGACATCTGCAGCGCTCCCATAAGTGACATTCACAGTTCCCCCCCATAAGTGAAATCCAGGGGCGCATTAAGTATATCATAGGCCTGGGGCTGTGTACCTATCTTGGGCCTCCTTCCTCCATTTGCCCCGACCATCTTCCCTTTCGCGTTCCGCCCCTTATTTATTTTTTGGTTAAATATTAAAGAAAACTATACCACATATATAGTATAACATTCCCAGCCTCTCATAGTGTATAGTGTACAATACCCTAGAGTATATAGTATACTACAGTATATAGTACCCTGATCTCAGATATTAGCTTCGGGCCTCTGATGTTTAAAACAACAGAAACCCATCGGGTATGGTGCCATCTACGCTTTAGGACGTCATATTTAAATAGACGACCTGCGCTGTACATTTACGGTGCTGGTAGTTAAAGATAAGCGAAGTGATCTTCGGATCATAGATCATCTATGATCCGAAGCTCGCTTTGCTCATCCCTACTGATAGTGTAGGGGTTAAATAAAAGGTTAGGGTGGGTTCACATCACATGTTTGCCATCCGTTTAATGTATACACTGGGGAAAAAAAGGGATGCAACAGCGTAGCACACCACACTTTTATCCTGCAGAGTCTGATAGAAAAAAAATATACAGAACTCCATAGTGGACATATGACACTGCATGATGGAGGCATCCGTTAACATATGTACTTTTTACATACGTTAAATGGATAGCAAAAATGTGCACCCAGTCTTTACCTTTAAGTTTTATTTATTTTTAGATGCTGTAGGTATAAAGCAGAGGCGAGCCTATAGGGTTAATCACTGCGGCAGAACTGTCCACACTGGTCATTGTGACCCCTGTGACAGATCTTCTGCAGGTCTCACAGCTCAGCTTCTCCCTTTGTTAGCTGGAGCAACACATGCCTCAGGTCCCATATCAAAGAGTATATGTGCACTAGAGAAGCAGAGCCGATGCTCCAATCTGACCTGGTCCTTACAGCTGTTAATTCTGTTTCCCTGCTGCGGCAAGCGGTCATTTTCTCCTGTCATCAATTCTCACCTCACCCTGAGTTCCATCACTGAGTCAGAGCACTTCTGCTGCTTCCTTCTGACCTCTCACCCGGTCTGGGAACACAGCCAACGATTGTGTCTGGCAGTGCCAAGGAGCAAACAAGAAAAGAAATGTGTGGGAGGAGAGTAAGCATGTGGGTTACTCACAATTATTATATAGTAATCAAAGGGCAGCCCAGTAATTTACCGCCAGCAGCATGGTAACCCTAGCTAGTGCTGTACATCAGAGAGGGGCCGGCACACCAGGCACTCAGCTGCTAGCTGATTGGAGGAGGTATTGCTGTTGAGTTCCTCTTAACTATCCTAACTCTCCCTCCTTCAGCCTACTGTTGTTAGAACAGCTAGTGCTGAGCTTAGAGACAACCGAAATTAGAAACATACACTTCCTGTCCCAAAAAAAAGTTGCCACCCAAAAAAAAGGTCACACACTAATATTCGTTGGACTGTCTTTAGCTTTAATTATGGCACCCATTCGCTGTGGCATTGTTTTGAAAAGCTTCTGCAATATCACAAGATTTATTTCCATCCAGTGTTGCATTAATTTTTCACCAAGATCTTGCATTGATGATGGTAGAGTCTGACTGATGCGCAAAGCCTTCTGCAGCACATCCCAAAGATTCTCAATGGGGTTAAGGTCTGGCCAATCCATGTGTTAAAATTATGTCTCGTGCTCCCTGAACCACTCTTTCACAATTTGAGCCTGATGAATCCTGGCAATGTCATCTTGGAATATGCCCATGCCATCAGGGAAGAAAAAATCCATTGATGGAATAACTTGGTCATTCAGTATGTTCAGGTAGTCAGCTGACCTCATTCTTGGAGCACATACTGTTGCTGAACCTAGACCTGACCAACTGCAGCAACCCCAGATCATAGCACTGCCCCCACAGGCTTGTACAGTAGGCACTAGGCATGATGGGTGCATCACTTCATCTGCCTCTCTTCTTACCCTGATGCGCCCATCACTCTGGAACAGGGTAAATCTGGACTCATCAGACCACATGACCTTCTTCCATTGCTCCAGAGTCCAATCTTTATGCTCCCTAGCAAATTGAAACCTTTTTTTCTGGTTTGCCTCACTGATTAATGGTTTTCTTATGGCTACACAGTTGTTTAGTCACAATCCCTTGAGTTCCCTTTGCATTGTGCATGTGGAAATACTCTTAGGCCTCTTTCACACTTGCGTTGTCCGGATCCGGCGTGTACTCTACTTGCCGGAATTACACGCCGGATCCGGAAAAACGCAAGTATACTGAAAGCATTTGAAGACGGATCCGTCTTCAAAATGCTTTCAGTGTTACTATGGCAGCCAGAACGCTATTAAAGTCCTGGTTGCCATAGTAGTAGTGGGGAGTGGGGGAGCGGTATACTTACAGTCCGCGCGGCTCCCGGGGCGCTCCAGAATGACGTCAGAGCGCCCCATGCGCATGGATGACGTGCCATGCGATCACGTCATCGATGCGCGTGGGGCGCCCTCACGTCACTCTGGAGCGCCCCGGGAGCCGCACGGATGGTAAGTATGCTGCTCCCCCGCTCCCCACTACACTTTACCATGGCTGCCAGGACTTTAGCGTCCCGGCAGCAATGGTAACCATTCAGAAAAAGCTAAACGTCGCATCCGGCAATGTGCCGAAACGACGTTTAGCTTAAGGCCGGATCCGGATCAATGCCTTTCAATGGGCATTCATTCCAGATCCGGCCTTGCGGCAAGTCTTCAGGATTTTTGGCCGGAGCAAAAAGCGCAGCATGCTGCGTTATTTTCTCCGGCCAAAAAACGTTCCGTTCTGGAACTGAAGACTTCCTGATGCATCCTGAATGGATTTCTTTCCATTTAGAATGCATTAGGATAAAACTGATCAGGATTCTTCCGGCATAGAGCCCCGACGACGGAACTCTATGCCGGAAGAAAAGAACGCAGGTGTGAAAGAGCCCTTACTTTCACTATTAAACATAGCCCTGAGTTCTACAGTTATTTTTCTTCAATTTGATTTAATCAAATGTTTAAGTGATCGCTGATCACGATCATTCAGGATTTTTTCCCCGCAACATTTCTTCCTAGAATACGATGGGTCCCCACTATCCTTCCAGTTTTTAATAATGCGTTGGACAGTTCTTAACCCAATTTTGTTTTTTTTACTTTCTGCAATCTCCTTAGATGATTTCTCTGCTTGATGCATGCCAATGATTTGACCCTTCTCAAACAGATTAACATCTTTTCCACGACCACGAGATGTGTCTTTCAACACGGTTGTTTAAGAAATGAGTAGCAACTCATTGCACCAGTTGGGGTTAAATAACTTATTGTCAGCTGAAAGATAATCACCCATGCAGTAATTATCTAATAGGAGGCTCATAACTATTTGCTTATCTAAATCCATGTGGTGACTTTTTTTTTTGGACAGGCAGTGTATAATGGCACTTGGGCGTTTTGGGATGCGATGGGCCCGTCATTGACATTGGGCCCGGGGCTGCTGACCCAAACGACATTGGTGACATTCAAACTGCTCCCCATAAGTGACATGCACAGCGCTGACCATAAGTGACATCCAAAGTAGCCCCATAAGTGACATCCACAGTGCCCCCATAACAGTGACATCCACACCACCCCATAACAGCGACATCCGCAGTGCCCCCATAAGTGACATTCACACTACTCCATAATAGTGACATCCGCAGTACCCCATAAGTCGCATCCACTGTGTCTCCATAAGTCACATCCACAGTGCCCCATAACATTGGCAACCACAGTGCCCACATTACCATCCTCAGTGTCCTCATTGCCATTCATTGCCCCTAAGTGCCATCCACAGTGCCCCTAGTGCCATTCACATAGCCCTCATTGCCATCCACAGTGTCCCCATTGCC
This sequence comes from Bufo gargarizans, assembly GCF_014858855.1. Taxonomy (NCBI): domain Eukaryota; kingdom Metazoa; phylum Chordata; class Amphibia; order Anura; family Bufonidae; genus Bufo; species Bufo gargarizans. Next base: position 335,138,900 of record NC_058081.1, on the reverse strand, counting down.
ATCCACAGTGTCCCCATTGCCATCCACAGTGCTCCCAGTGCCATCCAGTGTCCCCATTGCCACCCAGTGTCCCCACTGCCGTCCACTGTGTCCTCATTGCCATTCACAGTGTCCCCATTGCCATCCACAGCATCCCCATTGCTATCCAGCATCCTCAGTGACATCCACAGTGTCCTCATTGCCATCCACAGTGTTCCTAGTGCCATCCACAGTATCCCCATTGCCATCCACAGTGTCTTCATTGTCATCCACAGTGCCCCCCAGTGAGATTGACAGCATAGCAATCCGCCTCGGTGGCTGATCGCTATGCTGTGACTCATACACAGTGCTTACATTGCGCTGTGTATGAGTCAGTACAGGCTTCACACAGAAGTATACACTCAGAAAACAGCTGGTGGTCCGGGCGCATGCGCAGTAAAGTGCAGATGTCGTGACCAGGGAAGGCTGGCAGGAGTGATGACATCATGATGATACGCCATCTCCTGCAGAATTGAGGAAGACAAGAAGATAGCGAGGGACCAGAAAACGCAGAAAAAGTAGTCACGTAACGGTGAAGAGGAACCTGAGAATGCTGCAGCAGCTGGGGGTAAGTATGGCTGCCCTGATTTTCTCTCCATGAGTTATATTTGGCCGCAATTTTTTTGTTAGGGTTGGAGAACCTCTTCAAAGGGTTAATCAGATCTGCAGGTACTTTGTGTGACTTGTTTCAAAGTAAATACTAGCACTTATATTGTCAAATGTATAATGAGGTCAGCAGAACAATTGTGGAACAAAAAAGAGAGTACTTTTTAAACAGTGAAAGCTAAAAAGTGATATAAACATCTATGTATATCTAATTTCATTTTCTGTGTTTAGTGCAGCACCATATGCCTACTGTTCTTTTTATCTATATCGCCAGATTCACCACTATATTCAGGACATGCTAAATTAGTTTATTTCTCTTGCTTGTATAACGTTAACATATTCCACAACACCTTACAGACATTGACAATAACTTTCCCCAATGGGGCTCACAATTAGAGATTAGCGAATTTTTAAAAAATTCGATTCGACCAGTTCGTCAAATTTTCGGGAAAAAATTTGGTTCGATCTGAATTTATTTGCGGCAAATCACGTGAAAAAATTGCTATTTCCTGGATGCAGACAGCCTTTATAGTGGTGTTGAACACTGTGCCTTGCACAAACACGCATAGGGAGTCTGCTGTGGTAGTGAAATAATAATTTGAGTCAGCATGACATGCAGATGACAGGCGTCGCTCTTAGAATCACTGCACACTTCACTTATTTAGGCAGTCACGGGGCCAAAACGGACCAAATAACTCAAGTGTGAACTCAGCGTTATAGGTTGATGTTAGCGTCAATAAGAAGCGCACTTATTTTACACCGTCATCAGCTGATTCCACATAGATGTCTACAGAACCTGTTCTATAAAACGCTTATACAAGTAGAGCCCCCTACAGAGTGGAGAGGGTGTCAGCAGTAAGTTTGTGTTGATGCCACTGATTATTTTGCCCTTCCTCTGATCTGTCAGAACAATAACCCCCAAAAAACAGATCCTGTCTGTAGAGCATCCACCTCCACTCCGCCTTCATCAGCATTTGGTCAGTAATCCATCAGTATTGCTGATGCCAAAAAAAACAGGAGTTGATCCAAAACAGAGATGACACGTGAAGGGAATATTTGCATGTATTCTGTGTTTTGCACCCACTCCTGCTTTTGGTTACCAAATCATAAGTCAATTCTGATGGGACCATACAGGCCTTACAGCTGCTACACAGACAGGATCCATTGTGCGTCTCGTTTTTCCTTCCTTCTGACAGATCAGAAGAAGGGTCAAATAAATAATGATGTCAGCTAGGCCGAAAGGCAAAATAGTGGCCCAGTCATGAAGTCGGGAGGGTGGGAACAGCATGAGAAGTCCACAGAGTGGCCCTATGATATAGTGGTGAGGTGGAATCAGCATGAGGAGTCCACAGAGTGGCACAATGACAGAATATGGAGGTGGTGGCAGCAGCATCAGGAGGAGGCCACAGAGTGGAGTGGCACAATGACAGTGTGAAGGTGTTGGCAGCATCAGGAGGCCACGGAGTGGCAAGGTGACATAGTGTGGAGGTGGCAGCAGCATCAGGATGCCACAGAGTGGCAAGGTGACATAGTGCGGAGGTGGTGGCAGCAGCATCAGGAGGCCACAGAGTGGCAAGGTGACATAGTGTGGAGGTGGTGGCAGCAGCATCAGGAGGCCACAGAGTGGCAAGGTGACATAATGTAGAGGTGGCAGCAGCATCAAGAGGCCACAGAGTGGCAAGGTGACAGTGTGGAGGTGGTGGCAGCAGTATCAGAAGGCCACAGAGTGGCAAGGTGACATAGTGTAGAGGTGGCAGCAGCATCAGGAGACCACAGAGTGGCAAGGTGACATAGTGACAAATCGTTGCTGATCCACGCCTGATTCATCTTGACAAAGGACAGTCTCTCCACATTTCATCGTGGACAGGCAAGTTCTTTTTGGGGTAACTATGGCCCCGCCACACTAAACACCCGCTCTGATGCCACACTACTGGCCAGGCAGGGCAGCTTTTTCAAGGCACACTCTGCAAGTTTGGTTGCCCAGTAGACCAGTGGATCTTCAATGTGGGGTGGCAGGGTGGTGTCCAAGTATGCCACCACCTGCTGGCATACTTCACTATGCGGGTGAAGAACGCTGCTCATTAGCGACTCTAGACTCAGGCTGCTGCTGATGGAGCTGGTATTGCTCCTGCCACCCCACCCCTCCCCAGCAGCCATGGCAGTAGAATGTGAGCACAGTGGGCCCTCCCAGTCAGACATGCGAGAGGATGGATGATGGCGCAGAATAGGCAGCGGCCAACTGACTACATAGGATGTCTCTGTAGTAGTTCAGTTTGTCCTCCCTCTCAGCGGGTGTAAAAAAGGTGCCCATTTAGACTGGTAGCGTGAGTCCAACAAGGTGGCGAGCCAGAAGTCATCCCTGTGCCAAAAGCTGACAATTCGTCTGTCACTACGCAAGCAAGGGAGCATGCATTGGGCCATTTGTGCAAGTGACTCAGGGACTCCCTGACTCCATTTCCACTGCATACTGCCATGGTGTGTCTGGGTCCTCTGCCTCCTCTTCCTCATCTCCCTGTTGCTCCTCTGGCTGCTCCTGCACCTCGTCTCCTGTCACTTGTGCGTAAAAAAACACCAATTTCGCTACACATTCCTTGTGCTCCAATCTCCTCCTCCTCCTCCAGTTCAGCCCCCTCATGTGGCCATGAAATCTAGGCACCACATCTCCAGTCCCCTGACCAGCCAGATTTTCCAGCATCTGTTTCAGGACATGAAACAGTGGAATGACATTTTTCATCCCGTAGTCCTGGAGACTAACAAATAACGTGGCCTCCTCAAAGGGTCTGAGCAAACGGCAGGTGTCACGGATGAGCTGCCACCCACTGGCTGACATCGAAGTTACATAGAGGAGTACTCTTGTTCGCTTGGATCATCAAAAAATTGTTTATGGCCTTTCTCTGTTCACATAGTCGGTCCAACATATGGAGGGTGGAATTCCAACGGGTGGAAACGTTGCATATTAGCCTATGCTGGGGGATGCTGTTCTGCCTCTGCAGCTCAAGGAGGGTGTGCTTTGCAGTGTACAAGTGCCTGAAGTGCATGCAAAGTTTCCTGGCCGTTTTTAGGATGTATTGCAGGGTGGAAGACTTCAGGAACTTCTTGACATCCAGATTGAACACATGTGCCATGCAGGGCACATGGCTCAGCCCTCCTTGACGCAGCGCCAACAACATGTTCTTCCCGTTGTTGGTCACCATGGTTCTGATTTTGAGTTGTCACTGAGAAAGCCAGGATTCGATTTCTTTACGAAGGACACGTTGCAGTTCCTTCCCTGTGTGACTCAGGTCGCCCAGGCAAACGAGGTGCAGAACAGCGTGACACCGCCGTACCCTGCACATGTGGTATGCTGGAGGGACACTGTGAATTGTCCCTGCAGTGAAGGCTGGGGACACGGTGGAGGATGAGGAGGCAGAAGCGGACATTGTCGCTGGACCAACGGTGTGAGATAACGTGGAAGCGGAACCGGCATAACCTGGCCAAGTTGCTGGTGTGGCTGTGCAGGAACCACATTCACCCAGTGGGCAGTAAAGGACATGTATTGTCCCTGAACATAGTTATAGCTCCATGCGTCTGCGCTGCCGTGCACGTTGGTAGACATCGATAGTCTCAAGGACTGGCCTACCTTCTGTTCTACATGTGTGTGCAGGGCTGGTACTGCCTTTTTGTCAGAGAAATTACGTTTTGGGACTCTTCACCTCGGCTCGGCACAAGCCATCAGTTCTCTGAAAGGTGCAGAGTCCACCACTTGGAAAGGGAGGGACTGCAGCACCAGCAACTTGGACAGGAGCACGTTCAGCTTCTGCGCTGTTGGATTAGTGCATGCATTCTATTGTCTCTTGGCCAACGCTTTGTTGATCGATTGCTGATGTAATGACTGACGAGGAGTAGGAGGGTGAGGATCAGGAGCATCAGGACCAGCAGATGATGGGAAGGACAGACAGCTCCCTTCAGCTGATGTGGTGGAGCCTTGACTGCCTGAAATCTACTGTGTGCCACTGACTGATGCAGCGGTTGAAGCGGCAGGCTGGACCACCACATCGGAGACACGGTTCTCCCAGGCCACTTTATGTTGACACTGCATATGTTGATGCAGGGCCACGGTGCCAACATTAACACCCTGACCACGCTTAACCTTCTGCCCACAGATTCTACATACCGACCTCCCACTGCTGCCACCCTGCTGACGCTAGCGACTTGCTGGCTTCGCTGCTCACGGGCATGCTGATACCCTCTTCTCCCAATGACGATGAAGCGCCTTCGTCACCCATCTCCCAGGTGCATCATCATCATCGAGAAGTGTCTGCACAACACTGATGTCCTCCTCAACCGTCTCTGGGTCTGGAGCCTGACCGCTCGCATTACCAGCTTCCACGCCACTCTCCTCATCACTACTTGCCCACCTAGTAGAGGAAGCGGCGGATGTCTCCTCCACATCTTGGCTTTCCAGTAGCTGCTGACTATCTTCTACCATCCAAGAACCGCTGGGTTGCTGGTCAAGACACGACTGCTAACTGACACTGGGAGCTCAGACCTCTCGAAGTGAGCACTGCTGCCACAGCCTCTGCCACTCACCTTTGCAGAGCTTGGCACTTCTCTGTCTGACTTACTGTTAGATCAAATGAATAAATGAAAAGGAAATTAAAACACCAAAAATGTCTGTAATTTTTTCACTTCGCCACACAATGGCTAATAAGCCGTATATTTTACACACAAATACAAAGAACAAAGGGCTTTAGAACATATAACTGCACGGCTGAACGGCAAATATATTTTTCTCAAGCGCCGGCTGTATACTTAGTGTGGTCCTCAGAATGCCTGATGAAGGGCGATTATTACGCCTGAAACGTTGCAACTGACAAAAAAACCCACCTATTCCGGCTGAAATAACATGAAATAAAATCATTTAATTATCACTAAAAAAAAGGAGTGCTGTCTAAAAATTTGTTACACTTACAAGTTCTGGAGGTGGAGCCTTAGAACGCTACCCGAACGTGCACCCACCCCTGCCATTCTATGAACAGAGTGCTGTGGCCAATTTTGTTGTAAACGACAAATATATATTTATTTTTTCACTTATACATGCCACAAAAGGCTTTTAAATATATTACTACACCGCTGAAAATCAAATATATTTTTCCTTTGCCACTAATACACACCACAAAAGGCTTTAGAACATATAACTGCACTGCTGAACGACAAATATGTTTTTCTTTTGCCACTAATACAAGCCACAAAAGGCTTTAGAACATATAGCTGCACCGCTGAACGGCAAATATATTTTACTTTTGCCACTAATACACACCACAAAAGGCTTTAGAACATATAACGGCACTGCTGAACGTATTCTTTTGCCACTATAACTGCACTGCTGAACGTTTTCTTTTGCCACTAATATATGACAAAAAGGGCTTTAGAACATAAAACTGCACAGCTTAATGGCAAATATATATATATATTTTTGCCATTAATACACTCCACAAAAGGCTTTAGAACATATAACTGCACCACTGAACGACAAGTATATTTTACTTTTGCCACTTATGCACGCCACAAAAGGCTTTAGAACATATAACTGCACCGCTGAACCTCAAATATATTGTTCTTTTGCCACTAATTCACACCACAAAAGGTTTTAGAACATATAGCTGCACCTCTGAATGGTAAATAAATTTTTCTTTTGCCACTTATACACGCCATAAAAGGCTTTAAAACATATAACTGCAATGCTGAACGGCAAATATATTTTACATTTGTCACTAATACACGCCACAAAAGGCTTGAGAACATATAACTGCACCACTGAACGGCAAATATATTTTTCTTTTGCCACTAATACACGCCACAAAAGGCTTTAGAACATATAACTGCACCTCTGAATGGCAAATATATTTTTCTTTTGCCACTAATACACAACAAAACGTGCTGTAATTTTAGCACTTTACCTCACAACGACTTATTGTAATAAGAAATGTCAGACAGCTTGGTCTATCACGTTCTGTGATCCTTGGGGTCTGCACGTGTTTGCATTTGCAACCGGGGCACAAGTGGAATAGATATGACTGTCAGGTGTCATATTTATACATATGGGATATATACATATTTAAGTAAACAGAAATATGTGGTTGCCCATTTGTTTGCCCATGAATAAGATGGCAACTGCGAGTGATGAAGGGATGTGGCAATAAGAACTGGAGCATGTCTAGTGAGTGAGGGAAGATGCTGGGGCTTGAGCGCCATGTTCATGTGCCTGCTCCAAGTGGATAAGGTGATAAATTATTACATAAGACCATGACCTCCTTAATACTACAATATATATTGCTGTGATCAAAGGTTTTTATTATGATGTATTGATGTAGCCAAGCGCTTTTTTAACAGGCACAATTTGAACTTTAGGGATTTATGAATTGAGCTGCATGTGGAAGGGTAATATAATGACACGCACATATATTGTAATTGAGGATGAAATATACGCACCACAAGTTATGTAATCATGTTCATGAGCACTGGAAGTAACTCACAGTGAGGAACAGAAGTATTTGAACACCCTGCGATTTTGCAAGTTCTCTCACTTAGAAATCATGGAGGGGTCTGAAATTCCCATTGTAGGTGCATTCCCACTCTGAGAGACAGGATTTAAATAAAATCTCACAATAAATGGCCCTATTCATCCTCTTCTTAATACAGTGCAGTCGTCCTGTCTAGGGATGAGCGAACCCGAACTGTATAGTTCGGGTTCGTACCGAATTTTGGGGTGTCCGTGGCACGGACCCGAACCCGAACATTTTCGTAAAAGTCTGGGTACGGGTTCGGTGTTCGTCGCTTTCTTGGCGCTTTTTGAAAGGATGCAAAGCAGCCAATCAACAAGCGTCATACTACTTGCCCCAAGAGGCCATCACAGCCATGCCTACTATTGGCATGGCTGTGATTGGCCAGTGCACCATGTGACCCAGCCTCTATTTAAGCTGGAGTCACATAGCGCCGCCCGTCACTCTGCTCTGATCAGTGTAGGGAGAGGTTGCAGCTGCGACGTTAGGGCGAGATTAGGCAGTGATTAACTCCTCCAAATAACTTCATTCAGTGATCGATCTGCAGCTGTGGATCATTGAACTGCTGCTATTCAATTGCTCACTGTTTTTAGGCTGCCCAGAGCGTTTTTCATTCACTTTTTTCTGGGGTGATCAGTGGCCATTTTGTGTCTTGTGGTGCGCCAGCACAAGCTGCCACCAAGTACATTTAACCCTCAATAGTGTGGTTATTTTTTGGCTATATCCTACATCAGGGTCAAGCTGTCACACCAAGTGCATTAAACCCTCAATAGTGTGGTTGTTTTTTGGCTATATCCTACATCGGTCAAGCTGTCACACCAAGTCCATTTAACCATCAATAGTGTGGTTATTTTTCGGCCATATACTACATCAGGGGCAAGCTGAGCCTGTCACCAAGTGCATTTAACCCTCAATAGTGTGGTTGTTTTTTGGCTATATCCTACATCAGGGTCAAGCTGTCACACCAAGTGCATTTAACCATCAATAGTGTGGTTATTTTTTGGCCATATACTACATCAGGGGCAAGCTGAGCCTGTCACCAAGTGAATTTAACCCTCAATAGTGTGGTTGTTTTTTGGCTATATCCTACATCAGGGTCAAGCTGTCACACCAAGTGCATTTAACCATCAATAGTGTGGTTATTTTTTGGCCATATACTACATCAGGGGCAAGCTGAGCCTGTCACCAAGTGCATTTAACCCTCAATAGTGTGGTTGTTTTTTGGCTATATCCTACATCAGGGTCAAGCTGTCACACCAAGTGCATTTAACCATCAATAGTGTGGTTATTTTTTGGCCATATCCCAGTCTAATTCTGTCTGTAAACGTATACCTGTCACCCAGCGCCTAAATAATAGGCCTCAAATTTATAGTCAGCTAAATCTGTGGTTATTGCTGTGGCTGGGCAAGTTATTTAGTGTCCGTCAAAGCACAGTTTTTGTTCTGGGTTGAAATACAATTCCCAATTTAGCAATTCTCTAAATTAGTGGTTTCTGCTGTATCAGGCCTACTTTAAATCTATCCCTAAAAGGGTATATTAGATTCAAGGTGCTGATAGGGTCATTCTCAATAACTTCACACACACGCTACTGTGCATATCCAAGTCTAATTCTGTCCGTAAACGTATACCTGTCACCCAGCGCCTAAATAATAGGCCTCAAATTTATAGTCAGCTAAATCTGTGGTTATTGCTGTGGCTGGGCAAGTTATTTAGTGTCCGTCAAAGCACAGTTTTTGTTCTGGGTTGAAATACAATTCCCAATTTAGCAATTCTCTAAATTAGTGGTTTCTGCTGTATCAGACCTACTTTAAATCTATCCCTAAAAGGGTATATTAGATTCAAGGTGCTGATAGGGTCATTCTCAATAACTTCACACACACGCTACTGTGCATATCCAAGTCTAATTCTGTCCGTAAACGTATACCTGTCACCCAGCGCCTAAATAATAGGCCTCAAATTTATATTCAGCTAAATATGTGGTTACTGCTGTGCCTGTATTAATGTAATACGGTACCTAAATAGATAGCCAGATAGTGTTAGGTGTCTGTAAAAAAAGGCCTGAATTTGAATTCAATACATTGGGCCAAATAATATTTTTGTTGTTGTGGTGAACAATAACAATGAGGAAAACATCTAGTAAAGGACGCGGACATGGTCGTGGTGGTGTTAGTGGACCCTCTGGTGCTGGGAGAGGACGAGGCCGTTCTGCCACATCCACACGTCCTAGTGTACCAACTACCTCAGGTCCCAGTAGCTGCCAGAATTTACAGCGATATTTGGTGGGGCCCAATGCCGTTCTAAGGATGGTAAGGCCTGAGCAGGTACAGGCATTAGTCAATTGGGTGGCCGACAGTGGATCCAGCACGTTCACATTATCTCCCACCCAGTCTTCTGCAGAAAACCAAGCCCATCAGTCTGTCACATTACCCCCATGCATACTAGGAAAACTGTCTGAGCCTCAAGTTATGCAGCAGTCTCTTATGCTGTTTGAAGACTCTGCTGGCAGGGTTTCCCAAGAGCATCCACCTAGCCCTTCCCCAGCGGTGGAAGACATAGAATGCACTGACGCACAACCACTTATGTTTCCTTATGATGAGGACATGGGAATACCACCTCAGCATGTCTCTGATGATGACGAAACACAGGTGCCAACTGCTGCGTCTTTCTGCAGTGTGCAGACTGAACAGGATGTCAGGGAGGAAGACTGGGTGGAAGACGATGCAGGGGATGATGAGATCCTAGACCCCACATGGAATGAAGGTTGTGCCACTGACTTTCACAGTTCGGAGGAAGAGGCAGAGGTGAGACCGAGCCAACAGCGTAGCAAAAGAGGGAGCAGTGGGCAAAAGCAGAAGACCCGCCGCCAAGAGACTCCGCCTGCTACTGACCGCCACCATCTGGGACCGAGCACCCCAAAGGCAGCTTCAAGGAGTTCCCTGGCATGGCACTTCTTCAAACAATGTGCTGATGACAAGACCCGAGTGGTTTGCACGCTGTGCCATCAGAGCCTGAAGCGAGGCATTAACGTTCTGAACCTTAGCACAACCTGCATGACCAGGCACCTGCATGCAAAGCATGAACTGCAGTGGAGTAAACACCTTAAAAACAAGGAAGTCACTCAGGCTCCCCCTGCTACCTCTTCTGCTGCTGCCACCTCGGCCTCTTCTGCTGCTGCCGCCTCAGCCTCTTCTGCTGCTGCCGCCTCGGCCTCATACTCCGCCTCTTGAGGAACGTTGGCACCTGCCGCCCAGCAAACAGGGGATGTACCACCAACACCACCACCTCCGTCACCAAGCATCTCAACCATGTCACATGGCAGCCTTCAGCTTTCCATCTCACAAACATTTGAGAGAAAGCGTAAATTCCCACCTAGCCACCTTCGATCCCTGGCCCTGAACGCCAGCATTTCTAAACTACTGGCCTATCAAATGCTGTAATTTAGGCTGGTGGACACAGACAGCTTCAAACAGCTCATGTCGCTTGCTGTCCCACAGTATGTTGTTCCCAGCCGGCACTACTTCCCCAAGAGAGCCGTGCCTTCCCTGCACAACCAAGTATCTGATAAAATCAAGTGTGCACTGCGCAACGCCATCTGTTGCAAGGTCCACCTAACCACAGATATGTAGACCAGTAAGCACGGCCAGGGACGCTATATCTCCCTAACTGCACACTGGGTAAATGTAGTGGCGGCTGGTTCCCAGGCGGAGAGCTGTTTGGCGCACGTCCTTCCGCCGCCAAGGATCGCAGGGCAACATTCTTTGCCTCCTGTTGCCTCCTCCTCCTACTCGGCTTCCTCCTCCTCCGCCACACACCTTCACCACCAACTTCAGCACAGCCCGGGGTAAACGTCAGCAGGCCATTCTGAAACTCATATGTTTGGGGGACAAGCCCCACACCGCACAGGAGTTGTGGCGGGGTATAGAACAACAGACCGACGAGTGGTTGCTGCCGGTGAGCCTCAAGCCCGGCCTGGTGGTGTGCGATAATGGGCGAAATCTCGTTGCAGCTCTGGGACTAGCCGGTTTGACGCACATCCCTTGCCTGGCGCATGTGCTGAATTTGGTGGTGCAGAAGTTCATTCACAACTACCCCGACATGTCAGAGCTGCTGCATAAAGTGCAGGCCGTCTGTTCGCGCTTCCTGCGTTCACATCCTGCCGCTGCTCGCCTGTCTGCACTACAGTGTAACTTCGGCCTTCCCGCTCACCGCCTCATATGCGACGTGCCCACTAGGTGGAACTCCACCTTGCACATGCTGGACAGACTGTGCGAGCAGCAGCAGGCCATAGTGGAGTTTCAGCTGCAGCACGCACGGGTCAGTCGCACTGCGGAACAGCACCACTTCACCACCAATGACTGGGCCTCCATGCGAGACCTGTGTGCCCTGTTGCGCTGTTTCGAGTACTCCACCAACATGGCCAGTGGCGATGACGCCGTTATCAGCATTGCAATACCACTTCTATGTCTCCTTGAGAAAACACTTAGGGCGATGATGGAAGAGGAGGTGGCCCAGGAGGAGGAGGATGAGGGGTCATTTTTAGCACTTTCAGGCCAGTCTCTTCAAAGTGACTCAGAGGGAGGTTTTTTGCAACAGCAGAGGCCAGGTACAAATGTGGCCAGCCAGGGTCCACTACTGGAGGACGAGGAGGACGAGGATGAGGAGGAGGTGGAGGAGGATGAGGATGAAGCATGGTCACAGCGGGGTGGCACCCAACGCAGCTCGGGCCCATCACTGGTGCGTGGCTGGGGGGAAACGCAGGACGATGACAATACGCCTCCCACAGAGGACAGCTTGTCCTTACCTCTGGGCAGCCTGGCACACATGAGAGACTACATGTTGCAGTGCCTGCGCAACGACAAAAGAGTTGCCCACATTTTAACATGTGCGGACTACTGGGTTGCCACCCTGCTGGATCCACGGTACAAAGACAATGTGCCCACCTTACTTCCTGCACTGGAGCGTGATAGGAAGATGCGCGAGTACAAGCGCACGTTGGTAGACGCGCTACTGAGAGCATTCCCAAATGTCACAGGGGAACAAGTGGAAGCCCAAGGCCAAGGCAGAGGAGGAGCAAGAGGTCGCCAAAGCAGCTGTGTCACGGCCAGCTCCTCTGAGGGCAGGGTTAGCATGGCAGAGATGTGGAAAAGTTTTGTCAACACGCCACAGCTAACTGCACCACCACCTGATACGCAACGTGTTAGCAGGAGGCAACATTTCACTAACATGGTGGAACATTACGTGTGCACACCCCTCCACGTACTGACTGATGGTTCGGCGCCATTCAACTTCTGGGTCTCTAAATTGTCCACGTGGCCAGAGCTAGCCTTTTATGCCTTGGAGGTGCTGGCCTGCCCGGCGGCCAGCGTTTTGTCTGAACGTGTATTCAGCATGGCAGGGGGGGTCATTACAGACAAACGCAGCCGTCTGTCTACAGCCAATGTGGACAAGCTGACGTTCATAAAAATGAACCAGGCATGGATCCCACAGGACCTGTCCATCCCTTGTACAGATTAGACATTAACTACCTCCCCTTAACCATATATTATTGTACTCCAGGGCACTTCCTCATTCAATCCTATTTTTATTTTAATTTAACCATTATATTGAAACCATGACGGCGTAGGGTTCTACCGACAGTGACTTTTGAAAATGTGGTCCTAGCTCTTTTCATGTCATTGACCAGCTCCTCCCTTGTAGTTCTTGGCTGATTCCTCACCTTTCTTATCATCAGTGATACCCCACTAGGTGAGAACTTGCATGGAGCCCCAGTCCGAGGGAGACTGACAGTCGTCTTTAGCCTCTTCCATTTTCTAACAATTGATCCAACAGTTGATCTATTTTAGCCTTGACAATTACCTTTCCAGCCTTGTAGAGGTTTACAATTTTGTCTCTGGTGTCTTTTGACAGCTCTTTGGTCTTGTCCATGGTAGTAGTTGTCGTCTGACTGACTGTGGGGTGGACAGGTGTATTTAAAGAGATCAGACAGGTGCTACTAAGTTAGATTAATGAGTGGAGTAGAGGTGGACTTTTTAAAGGCACAGTAACAGGTCTTCGAGAGCCAGAATTTTTGCTGTTTCTCAGATGTTCAAATGCTTATGTTCAACAGTGCAAGACAAATAAATTCTTTAAAAATCATACAATGTGATTTCCTGATTTATTTTTATTTTTATTTAGTTTCTTGGAGTGGGAATGCACCTACAATGTGAATTTTATACCCCTCCATGATTTCTAAGTGGGAGAACTTGCAAAATCGCAGGGTGTTCAAATACTTCTGTTCTTCACTGTAATTATAATTATGCATGTGTTATTGGTCACTAATTGATTAATTGAGAGTTATATAAGTATATGCACTGACACTTTGTGATTCACTTGGCTTGAGAAAGATTCCGTGAGAGGACCGAAATGTCGCTGCTGTGACATGTGTGTATAAAGACACTTTTTTTCACTCTACAGAGGTGTGCCATGGATTTCTATAGGTTATCTAAACACCTGGAATCAGGGGTCAAATGCTGGCACCCGTATTGCTGTTTTGGAGAAGTGCTGCCCTATTTCCTGAAATATATATATATATATATATATACAGTGGGATGCAAAAGTTTTGGCAACCTTGTTAATCGTCATGATTTTCCTGTATAAATCGTTGGTTGTTACGATAAAAAATGTCAGTTAAATATATCATATAGGAGACACATACAGTGATATTTGAGAAGTAAAATGAAGTTTATTGGATTTACAGAAAGTGTGCTATAATTGTTTAAACAAAATTAGGCAGGTGCATAAATTTGGGCACCACAAAAAAAGAAATGAAATCAATATTTAGTAGATCCTCCTTTTGCAGAAATTACAGCCTCTAATCGCTTCCTGTAGGTTCCAATGAGAGTCTTGATTCTGGTTGAAGGTATTTTGGACCATTCCTCTTTACAAAACATCTTTAGTTCATTCAGGTTTGATGGCTTCCGAGCATGGACAGCTCTCTTTAAATCACACCACAGATTTTCAATTATATTCAGGTCTGGGGACTGAGATGGCCATTCCAGAACGTTGTACTTGTTCCTCTGCATAAATGCCTTAGTGGATTTTGAGCAGTGTTTAGGGTTGTTGTTTTGTTGAAAGATCCAGCCCCGGCGCAGCTTCAGCTTTGTCACTGATTCCTGGACATTGGTCTCCAGAATCTGCTGATACTGAGTGGAATCCATGCGTCCCTCAACTTTGACAAGATTCCCAGTCTCTGCACTGGCCCCACAGCCCCACAGCATGATGGAACCACCACCATATTTTACTGTAGGTAGCAGATGTTTTTCTTGGAATGCTGTGTTCTCTTTCCTCCATGCATAACGCCCCTTGTTATGGCCAAATAACTCAATTTTAGTTTTATCAGTCCACAGCACCTTATTCCAAAATGAAGCTGACTTGTCCAAATGTGCTTTAGCCCACCTCAAGCGGCACTTTTTGTGCTGTGGCGGAGAAAAGGCTACCTCTGCATCATTCTCGCATACAGCATCTCCTTGTGTAAACTGCGCCGAATGGTTGAACGATGCACAGTGACTCCATCTGCAGCAAGATGATGTTGTAGGTCTTTGGTGCTGGTCTGTGGGTTGACTCTGACTGTTCTCACCATTCGTCGCTTCTGTCTATCCGAGATTTTTCTTGGTCAAGCCTTAACTTGAACTGAGCCTGTGGTCTTCCATTTCCTCAATATGTTCCTAACTGTGGAAACAGACAGCTGAAATCTCTGAGACAGCTTTCTGTATCCTTCCCCTAAACCATGATGGTAAACAATCTTTGTCTTCAGGTCATTTGAGAGTTGTTTTGAGACCCCCATGTTGCTACTCTTCAGAGAAAATTAAAAGAGGAGGGAAACTTACAATTGACCCCCTTAAATACTCTTTCTCATAATTGGAGTCACCTGTGTATGTAGGTCAGGGGTCACTGAGCTTAACAAGCCAAATTGAGTTCCAATAATTAGTTCTAAAGGTTTTGGAATCAATAACATGACAACAGTGCCCAAATTTATGCACCTGCCTAATTTTGTTTAAACGATTATAGCACACTTTCTGTAAATCCAATAAACTTCATTTCACTTCTCAAATATCACTGTGTGTGTCTCCTATATCATATATTTAACTGACATTTTTTATCGTAACAACCAACGATTTATACAGGAAAATCATGACGATTAACAAGGTTGCCCAAACTTTCGCATCCCACTGTATATATAAAACCTCTTTTTTATTAGACATTTTAATGGTGTTATATAATATAGCTATGGTGGGAATTCCTGTGTTAAAATGAAAAAGATCAATAGCACAGTTAGCCAATAATATGCTTTGCTTCTTGAACCAGTATGATCTGCAAAGTTCAAAATAACCCATTCCATGGAAGTGCCATAAAATGAGACTGGTAAATCTCTAGCAGTGCAGATCTTTACCAGTCTCTATAACCTTTTCAATACAGAAGTTCCATATACTTGAATATGCAGCTAATCTCCATTCAGATGAATGGTAGTCTAGGAAACCTGCAGGTGAGAGCGTATCCATGATTCCATAATTTCAGTAGAGCGTAATCATATTTGCAGTTACCTCTGACCAATCTTTTATGAAATGTCTGCTTAGCATATTATGAAAGTGAATTGCTAGAGAACCATACTGGGCTAAAGATGAAAAAATATCAATAGTATCAGGAAAATATTTCCCTTTCTAAAAAAGCATTGTGAGGACATTATAGAACAGGATTGCCTTCTAGGGGGTTGATAAATTGACTCTATATTAAACAGGAAGTACTTTCACAATAATTTCCAAAGAAAGCTTTGGAAATCAAAACTGTAATTTTTGTCTCGATGATAGTCAATATCCTGAGTAATTTTAAAGAAATCAGGTTTGGCGTAACAGCCAAAATTTCTAAATTATGTGTCCATTACTTACACAGACAATGGATTTTTATTTATTCAGAAATGGCAAAAGTATTTTTTATGTTTCATAGAAGTCTGGCTTAACTGTCACCAAGAGCTGTAATACATGTAGAGCAAAGAAAAACATAATTTGTGTAAAATTTCTTAGGTCTGTAGAGGTTAAACGATTTTAGGTTCTAGTTCTTTTCTATCATCTGTGACGGTTTGCTTAGCATTTACCTATCAGCCATAATGTTGTGTAGGTACTCTACCTTCTCGCCACCAAAACAGCTCTGACCAATGAAGGCATGGACTCCGTAAGACCTCTCAAGTTGTTCAGCATTAACTTTTTCAGCAGTTTGTGCTACAATAGTTATTCTGTGGGATAAGACTAAACAGGCTAGCTCCCATGTCTCTGTCAAAGTTTACCAGTTGTCCTTCCATCGACCACTTTTAGTAGGTACTGCCATTTAGAAATGCTCTGATGCAGTTGTCACAATATAGTCCTAGTCAAAGTCACTTAGACCCTTACATTTCCCCATTTGTGATGCTTTCAACATGCTTTTAATGTCTAATGTTCAGTAAACCACCCCTTTTCTGGAGTAAGAAGATAATGTTATTCACTTTACTTGTCAATAATATTATTAAGTAATATTGTGGCTGATCAGAGTATCAGGTTCCCCTAAACATTCTGAAGGCCCATTCACATGGGCACTTATCAGAGATTAGCATTGGTACAAACATGCATTCCTGATAATTGCACCAAATAAATGTGCTGTAGATCACCCAATGAACGCTCATTCTTTGGGTGATCTCATGTGCTATATGGAAAATAAAATCTTCATTGACAGGACATCATCCTTTGTAAACAGGGCTGTGCTGCCAACAAAGAAGGAAACTGTATGGGTACAAATGATTGTTATGAAATTCATTCAGCCCCATACAGCCTGATTATTGCTGCATGTAAATGAAGCTAACTAGCAGGAAATGATCAGGAATGAACATTCACAGGAACATTTGTTCCCAATCATTGTCCACCCTATTGGCCTGTATAAAATGGTCTTGCAGGGGTTGTCCCATTTTAGCAAATGGCATTTATCATGAAGACAGAGTTAATAAAAAGGCACTTACTAATATATTGTGATTGTCCACATTGCCTCCTTTGTGGTTTTAATTAATTTTTCTATCACATTATATATTGCTCGCATCCAGGGGTTATGACCACCCTGCAATCCAGCAGTGGTGGTCGTGCTTGCACACTATAGGAAGAATCGAAGGCTTATGCGCACAAATGCGGTCCTGGCCACCAGAGAGGCCCGCACCTTTTCCAATAGCGTGCAAGCATGGCCACCACTGCTGGATTGCAGAGTTGTCGTAACCATAGCTATCAGCAGTGTATAATGTGACGGTAATGAATCTAGCCAGCAAAGGAGGCAATATGGATAATAACAATACATTAGTATGTGCCTCGTATTAACCCCATAAGGACCAGCGCCGTAGATGTACGGCGTTGGTGGACTTGACTTTAAGGATAACTGTCACATTTAGACCAAAATTAAAATTTTCAGATATGTAGTTACTAATAACAGGATATTACTGAATCAATAACTATTAGACTTACTTTTCCCACATTTAATAAGATTCAGCCCTTAGCAACCAGTCTGCACAAAAGTACAATCTCACTCTCTTGTTAAGATGGCCGTCGATGCCCTCACCCTGAGACTAAGCCAGCCTGCCCTCACTACCCACAATGCATTCAGCGTCCTCTCACGGAACTTCTGCACCTCAACCAATCGGAGCTCTCCCCACTTAAACACGCCCCCCTCCTCCTTCCATCACATACACTCCGATCTGATGGTATATTCTAACCCGGAGGCGTTCCCATGGTGAAGGGGTCGCACCTCTGACAGGGCGCTGCCACCCGCGGCACCCGAGGGGTTAATTGCACAACGGCAGCTCCCTGTCAGATGTAGGGTGCCTTTTACAATGTTTACATTGGTGGGCAGTGCGCCCCCCCCCAGTACTAAAATCATTGGTGGGCAGTGCGCCCCCCTTCCTCCCTAGTATTAAAGGGACACTGACAGGCCTTTAGAGCATATAAAGTGACCTATGTTCTTCTATTGGTCTTAATATGCTTAATTAAACTATACCATTATCACCCCTCGCTGCCTTTCCGTTACTTATAAAAAGTGTTTTTATTAATATGCAAATTAACTTACTTTGTGCCCAAGGGCTGTCCCTCATTCAGTTGTGTGCCCAGCCGCGCCCCAACTGCTGTCTCCTAGTGCCGCCCAGCTCATTAGTATTCACTGCACTGGGCGGCTTTCTTTTCTCCCGACGCTGTGAAATCCTGCGCATGCCCAGTACTATCTTCCTGGCATCAGCCTCATCTTGTTGCTCTGTGCCTGCGCCGGATAAGGTCCCCAGCACCCTCCAGCTCCAGTAGAAGATAGTACTGGGCATGCGCGGGATTTCAATGCGTCGGGAGAAATAAAAGCCGCCCAGTGCAGTGAATACTAATGAGCTCCCCTAGCTTAAACACCCTTAATGACCAGACCACATTTTACAATTCTGCACTACACTACTTTCACTGTTTATTGCTCGGTCATGCAACTTACCACCCAAATTAATTTTACCTCCTTTTCTTCTCACTAATAGAGCTTTCATTTGGTGGTATTTCATTGCTGCTGACATTTTTACTTTTTTTGTTATTAATCAAAAGTTACCAACATTTTTTTAAAAAAACAACATCTATATATACATTTTTCTCAAAATTTATTGTTCTACATGTCTTTGATAAAAGAAAATGTTTGGGTAAAAAAAAATGGTTTTGGTAAAAGTTATAGCGTTCACAAACTATGGTACAAAAATATGAATTTCTGCTTTTTGAAGCAGCTCTGACTTTCTGAGCACCTGTCATGTTTCCTGAGGTTCTACAATGCCCAGACAGATATTTCTCTCACCCAGCATGGGTATATGTAAAATGACACCCCAAAACACATTGGTACTGCGATACCACATGTGTGACACTTTTTTGCAGCCTAGGTGGGCAAAGGGGCCCACATTCCAAAGAGCACCTTTAGGATTTAACAGTGCATTTTTTACACATTTTGATTTCAAACTACTTCTCACACATTAGGGCCCCTAAAATGCCAGGGCAGTATAACTACCCCACAAGTGACCCCATTTTGGAAAGAAGACACCCCAAGGTATTTCGTGATGAGCATAGTGAGTTCATGGAAGTTTTTATTTTTTGTCACAAGTTAGTGGAATATGAGACTTTGTAAGAAAAAAAAAATCATCATTTTCCGCTAACTTGTGACAAAAAAAAAAATTCTAGGAACTCGCCATGCCCCTCACGGAATACCTTGGGGTGTCTTCTTTCCAAAATGGGGTCACTTCTTTTAGGAGGGCATTATTAGACATTTGGATCCCAGACTTTATCCCAGACTCACGCTTTAGGGCCCCTAAAATGCCAGGGCAGTATAAATACCCCACATGTGACCCCATTTTGGAAAGAAAACACCCCAAGGTATTCAATGAGGGGCATGGCGAGTTCATAGAAAAAAAAATTTTGGCCACAAGTTAGCGGAAATTGATATTTTTTTGTTTTTTCTCACAAAGTCTCCCTTTCCGCTAACTTGGGACAAAAATTTCAATCTTTCATGGACTCATAGGGGTGTCTTCTTTCCAAAATGGGGTCATTTGTGGGGTGTTTGTACTGCCCTGGCATTTGAGGGTCTTCGCAATCATTACATGTATGGCCAGCATTAGGAGTTTCTGCTATTCTCCTTATATTGAGCATACAGGTAATGAGATTTTTTTTTTTCCGTTCAGCCTCTGGGCTGAATGAACGGCACAGATTTCTTCATTCGCATCGATCGATGTGGATGAAAAAATCTCTGCCAAAAAAAAAAAAGGAGGGGAAAGGCATCTGCCAGGACATAGGAGCTCCGCCCAACTCCGCCCGGGATTTTTTATTTTTTTTTATATACAAAGTGTTTGCCAAAGCATATGGACACCACCTCCCCCTCAGCTCATATGCCTCGGCAAACGTATCTTTTACTGCAGAGGGGAAATCTCGTCTTGCAGCGCCGCATACGCCGACTTTTGTGTAATCTGACAGCAGCGCAATGCTTCTGTCCGAATGCACATCAGCGCTGCAGCTAGTCGATCGGTTGGTCCACCTGGAAGGTAAAAAAAAAGAAAGAAAAAAACAGGCCGCAACGCAATAAATGTATTAACACCAGAAATGTGGCGAAGTACATTATGCACTTTGTCCCAGGTGAAAGTAGAGGTTTGCAGCAGCTCTGTGTGAATGGGCCCTAAT
Organism: Bufo gargarizans; assembly: GCF_014858855.1. Lineage (NCBI taxonomy): Eukaryota > Metazoa > Chordata > Amphibia > Anura > Bufonidae > Bufo > Bufo gargarizans. The sequence goes on along the minus strand of NC_058081.1, from coordinate 335,118,517 downwards.
AGCCCTGTGTGCCTGTCCTGTGAGATGCAATCCCTATGCTAAGTGTACCTGTGTGAGGTACTTCCAGAAACACTCCCCTAAGCATAGGGCAGGGTGGTCAGGGCAGTCAGGACATAAATAGCGGGTGTCACGCCTTATTCCACTCCTGCAACAGACACGACATCTTTTTCGGGGTGACGGTTGGGTTGAGGTACCAGCAACGACATTGGGGAAATGTCGCTCGTGTAGATGGCTCACTACACTGGTGGTTGGGGCTATGGAACTTCCTGGATACAGGAGGTTCTCGATGATCTCTTCCTGAAATTTGAGGAAGGATCCTGTTCTCCCAGCTTTACTGTAGAGAACAAAACTATTATATACAGCCAATTGAATCAAATATAAAGACACCTTCTTATACCAGCGTCTGGTGCGTCGGGAAACTAAATAAGGAGCCAACATCTGGTCATTGAAGTCCACCTCTCCCATGAGTGAATTATAGTCGTGGACACAGAGGGGCTTTTCAATGACACTGGTTGTTCGTTCTATTTGTATTGTCGTGTCTGCGTGAATGGAGGAGAGCATATCTCTCCATTTCACAGCGAGCAGTTCTTCGTTACACAAGGCAGCCCTCTCCCTCCTTGCAAGACGGGTGGTAACGAGCCATTGGGGGAAGCCCCGGCGACTAGGTCACGCGGTGCCACAGCAGCCAATCTGTTCTAGGAAAATATGCCTGAAGAGGGGCACACTTGTGTAGAAATTGTCCACATAAAGATGGTACCCCTTGCCAAATAAGGGTGACACCAAGTCCCAGACTGTCTTCCCACTGCTCCCCAGGAAGTCAGGGCAACCGACCGGCTCCAGGGTCTGATCTTTACCCTCATAGATTTGAAATTTGTGGGTATAGCCTGTGGCCCTTTCACAGAGCTTATACAATTTGACCCCATACCGGGCGCGCTTGCTTGGGATGTATTGTTTGAAGCCAAGGCGCCAGGTAAAATGTATAAGGGACTCGTCTACGCAGATGTTTTGCTCAGGAGTATACAAATCTTCAAATTTGTTGTTGAAGTGTTCTATGAGGGGCCGAATTTTGTGGAGCCGGTCAAAAGCTGGGTGGTCTCTGGGACGGTAGGTGGTGTTGTCGCTAAAGTGCAGGAAACGCAGGATGGCCTCCAATTCGTGCCCTGGACATGGCAGCAGAGAACATGGGCATGTGATGAATTGGGTTTGTGGACCAATATGACCGCAATTCATGCTTTTTGGTTAGACCCATGTTGAGGAGAAGGCCCAGAAAAATTTTTCATTCGGAAACTTGGACGGGTTTCCACCGGAAAGGCTGGGCATAATAGCTTTCCAGCTTGGCGGCTATAAATTGAGTGGCATACCGATTTGTTTCTGCCACGACTATGTCCAAGAGCTCCGCAGTCAAGAATAGCTAAAAAAAATCCCAGTGCCGAACCGATCTGAGCTGTCTCAACCCGAACTCCAGACTGGGTGGCGAAAGGGGGAACTAATGGTGCGGCTGAAGTTGGGGACTGCCAATCAGGGTTTGCCAGCAACTCCGGGACTCTAGGGGCTCTACCGGCCTGTCTGTGCGGTGGCTGCGACGGGGTAACTACTGCACGTGCCACCGTACCAGCTTCAACTGCCCTTCTCGTGCTCGCCACTTCACCATGTTGTATGGCAGTGCTGGTACTAGGTCCAGGGTGGGCTGCGCTGCTGGTGTATACCTCACCACGTAATCTGACAGCGCCAGCCCCACTCTGCTGCCCTTGAAGCGGATCCTGCGCAACCTGTGGTGTAGCAACGCCTGGTGGTATCAGGGACCTCAACCTCCTCATTCGAACTTTGTGTCAGACTGCCACTGCTTTCTACAGGTTCATATTCTGACCCGCTGGATTCGTCAGATGAGGGTTCCCATTCCTCATCCGACTGGGTCAGAAGCCTGTAGGCCTCTTCAGAAGAAGACCCCTTATTTGACATTTGGACTACTAAATTTAGGGGGTATTCCCTGAGACTACCCAAGAAAAAAGCAAGCCTGTCTTACAAATGGAAGGCTAGCGAAGTACCGAAAGCCGCTGCGATTGATAAAAAATATCAAAACTGATTTTTTTTTATCGCCGCAGCGCTTGTGAAGTGATTGTGCAGTGATAAAAAAAATAAAAAATTTGTCACTGCGGCGGGGCGGGCGTGGGTGAACGCACGTGTGGGCGACCGATCAGGCCTGATCGGGCAAACACTGCGTTTTGGGTGGAGGGCGAACTAAGGTGACACTAATACTATTATAGATCTGACTGTGATCAGTTTTGATCACTTACAGATACTATAAAAGTACAAATGCTGATTAGCGATACGCTAATCAGCGAATCAGTGACTGCGGTGCGGTGGGCTGGGCGCTAAACGATCGCTAACTACCTCACCAAGGGGCCTAAACTATCCTAAAACCTAACAGTCAATACCAGTGAAAAAAAAAAGTGACAGTTTACACTGATCACTTTTTTCCCTTTCACTAGGTGATTGACAGGGGCGATCAAGGGGTGATCAAGGGGTTAATTGGGGTGATGGGGGGTGATCTGGGGCTATGTGTGGTGTTTGGTGTGTACTCACTGTGATGTCTGCTCCTTTGCTGGAACCAACCGACCAAAAGGACCAGCAGAAGAGCAGAGAAGCCATTTAACACCTTATATTTATAAATGTTATATGGCTTATGATTATATTTTTTTTTAAATCATCATGATCGTGGCTGGCAGGCTGATGATGTAATACTCTTTTAACTTTTGCCGGCCCGCGATGTGCATGCGCGTGCCGGCTGTGAGCGTCATCTCGCGTCTCGCGAGATGACACGCCAATGCGTGACTCTGCCTGAGACAGCCGCCTCCGGACCGCGATCCTGTGTTAGGCGGTCCGGAGGCGGTTAATCAGCCAAATCCTATGCTACAAAAAACCCCTAATTTGACAGTTATCCTTTAAGGACCAGCGCCGAACATGTACGGCAGGCTGATCGGGTGGGTGCAGGAGCTACGCCCGCCTGATCAGCAGCAGGGGTCCGGCAGTCACTGATAGCAGGACCCCTGCTTGTATGCGCCGGCATTAGTGAAAACACTGATGCCGGCCCGTTAACCCTCGCACTGCCGCGGTCAGCGGGGTGGCCATCGGGTACCCGCACTGCTGTGACAGGGACCCTATGGCAGGGAAGGCAGCCTGATTCCTTCCTTAAGCATCGTGGCTGCCTTCCTTGACAACCTGTGAGATCGAGCCCCCTGGATCTCACAGGCAAGCTGTCTGAAGTGCATTACAGTGTGTATAATACACTTACAGCCAATGCATTACAATACAGAAGTATTGTAATGCATTGTAAAGCGGATCAGAAAAGAAAGAAGAAAAAGTAGACATATTAGATATCGCCATGTCCGTATTTACCGGCTCTAAAAAAATATCACATGACCCAATCCCTCAGGGGAACACCATCAAAAAAATTTAATAAAAACTGTGCTAAAAAAAACATTTTTTGTCACCTTACATCACTAAAAGTGCTACACCAATTGATCAAAAAGGCGCATGCCCCCCAAAATAGTACCAGTCTAAACGTCACATCATACCTCAAAAATGATACCCTACCTAAGACAATCGGCCAAAAAATAAAAAAAAATATGGCTCTCAGACTATAGAGACATTAAAACATGATTTTTTTTGTTTCACAAATGATCTTATTGTGTAAAACTTAAATTATAAAAAAAGTATACATATTAGGTATTGTCACATCCCTAACAACCTGCTCTATAAAAATATCACATGACCTAACCCCTCAGGTGAACACCATAAATTTTTTTAAATAAAAACTGTGTAATGAAAGCTATTTTTTGTCACCTTACATTACATAAAATGTAATAGCAAGCATTCAAAAAGTCAAATGCACCCCAAAGTAGTGCCAATCAAACCATCATCTCATCCCACAAAAATGATACCCATACTCTCAGACTTTGGAGACACTGAAACATGATTTTTTTTGTTTAAAAACTTAAAACTTTGTGTAAAACTTAAATAATAGACATATTAGGTATTGACACATCCGTAACGACCTATTCTATGAAAATATCACATGACCTAACCCCTAAGGTAAACACTGCTTTTTTGACAACTTTTTTTTTTACAGTGTTTACCTGAGAGGTTAGATCATGTGATATTTTCATAGAACAGGTCGTTACGGATGTGGCAATACCTAATATTTCTATTATTTAAGTTTTACACAAAGTTTTAAGTTTTTAAACAAAAAAAATCATGTTTCAGTGTCTCCAAAGACTGAGAGCCCTGGTTTCTTAAGTAGGGTATCATTTTTGTGGGATGAGATGATGGTTTGATTGGCACTACTTTGGGGGGCATATGACTTTTTGACCGCTTGGTATTACAATTATTACACTTATATGTATTACACAAAAAATGAGCCCCTACCTAAGACAATCATAAAAAAAAAAAACAACAACTGGCTCTCAGAATATGAAGACACCAAAACATGATTTTTATTGTTTAAAAAATGCTGTTATTGTGTAAAATGTAAATCAATTTAAAAGTATACATATTATTTAAAGTCATATGCACCCTAAAACATACCAATCAATCCGTCATCTCATACCAAAAAAATTGAGCCCCTACATAAGACAGTCGCCCAAAAAATACTAAATATGGCTTTTAGAATATGGAGACACCAAAAAAATATTTTTTCTTATTATGTAAAACTGAAACAAACAACCAAAAAAGTTGTCATATTTGGTATTGTCGCGTCCGTAACAACCTGCTCTATACAAATAGCACATGATCTAACCTGTCGGAGAAACATTGTAAATAACAAAAAATAAAAACGGTGCCAAAACAGGTATTTTTTGTTACCTTGCCTCACAAAAAGTGTAATATAGAGCAAACAAAAATCATATGTTGCCTAAAATAGTATCAACAGAACTGCCACCTTATCCCATAGTTTCCTAAATGTCTTTTTCTGGGGTGTTTCTACTCTAGGGGTGCATCAAGGGGGTCTTCAAATGTGGCATGGCAACTTATCCCAGTGAAATCTGCCTTTAAAAAAACATATGTCGTTCCTTTCTTTCTGTGCCCTACAGTGTGCCCGTACAGTGTGCCCGTACAGCAGTTTGCGACCACATATGGGGTGTTTCGGTAAACTACAGAATCAGGGCAATGAATATTGAGTTTTGTTTGGCTGTTAACCCTTGCTTTGTTACTGCAAACAATGGATTCAAATGGAAAAATCTGCCAAAAAAGTGAAATACAGAAATTTCATCTACATTCTTCTGAAACACCTAAAGGGTTAAAGAAAGTTTGTAAAATTAGTTTTAAATACTTTGAGGGGTGTAGTTTCTAAAATGGGCCAATTATGGGTGGTTTCTATTATGTAAGCCTCGCAAAGTGACTTCAGATCTGAACTGGTCCTTAAAAAGTGAGTTTTGGAAATTTTCTGGAAAATTTTAAGATTTGCTTCTAAACTTCTAAGCCTTCCAAAGTCCCAAAAATAGAAAATGTAATTTACAAAATGATCCAAGCATAACTTAGACATATGGGAAATATAAAGTAATAACTATTTTAGGAGGTATCACCACTGTCATCATGAAGTACAATATGTGACGAGAAAACAATCTCAGAATGTCTTTGATAAGTAAAAGCATTTTAAAGTTAGCAACACATAAAGTGACATATGTCAGATTTGCAAAAAATGGCCTGGTCCTTAAGGTGAAAAATGGCAGGGTCCTGAAGGGGTTAACTTTATTAATGAACATTAACATTAATCTTAACATCCACATGTTTGTTAAACAGATGCTTTAGTTAGATGACTAATCTGCTGTGGAGTCTAAAGGTATGATAATGAAGAAGCTTTGTGATATAGTGAATACATTATAGCCTCAATATTCTAGTTCGTTGATATTTTTATTTTATCAAGCCTGTTAAAAAGAATGTTTAGACATAATGGAAGATCCAAGAGTTACAGTTTGTTATCATTTGATCATCCAAGGACATGAATTAGTATGATATAAAAATAGAATACTAAGAGAAATTAAAGTTATCTGAATATTGTATAAATTAGCTACTAAGGTTGGACATCTTTAGTCCTAATAAACACCAAACTGTCCCATCTAACTAGCTCTCAAAAGATATATTTTTACTAAATTATTTATTTATTTGTCTTCTGTATAGGACTGCCAATATTGAAATGGACATCCATCGCAATATATGTAACCGTTTCTTTGTCTTTGATAATATTATCTGAAAATGTGTAGAGCGAGTAGAGTTGCAATGTTGAAGTTAGAAATTCACCTTTAATTTGGCTACATTGATTTTATTTTAAAGCTTTAAAAGGGCTGTCCAGCCTTGACTAACAGATGGCCTCAGGATAGGCTACTGCTAGCTGCTCCCACTGTAGGAGCAGCCCCATAGTGATGAGCTACTTCCAATATAAGCTTGAAGGTGCTGTTTAGTTTTATCAATGGCTTCTGGCAATGGAGCTGAAATCGAACCTGCCGGGGTGCAGGTGTTGAACCTCCACAGATCAGCTAGTGATGGCCTATCCTGAGGATAAACAATCATTTGGTAAAGGATGGGCAACTCCTTTAAGCTTTAGGTTTCTTTGCCTAGGGTTTTCTTACCCCTACTTTGAAAGATAGCATTTTTCTCCAATAAAAGGAGGAGAAGAATAAAGTAGTGTGTGAACACAACCATGTAGCTACCCAAACAAAATATATGATTTGTAGGCCTAGAAGTTATAATAAGTTTGTTTGCAACATCCTGGATTCTGTAGGTCTAATTCTATGTTAGCACACTGGCTGACCCAGATTGTTTTTCATATAATTGTCATGGTTTTATGCAGTGATCAGGACCGCAGGGGCAATGTGTGAGTGTGGTGGCCTGATTGGTGTAGTAGTTGGTATTCACGTTTCTGCGGCTCCCTGGGCTGGCGTGCAGTGATAGGAAGGATAGCACCAGATTCCTTCAGGGCACACTCCTGTTTTGATGGATCCCCTGCCAGATGTTGATTGAAGTGCCGTTGATGGTATAGGGTTTTAGGTACAGAAAAGGCAGGGTCCCTGAGGTTTGTGACGCCAGCACCATTGGGTACAAATGAGGTGTGGAAATAAAGAGGAGTCTGTTCATATAAATAACTGGAACATTTACTGGTAATCAGGTGGTACCCTTGAGGTAGATGTGCAGGTTTATTAACATGGAAGAGGTAGTTGTATTGTAATCCATAGAAAGCACATCACAGGCTCTTGGTGAGGTATAGCTTATGATCACACTCGTGCTGTTGTAACTTCTGGATGACTATATTTCAGGTGTGGAGTATACATCAATTAACTGCTTCACATGGCCATTATACTTAAGTCTTTCCTTCCTAGCTCTCTCACAATTTCCATAACTATTGTCCACACTGTCCATAAAGGAATGTGGCTCTGCATACAGTTTGTACTTCACTGTAAACCTTTGAACAGGCACCGTAGGCTAACTACTGTCTCACAGTGGGTGCTAATGGAGTCTATAGGCTGAGGTAACACTCTCACCTCCACTAGTCTCTTCTTATACTCTCTCAACACACTGGGTTTCTGTTATTCTTCTGTTCAGGCATACCCTTGGTCTTGACACAACTCAGAGGGGTAGCTAAATGTCAGACCTTCAAGGTACAGCAGGTCCAGCCCTAGCTTTGGTCGTCCACTTCTTTAAACTGACCCTTCTGTCTGGCTGAGGCGTCTGGCTTCTTGGGTCTGATGCTGGAGGTAGCTTTCCTTGGCTGACAACTATACTGCCCTTCCTTTCTTTCTTGCACTTCTCTTCTCTGTGTCTTCATTGCGCACTTTCATCTCCACACACTCACTAACTTCCCTATTCCCCTGCTGTACATATACATACAGTACAGACCAAAAGTTTGGACACACCTTCTCATTCAAAGAGTTTTCTTTATTTTCATGACTATGGAAATTGTAGAGTCACACTGAAGGCATCAAAACTATGAATTAACACATGTGGAATTATATAAATAACAAAAAAGTTTGAAACAACTTAAAATATGTCATATTCTAGGCTCTCCAAAGTAGCCACCTTTTGCTTTGATTACTGCTTTGCACACTCTTGGCATTCTCTTGATGAGCTTCAAGAGGTTGTCACCTGAAATGGTCTTCCAACAGTCTTGAAGGAGTTCCCAGAGATGCTTAGCACTTGTTGGCCCTTTTGCCTTCACTCTGCGGTCCAGCTCACCCCAAACCATCTCGATTGGGTTCAGGTCCGGTGACTGTGGAGGCCAGGTCATCTGGCGCAGCACCCCATCACTCTCCTTCATGGTCAAATAGCCCTTACACGGCTTGGAGGTGTGTTTGGGGTCATTGTCCTGTTGAAAAATAAATGATGGTCCAACTAAATGCAAACCGAATGGTGTCACCAGAAAAGCACCCCCACACCATCACACCTCCTCCTCCATGCTTCACGGTGGGAACCAGGCATGTAGAGTCCATCCGTTCACCTTTTCTGCATTGCACAAAGACACGGTGGTTGGAACCAAAGATCTCAAATTTGGACTCATCAGACCAAAGCACAGATTTCCACTAGTCTAATGTCCATTCCTTGTGTTCTTTAGCCCAAACAAGTCTCTTCTGCTTGTTGCCTGTCCTTAGCAGCGGTTTCCTAACAGATATTTTAACATGAAAGCCTGATTCACACAGTCTCCTCTTAACAGTTGTTCTAGAGATGTGTCTGCTGCTAGAACTCTGTGTGGCATTGACCTGGTCTCTAATCTGTGCTGCTGTTAACCTGAGATTTCTGAGGCTGGTGACTCGGATGAACTTATCCTCCGCAGCAGAGGTGACTCTTGGTCTTCCTTTCCTGGGGTGGTCCGCATATGAGCCAGTTTCTTTGTAGCGCTTGATGGTTTTTGTGACTGCACTTGGGGACACTTTCAAAGTTTTCCCAATTTTTCGGACTGATTGACCTTCATTTCTTAAAGTAATGATGGCCACTTGTTTTTCTTTACTTAGCTGCTTTTTTCTTGCCATAATACAAATTCTAACAGTCTATTCAGGGCTGTGTATCCACCTGACTTCTCCACAACGCAAATGATGGTCCCAACCCCATTTTAAGGCAAGAAATCCCACTTATTAAACCTGACAGGGCACACCTGTGAAGTGAAAACCATTTCAGGTGACTACCTCTTGAAGCTCATCAAGAGAATGCCAAGAGTGTGCAAAGCAGTAATCAAAGCAAAAGGTGGCTACTTTGAAGAACCTAGAATATGACATATTTTCAGTTGTTTCACACTTTTTTGTTATGTATATAATTCTACATGTGTTAATTCATAGTTCTGATGCCTTCAGTGTGAATCTACAATTTTCATAGTCATGAAAATAAAGAAAACTCTTTGAATGAGAAGGTGTGTCCAAACTTTTGGTCTGTACTGTATATATAGTGCCACCACCACCTAGGGGTAATTGAGTGTAATTACATGCAAGAGAGCACTAGCCTGTTAGAAGGAATTACAGCAATATACATACACTGCATAGAATGACATTCTGCAAATACCCTTAAACATACAAGGCCCCACTACTGATAAGGAGTGGGACACTGCATTTATGTTTGTACTATTTTTTTATGACTACTTTAATATATCTTATTATTTTAGTTTGTCCACTGAAATTGTACTTGAGAATAACTTCCTTTGGTTTAAGTGAAGGATATTTGATTAAAGATGGCCTGTGCTGATAGGATGCTAGATAGCTACATTCCATTGTCCATTGTTAGTGGTGTTAGGAAAGGTGGTTTTAGGATAGGTGATAACTTTTTTCTGTGGGATAACCCCTTTAAATTTTTTATGACCATTTTGAATCCTTTTTTTGAGATTTGTAGGGCTGTAGTAGTGTTAACATTACAAATACACCACATTACCAGACACTGACAGTCATGTTTGGAAGAATTACTAAGAGAATCTGTGTTATTAATTGCTAGATGGTACATTCAGTTGATGAAATTCCTATTAGTGTTGATCGAGCACCTAAGTGCTCGGGTGCTCTGGTGCTCAAGAAGAACACTTTGGGATGCTCGGGTGCTCTAGGCACCCCCTGCTCCGAGAAGGGGAGGGTGTCTGGTTCACAGGAAAAGGTCAGAAATTGATGGAAACACCACTAAAATGGTTCGTAGACAGCATAAGGGATGATGTCTGGATGTATCTTGGACTCCCAGGTCGCTGCTGGGAACAATGTTGTCCAAGTAGAATGCCACTTTTACAGACTGACAATAATACGCACAAAACCGAAGATAAAATCGATTTTAGAGGAAAATTTGTTAGGAGACATTCTTTCCTGTATATTTACTTGTATAATTTCAAGGAAGAGTTAATCCGATCCAACCTATATATCACATAAAAGGAGGGCCTCATTCACATTGTGGTACAATTGTTCAGGTAGTGGGACTCCTACATTCATAAAGCCTATGAATACACCCTTTATTACACATAAAGGAGGGCATCAAACACACCCTTGAAAAATTATGATTGATGGCCTGCTGGTGACCCTCAAAAACATTACGAGCGAGGGCGGAGCTTGCACCTGTGTGAGATGGCTGCTTAATCTCGCTGCTCCGTACTACACATCACCCTAATAGCGTGTTACTACAGCGTGGAAAAACCAAAATGGTCAAGATCGGTGGCTCAAAGGCTGGGGAAGCCGCTGGTCAACATAGATCAGCTGCAAGTGGTGGCGACATGGACAAATTCATTAAAAAAATCAGCCGCTGCTGCTGCCCTAGAATCTAAGATGGCACCGGCCACTCCAGGCACTTCAAGCCACAGGAAAGTGGAACAACCAGCACAGGACTGGGAAAGCAGAGATGACACAGACAGCATGCCTATATCCCGCTCTTACCTCAAATAAGCCTTAGCTTCCTCACTAGAACCGATCAGCACAGACTTATCGGCCATCAAGCAAAATGTGAGGCAGATAGGGAGAAGAGTCGAGACCCTGTAAGACTCCCAGGCCAGCCTTATACAACATCAACATGCGACGACACAAAGCATCTCTTCTAGACAAAAAAATCTTAACACTCTTTTCAGCGCTATTGAAGACCAGGAGAATAAAGGTAGGCGCAACAATCTCGCATTTCGCGGCATAACTGAGACAGAAGCAGCATGCAAACTTTCCAAAACAGTGGTGCTGAGGAAAAGAAGAGCTATCAAGCCGCTGACTGGCTCAGAGCCAACAAAATAATTTATAGATGGTCATTCCCATTGGTTATCTCATTCATGTTTGAGGTACGTAGACTCTCCATAACCTCATTCCAGGAGTTAGAAACACACTTTCAATTTGACCAATACCCCAATCTATCATACTTAAGTTTCCCAATATGGTACCACTGTGGATCCGACTCCTCAGCCTCCAGAGGGGTTAGTATCGGTTTCAGGAAGGAATGTCCATTTCAATACTGCTCCCATGTCCAAGATCCTGAGGGGCGCTACATAATGCTAAAAAGGAACCATTGTGAATCAGATATATACATTTATTAACATTTACGCCCCAATTACACACCAATATCAATGGTTTAAAACCTTTTCTCCAATTATGTAGCGGTTTAAAGAGGGCGTGGTCATTATGGGTGGAGATCTCAATATTTCATTGGAGCCAATGTTAGACTCCTCTTCCAAAAAATCTACTCTTTCCCCAAAAAAACTTAAGGCCATACGCAAACAACTCCACAACTCCCAATTGGGGGATGCATGGAGACTCCATGACCCACAGAGTAGGGATAATACCCTCTACTCCAACTTACATAGATCCTACCACAGATTAGACTATCTTTTTATATCTAAAGAGCACCTCCAATACTGCACTAAAACTAAGTTCCATACACCTTTCAGACCATTCCCCAATTTACTTATCTCTTACTGCCCCCCAAGACATTCAAATGGAGGCTAAATGAACAATTAATTACAATACCGGAACTTAAAACTCAGGTACAAAATCTTCTGGACGAGTATTTCCATCTGAACGCCATCACTGAAACCTCCCCACATATGGTGTGGGATGCTCATAAAACATTTACAAGAGGCCAATTTATTAAATTGGGAACTTATCTAAAAAAGAAAAGAACAGCACAGATGGATATGCTCCTTTCAGAAATCCAAAGAATTGAAGGCCTACATAAAAAATATATATTTCCCCGGAATACTAACCTAACCCTCTCCGAATCTATTGATTCTTTCCTCAGCTCTATATCTCTCCCTAAGTTAGATGATGCCCAAAAATTAGCCCTAAGTCCTCCCTTCAGTTCTGAAGAGCTAGAAAAAACTATTAAAAATTTACCAAACGGTAAATCCCCAGGTCCTCTATATTACTGCACATTCAGTAAATCCCTAATCCTTCACTTGCTGCAAATATGTAATCAATCCCTTCAAGGTTCCCCTTAACATCAGACATGACCAAGGCCCATATCACCATCCTTCCCAAAGATGGCAATGACCCTGCCCACTGTTCGAACTATCGCCCCATCTCCCCGTTGAATCTGGATTTAAAACTACTAGCAAAAATGCTTGCCAATCGCCTCTCACCTCACCTCCCCACTCTGATTCATAGATATCAGACGGGCTTTGTCAAGGGACGGGCGGGAAAGGATAATTCTACTAGAATCCTAAATGCCCTCTATCAAGCAAAAAAAAAAAAAACTCCATCCCCCTTGCTCTGTTAAGTACTGATGCGGAATTTATGCGTCATATCTTGACCAAATTTGATATCCCTACACCCTTCATAAATGCCACATTTGCTATGTACTCAAATACATCTGCAGAAGTGCTAGTAAACTACATTATATCCCCTACATTCAGGATTCATAATGGTACGAGGCAGGGGTGCCCTTTATCCCCCCTCTTGTTTGTAATGACAATGGAACCACTTCTCCAGGCCATCAGGCAAGAGCCTAATATAGAGGGGATCAAAATGGACAAACAAGAACACAAGGCTGCCACCTTTGCCAATGACTTATTGATATTAACATCTAACCCCCAATCCTTAATGGCCCACATATAAAACCTATTAGAAAGGTTTAGTCCATTATCCAACTTTAAAAAAAGCATGAATAAATCACAAGTTATGAATGTTGGCCTACGCCCCTCCACAATAAAATCCCTAAAACCCACTACTCCAAGCTATATCTGACCAACTGACCCAAATTGACCTTCAGACTTTGTCTTGGTTTGGCGCAAAAACTTAGTCTCTTCCCTAGTCATCCCCAGACTCAGTTATTTACAAGTACTTCCTATTCCAATACCAAAAGACTTATTTACTACTCTAACTAAACAGGTTCGCAGATTCGTATGGAAGCAGAAAAGCCCAAGATTGGCTATAACAACTCTTCAGAGACCGAGAGACAAGGGTGGGATGGGTCTACACAATCCCTTGCTCTATAATAGAGCCATACACTTAACCAGAGCGTTGGACTGGTTCCGTAGACCAGCACATAAATCTTGGGTCAAAATGGAATCTTCGATCTTCCAATCCTCATTCAGAACATTTCTGATTAGAGACCAAGTCACACTGCCCACCCCTCAAAAACTAATCCTATAATAAAGTCTACGCTTCAAGTATGGAACTGGTTCCAAAACTCTAATTGGGGGCTTTCCACTCCCATCACCTTTGATCCAGGTGAGAGACTTAATAGACTTAGCCCCAACTGAGTTAAAACAAAGCCTCCCACTAACGCTTAAAATATCCCAAGTCCCCATCTTGACATTCTTTGATGAAGAAGGAAGACTGATAAATAGAAAGGATATGGCCACTTTGCTTTCTCCTTCCGATGCTTTTCCCTCCCTGACTTCCTTCCTTCATTCCTATATAACTAAACATATTCCTTTTGAGGCCCTCACTAGACCCATTACGTGGTTTGAGGGATGGATTTGCAGCCAATTTCCGCCCCAAAAAAATAATCTCACTAATATACAAAAAACTCAATAATCCTGTCCCGATGCCGAAAAGAGATGTCGCGAACATAAAATTTTCCGTTCGCGAACAGTGAACGCGAATTTCTGCAAATGTTTGCGAACGGGCGAAACGGGCGAACCACCATAGACTTCAATAGGCAGGCAAATTTTAAAACCCACAGGGACTCTTTCTGGCCACAATAGTGATGGAAAGGTTGTTTTAAGGGGACTAACACCTGGACTGTGGCATGCCGGAGGGGGATCCACGGCAAAACTCCCATGGAAAATTACGTAGTTGACGCAGAGTCGGGTTTTAATCAATAAAGGGCATAAATCACCTAACATTCCTAAATTGTTTGGAATAACGTGCTTTAAAACATCAGGTATGATGTTGTATCGATCAGGTAGTGTAACGGTTACGCCCGCTTCACAGTGACAGACCAAACTATGACAGACCAAACTCCCTGTTTAAAGCACCGCAAACAACCACAAACAGTCCATTTGCACAACCGCAAACTCCCCATTTGCACAAGGCTGGATACCAAGCTAGCCATGTCCTGTTCCTTGTCCTCACTGATGTCATTGAAGGTCTCTTCCTCCACCCAGCCACGTACAACGCCAAGGGACCCGAAAGGTGACAACAAGCCCCCTGAGACGCCTGCTGTGTTTGGTCTTCCACCTCCTCAAAGCCACCTTCCTCCTCTGACTCCTCTTCTTCAGACTCCTCTCTCTGCGTTGCCTCTCTCTGCGTTATTATAAGGTGTGTTAAGTAGTACTATTCCTATCAGTTTAATCCCTGTTACGTCCCCTATCAGGAGACATGTATGGAATAGATTTTAGGAACTGGGAGATGGAAAAAGATGCTTGGTCCGTCCTCCTACTTCCAATTTGGGGCACTGTGTGTGCAATCTAATGTGCCACCAGATATGAGTGGTGTGTTAAGTAGTACTATTCCTATCAGTTTAATACCTGTTACATCCCCTATCAGGGGACGTGTATATGGAATTGATTTTAGGAACCGGGAGATGGAAAAAGATGCTTGGTCGGTCCTCTTAATTACAATTTGGGGCACTGCGCGTGCGCTGTGTAATGTACTGTGCAATCCCAATATGTGTGGTGTGTTAAGTAGTACTATACCTATCAGTTTAGTCAATGTTATGTTCACTAGTATTATTATTATAAGGTGTGTTAAGTAGTACTATTCCTATCAGTTTAATCCCTGTTACGTCCCCTATCAGGGGACGTGTATGGAATAGATTTTAGACAATCGCAAAGAGTTGTCAATAGTTGACACACTCATGACATACATTTTATTCCTCTATGCGTCAATCTTGGTGTAGTGATGACTGTGCTCGTGCGCACGTTTGGGAGATTGCAGGCGATGTTTTTTTTTTCAAAGCCTATGGTCGTGCTGAGGTAGTTCAGTAACAGTTAAGTGACCCAGAAAACAATGATTCTGCAGTGTGGGCCCATTGTTGGCCTAGTAGGCTTTAATGATCACCTTAGATGATCACAAAGAAAATTAAAGGGAACCTGTCACCAGGATTTTGGGTATAGAGCTGAGGACATGGGTTGCTAGATGGCCACTAGCACATCAGCAATACCCAGTCCCCATAGCTCTGTGTGCTTTTATTGTGTAAAAAAAAAACTATTTTATACATATGCAAATTAACATAAAAGAGTCATATCTTACTTGTGTGACCAGAGAAGAGTCATATTTTTCAAGCTCTGACTCATCTCAGGTTAATTTGCATATGTATCAAATCTTTTTTTTTACACAATAAAAGCACACAGAGCTATGGGGACTGGATATTGCAGATGTGCTAGCGGCCATCTAGCAACCCATGTCCTCAGCTCTATACCTCAAATCCAGGTGACAGGTTCCCTTTAAGGTTTTTTCTATGCAAAATTACCCAGTCAATCGCTTTTGGTCTGTTCACAATGAAGCAACGACCTTATCATCTGGTGTGTGCCAACATTGCCATTGCCAACACACTCATAGAGGTGGTCGCTTCATTGTGATATGCAATAATCAACTTCGCTGAATGAGTACAACAAATCTCATTAATTTTTAAAAAATTATATATAATCTTTATTGAACAATCATAATTGTAAACATGATTAGAGTTGAGCGAACACCTGGATGTTCGGGTTCGAGAAGTTCGGCCGAACATCCCGGAAATGTTCGGGTTCGGGATCCGAACCCGATCCGAACTTCGTCCCGAACCCGAACCCCATTGAAGTCAATGGGGACCCGAACTTTTCGGCACTAAAACGGCTGTAAAACAGCCCAGGAAAGGGCTAGAGGGCTGCAAAAGGCAGCAACATGTAGGTAAATCCCCTGCAAACAAATGTGGATAGGGAAATTAATTAAAATAAAAATTAAATAAATAAAAATTAACCAAAATCAATTGGAGAGAGGTTCCATAGCAGAGAATCTGGCTTCCCGTCACCCACCACTGGAACAGTCCATTCTCAGATATTTAGGCCCCGGCACCCAGGCAGAGGAGAGAGGTCCCGTAACAGACAATCTGGCTTCATGTCAGCAGAGAATCAGTCTTCATGTCATAGCAGAGAATCAGGCTTCACGTCACCCACCACTGTAATAGTCCATTTTCATAAATTTAGGCCCAGCACCCAGGCAGAGGAGAGAGGTCCCGTAACAGACAATCTGGCTTCATGTCAGCAGAGAATCAGTCTTCATATCATAGCAGAGAATCTGGCTTCCCGTTACCCACCACTGGAACAGTCCATTCTCAGATATTTAGGCCCCGGCACCCAGGCAGAGGAGAGAGGTCCCGTAACAGACAATCTGGCTTCATGTCAGCAGAGAATCAGTCTTCATATCATAGCAGAGAATCAGGCTTCACGTCAGCCACCACTGCAACAGTCCATTGTCATAAATTCAGGCCCAGCACCCAGGCAGAGGAGAGAGGTCCCGTAACAGACAATCTGGCTTCATGTCAGCAGAGAATCAGTCTGCATGTCATAGCAGAGAATGAGGCTTCACGTCACCCACCACTGCAACAGTCCATTTTCATAAATTTAGGCCCAGCACCCAGGCAGAGGAGAGAGGTCCCGTAACAGAGGATCTGGCTTCATGTCACCAGAGAATCAGTCTGCATGTCATAGCAGAGAATCAGGCTTCACGTCACCCACCACTGCAACAGTCCATTTTCATAAATTTAGGCCCAGCACCCAGGCAGAGGAGAGAGGTCCCGTAACAGAGGATCTGGCTTCATGTCACCAGAGAATCAGTCTGCATGTCATAGCAGAGAATCAGGCTTCACGTCAGCCACCACTGCAACAATCCATTGGCATATATTTAGGCCTAGCACACAGGCAGAGGAGAGAGGTCCCGTAACAGACAATCTGGCTTCATGTCAGCAGAGAATCAGTCTTCATATCATAGCAGAGAATCAGGCTTCACGTCAGCCACCAATGCAACAGTCCATTGTCAGATATTTAGGCCCAGCACCCAGGCAGAGGAGAGAGGTCCCGTAACAGAGGATCTGGCTTCATGTCACCAGAGAATCAGTCTGCATGTCATAGCAGAGAATCAGGCTTCACGTCAGCCACCACTGCAACAATCCATTGGCATATATTTAGGCCTAGCACACAGGCAGAGGAGAGAGGTCCCGTAACAGACAATCTGGCTTCATGTCAGCAGAGAATCAGTCTGCATGTCATAGCAGAGAATGAGGCTTCACGTCACCCACCACTGCAACAGTCCATTTTCATAAATTTAGGCCCAGCACCCAGGCAGAGGAGAGAGGTCCCGTAACAGAGGATCTGGCTTCATGTCACCAGAGAATCAGTCTGCATGTCATAGCAGAGAATCAGGCTTCACGTCACCCACCACTGCAACAGTCCATTTTCATATATTTAGGCCCAGCACCCAGGCAGAGGAGAGAGGTCCCGTAACAGAGGATCTGGCTTCATGTCACCAGAGAATCAGTCTGCATGTCATAGCAGAGAATCAGGCTTCACGTCAGCCACCACTGCAACAATCCATTGGCATATATTTAGGCCTAGCACACAGGCAGAGGAGAGAGGTCCCGTAACAGACAATCTGGCTTCATGTCAGCAGAGAATCAGTCTTCATATCATAGCAGAGAATCAGGCTTCACGTCAGCCACCAATGCAACAGTCCATTGTCAGATATTTAGGCCCAGCACCCAGGCAGAGGAGAGAGGTCCCGTAACAGAGGATCTGGCTTCATGTCACCAGAGAATCAGTCTGCATGTCATAGCAGAGAATCAGGCTTCACGTCACCCACCACTGCAACAGTCCATTTTCATAAATTTAGGCCCAGCACCCAGGCAGAGGAGAGAGGTCCCGTAACAGAGGATCTGGCTTCATGTCACCAGAGAATCAGTCTGCATGTCATAGCAGAGAATCAGGCTTCACGTCAGCCACCACTGCAACAATCCATTGGCATATATTTAGGCCTAGCACACAGGCAGAGGAGAGAGGTCCCGTAACAGACAATCTGGCTTCATGTCAGCAGAGAATCAGTCTTCATATCATAGCAGAGAATCAGGCTTCACGTCAGCCACCAATGCAACAGTCCATTGTCAGATATTTAGGCCCAGCACCCAGGCAGAGGAGAGAGGTCCCGTAACAGAGGATCTGGCTTCATGTCAGCAGAGAATCAGTCTTCATGTCATAGCAGAGAATCAGGCTTCACGTCACCCACCACTGTAAGAGTCCATTTTCATAAATTTAGGCCCAGCACCCAGGCAGAGGAGAGAGGTCCCGTAACAGACGATCTGGCTTCATGTCAGCAGAGAATCAGTCTGCATGTCATAGCAGAGAATGAGGCTTCACGTCACCCACCACTGCAACAGTCCATTTTCATAAATTTAGGCCCAGCACCCAGGCAGAGGAGAGAGGTCCCGTAACAGAGGATCTGGCTTCATGTCACCAGAGAATCAGTCTGCATGTCATAGCAGAGAATCAGGCTTCACGTCACCCACCACTGCAACAGTCCATTGTCATAAATTCAGGCCCAGCACCCAGGCAGAGGAGAGAGGTCCCGTAACAGACAATCTGGCTTCATGTCACCAGAGAATCAGTCTGCATGTCATAGCAGAGAATGAGGCTTCACGTCAGCCACCACTGCAACAATCCATTGGCATATATTTAGGCCTAGCACACAGGCAGAGGAGAGGTTCATTCAACTTTGGGTAGCCTTGCAATATAATGGTAAAATGAAAATAAAAATAGGATTGAATGAGGAAGTGCCCTGGAGTCCAATAATATATGGTTATGGGGAGGTAGTTAATGTCTAATCTGGACAAGGGACGGACAGGTCCTGTGGGATCCATGCCTGGTTCATTTTTATGAACGTCAGCTTGTCCACATTGGCTGTAGACAGGCGGCTGCGTTTGTCTGTAATGACGCCCCCTGCCGTGCTGAATACACGTTCAGACAAAACGCTGGCTGCCGGGCAGGCCAGCACCTCCAAGGCATAAAAGGCTAGCTCTGGCCACGTGGACAATTTAGAGACCCAGAAGTTGAATGGGGCCGAACCATCAGTCAGTACGTGGAGGGGTGTGCACACGTACTGTTCCACCATGTTAGTGAAATGTTGCCTCCTGCTAACACGTTGCGTATCAGGTGGTGGTGCAGTTAGCTGTGGCGTGTTGACAAAAGTTTTCCACATCTCTGCCATGCTAACCCTGCCCTCAGAGGAGCTGGCCGTGACACAGCTGCCTTGGCGACCTCTTGCTCCTCCTCTGCCTTGGCCTTGGGCTTCCACTTGTTCCCCTGTGACATTTGGGAATGCTCTCAGTAGCGCGTCTACCAACGTGCGCTTGTACTCGCGCATCTTCCTATCACGCTCCAGTGCAGGAAGTAAGGTGGGCACATTGTCTTTGTAGCGTGGATCCAGCAGGGTGGCAACCCAGTAGTCCGCACAGGTTAAAATGTGGGCAACTCTGCTGTCGTTGCGCAGGCACTGCAGCATGTAGTCGCTCATGTGTGCCAGGCTGCCCAGGGGTAAGGACAAGCTGTCCTCTGTGGGAGGCGTATCGTCATCGTCCTGCCTTTCCCCCCAGCCACGCACCAGTGATGGACCCGAGCTGCGTTGGGTGCCACCCCGCTGTGACCATGCTTCATCCTCATCCTCCTCCACCTCCTCCTCATCCTCGTCCTCCTCGTCCTCCAGTAGTGGGCCCTGGCTGGCCACATTTGTACCTGGCCTCTGCTGTTGCCAAAAACCTCCCTCTGAGTCACTTCGAAGAGACTGGCCTGAAAGTGCTAAAAATGACCCCTCTTCCTCCTCCTCCTCCTCCTCCTCCTGGGCCACCTCCTCTTCCATCATCGCCCTAAGTGTTTTCTCAAGGAGACATAGAAGTGGTATTGTAACGCTGATAACGGTGTCATCGCCACTGGCCATGTTGGTGGAGTACTCGAAACAGCGCAACAGGGCACACAGGTCTCGCATGGAGGCCCAGTCATTGGTGGTGAAGTGGTGCTGTTCTGTAGTGCGACTGACCCGTGCGTGCTGCAGCTGAAACTCCACTATGGCCTGCTGCTGCTCGCACAGTCTGTCCAGCATGTGCAAGGTGGAGTTCCACCTGGTGGGCACGTCGCATATGAGGCGGTGAGCGGGAAGGCCGAAGTTACGCTGTAGCGCAGACAGGCGAGCAGCGGCAGGATGTGAACGCCGGAAGCGCGAACAGACGGCCCGCACTTTATGCAGCAGCTCTGACATGTCGGGGTAGTTGTGAATGAACTTCTGCACCACCAAATTCAGCACATGCGCCAAGCAAGGGATGTGCGTCAAATTGGCTAGTCCCAGAGCTGCAACGAGATTTCGCCCATTATCACACACCACCAGGCCGGGCTTGAGGCTCACCGGCAGCAACCACTCGTCGGTCTGTTGTTCAATACCCCGCCACAACTCCTGTGCGGTGTGGGGCCTGTCCCCCAAACATATGAGTTTCAGAATGGCCTGCTGACGTTTACCCCGGGCTGTGCTGAAGTTGGTGGTGAAGGTGTGTGGCTGACTGGATGAGCAGGTGGAAGAAGAGGAGGAGGAAGCCGAGAAGGAGGAGGTGGCAACAGGAGGCAAAGAATGTTGCCCTGCGATCCTTGGCGGCGGAAGGACGTGCGCCAAACAGCTCTCCGCCTGGGGCCCAGCTGCCACTACATTTACCCAGTGTGCAGTTAGGGAGATATAGCGTCCCTGGCCGTGCTTACTGGTCCACGTATCTGTGGTTAGGTGGACCTTGCTACAGATGGCGTTGCGCAGTGCACACTTGATTTTATCGGATACTTGGTTGTGCAGGGAAGGCACGGCTCTCTTGGAGAAGTAGTGCCGGCTGGGAACAACATACTGTGGGACAGCAAGCGACATGAGCTGTTTGAAGCTGTCTGTGTCCACCAGCCTAAATGACAGCATTTCATAGGCCAGTAGTTTAGAAATGCTGGCATTCAGGGCCAGGGATCGAGGGTGGCTAGGTGGGAATTTACGCTTTCTATCAAATGTTTGTGAGATGGAGAGCTGAACGCTGGCGTGTGACATGGTTGAGACGCTTGGTGACGGAGGTGGTGGTGGTGGTGTTGGTGGTACATCCCCTGTTTGCTGGGCGGCAGGTGCCAACGTTCCTCCAGAGGCGGAGGAAGAGGCCGAGGCGGCAGCAGCAGAATAGGCCGAGGCGGCAGCAGCAGAAGAGGTAGCAGGGGGAGCCTGAGTGACTTCCTTGGTTTTAAGGTGTTTACTCCACTGCAGTTCATGCTTTGCATGCAGGTGCCTGGTCATGCAGGTTGTGCTCAGGTTCAGAACGTTAATGCCTCGCTTCAGGCTCTGATGGCACAGCGTGCAAACCACTCGGGTCTTGTCGTCAGCACATTGTTTGAAGAAGTGCCATGCCAGGGAACTCCTTGAAGCTGCCTTTGGGGTGCTCGGTCCCAGATGGCGGCGGTCAGTAGCAGGCGGAGTCTCTTGGCGGCGGGTGTTCTGCTTTTGCCCACTGCTCCCTCTTTTGCTACGCTGTTGGCTCGGTCTCACCACTGCCTCTTCCTCCGAACTGTGAAAGTCAGTGGCACGACCTTCATTCCATGTGGGGTCTAGGACCTCATCGTCCCCTGCATCGTCTTCCACCCAGTCTTGATCCCTGACCTCCTGTTCAGTCTGCACACTGCAGAAAGACGCAGCAGTTGGCACCTGTGTTTCGTCATCATCAGAGACATGCTGAGGTGGTATTCCCATGTCCTCATCATCAGGAAACATAAGTGGTTGTGCGTCAGTGCATTCTATGTCTTTCACCGCTGGGGAAGGGCTAGGTGGATGCCCTTGGGAAACCCTGCCAGCGGAGTCTTCAAACAGCATAAGAGACTGCTGCATAACTTGAGGCTGAGACAGTTTCCCTGGTATGCATGGGGGTGATGTGACAGACTGATGGGGTTGGTTTTCAGGCGCCATCTGTGCGCTTTCTGCAGAAGACTGGGTGGGAGATAATGTGAACGTGCTGGATCCACTGTCGGCCACCCAATTGACTAATGCCTGTACCTGCTCAGGCCTTACCATCCTTAGAACGGCATTGGGCCCCACCATATATCGCTGTAAATTCTGGCGGCTACTGGGACCTGAGGTAGTTGGTACACTAGGACGTGTGGATGTGGCAGAACGGCCACGTCCTCTCCCAGCACCAGAGGGTCCACTAACACCACCACGACCATGTCCACGTCCGCGTCCCTTACTAGATGTTTTTCTCATTGTTATGGTTCACCACAACAACAAATATATTATTTGGCCCAATGTATTGTATTCAAATTCAGCGGGATATAAATTTGAGGCCTAGTATTTAGGCGCTGGGTGACCGGTATGGATTTAGTGACAGAATTAGACTTGGAAATGCACAGAAGCGTGTGTGTGAAGTTATTCTGAATGACCCTATGTGCACCTTCAATATGATCTACCCTTTTAGGGATAGATTTCAAATAGCTCTGATATAGCAGAAACGACTAAATTATGAAATTGCTAAATTGGGAATTGTATTTCAACCCAGAACAAAAAATGTGCTTTGACGGACACTAAATAACTTTCCCAGCCACAACAGGACAGCGGTAACGAGAGATTTAGCGGGATATAAATTTGAGGCCTAGTATTTAGGCGCTGGGTGACAGGTATGGGTTTAGTGACAGAATTAGATTTGGAAATGCACAGTAGCGGGTGTGTGAAGTTATTCTGAATGACCCTATGTGCACCTTGAATATTATATACCCTTTTAGGGATAGATTTCAAATAGCTCTGATATAGCAGAAACCACTAAATTATGAAATTGCTAAATTGGGAATTGTATTTCAACCCAGAACAAGAAATGTGCTTGAACGGACACTAAATAACTCGCCCAGCTACAGCACTAGGGACAGATTTAGCGGGATATAAATTTGAGGCCTAGTATTTAGGCGCTGGGTGACAGGTATGGGTTTAGTGCCAGAATTAGACTTGGAAATACACAGTAGCGGGTGTGTGTGAAGTTATTCTGAATGACCCAATGTGCACCTTGAATATTATATACCCTTTTAGGGATAGATTTCAAATAGCTCTGATATAGCAGAAACCACTAAATTATGAAATTACTAAATTGGGAATTGTATTTCAACCCAGAACAAGAAATGTGCTTGAACGGACACTAAATAACTCGCCCAGCTACAGCACTAAGGACAGATTTAGCGGGATATAAATTTGAGGCCTAGTATTTAGGCGCTGGGTGACAGGTATGGGTTTAGTGCCAGAATTAGACTTGGAAATACACAGTAGCGGGTGTGTGTGAAGTTATTCTGAATGACCCAATGTGCACCTTGAATATTATATACCCTTTTAGGGATAGATTTCAAATAGCTCTGATATAGCAGAAACCACTAAATTATGAAATTGCTAAATTGGGAATTGTATTTCAACCCAGAACAAAAAATGTGCTTTGACGGACACTAAATATCTTGCCCAGCAACAACAGTACAGCGGTAACGAGAGATTTAGCAGGATATAAATTTGAGGCCTAGTATTTAGGCGCTGGGTGACAGGTATGGGTTTAGTGACAGAATTAGACTTGGAAATACACAGTAGCGGGTGTGTGTGAAGTTATTCTGAATGACCCAATGTGCACCTTGAATATTATATACCCTTTTAGGGATAGATTTCAAATAGCTCTGATATAGCAGAAACCACTAAATTATGAAATTGCTAAATTGGGAATTGTATTTCAACCCAGAACAAAAAATGTGCTTTGACGGACACTAAATATCTTGCCCAGCAACAACAGTACAGCGGTAACGAGAGATTTAGCAGGATATAAATTTGAGGCCTAGTATTTAGGCGCTGGGTGACAGGTATGGGTTTAGTGACAGAATTAGACTTGAAAATACACAGTAGCGGGTGTGTGTGAAGTTATTCTGAATGACCCAATGTGCACCTTGAATATTATATACCCTTTTAGGGATAGATTTCAAATAGCTCTGATATAGCAGAAACCACTAAATTATGAAATTGCTAAATTGGGAATTGTATTTCAACCCAGAACAAAAAATGTGCTTTGACGGACACTAAATATCTTGCCCAGCAACAACAGTACAGCGGTAACGAGAGATTTAGCAGGATATAAATTTGAGGCCTAGTATTTAGGCGCTGGGTGACAGGTATGGGTTTAGTGACAGAATTAGACTTGAAAATACACAGTAGCGGGTGTGTGTGAAGTTATTCTGAATGACCCAATGTGCACCTTGAATATTATATACCCTTTTAGGGATAGATTTCAAATAGCTCTGATATAGCAGAAACCACTAAATTATGAAATTGCTAAATTGGGAATTGTACTTCAACCCAGAACAAAAAATGTGCTTTGACGGACACTAAATATCTTTCCAAGCAACAACAGTACAGCGGTAACGAGAGATTTAGCAGGATATAAATTTGAGGCCTAGTATTTAGGCGCTGGGTGACAGGTATGGGTTTAGTGACAGAATTAGACTTGGAAATACACAGTAGCGGGTGTGTGTGAAGTTATTCTGAATGACCCAATGTGCACCTTGAATATTATATACCCTTTTAGGGATAGATTTCAAATAGCTCTGATATAGCAGAAACCACTAAATTATGAAATTGCTAAATTGGGAATTGTACTTCAACCCAGAACAAAAAATGTGCTTTGACGGACACTAAATAACTTTCCCAGCTACAACAGGACAGCGGTAACGAGAGATTTAGCGGGATATAAATTTGAGGCCTAGTATTTAGGCGCTGGGTGACAGGTATGGGTTTAGTGACAGAATTAGACTTGGAAATACACAGTAGCGGGTGTGTGTGAAGTTATTCTGAATGACCCTATGTGCACCTTCAATATGATCTACCCTTTTAGGGATAGATTTCAAATAGCTCTGATATAGCAGAAACCACTAAATTATGAAATTGCTAAATTGGGAATTGTATTTCAACCCAGAAGAAAAAATGTGCTTTGACGGACACTAAATAACTTTCCCAGCTACAACAGGACAGCGGTAACGAGAGATTTAGCAGGATATAAATTTGAGGCCTAGTATTTAGGCGCTGGGTGACAGGTATGGGTTTAGTGACAGAATTAGACTTGAAAATACACAGTAGCGGGTGTGTGTGAAGTTATTCTGAATGACCCAATGTGCACCTTGAATATTATATACCCTTTTAGGGATAGATTTCAAATAGCTCTGATATAGCAGAAACCACTAAATTATGAAATTGCTAAATTGGGAATTGTACTTCAACCCAGAACAAAAAATGTGCTTTGACGGACACTAAATATCTTTCCAAGCAACAACAGTACAGCGGTAACGAGAGATTTAGCAGGATATAAATTTGAGGCCTAGTATTTAGGCGCTGGGTGACAGGTATGGGTTTAGTGACAGAATTAGACTTGGAAATACACAGTAGCGGGTGTGTGTGAAGTTATTCTGAATGACCCAATGTGCACCTTGAATATTATATACCCTTTTAGGGATAGATTTCAAATAGCTCTGATATAGCAGAAACCACTAAATTATGAAATTGCTAAATTGGGAATTGTACTTCAACCCAGAACAAAAAATGTGCTTTGACGGACACTAAATAACTTTCCCAGCTACAACAGGACAGCGGTAACGAGAGATTTAGCGGGATATAAATTTGAGGCCTAGTATTTAGGCGCTGGGTGACCGGTATGGATTTAGTGACAGAATTAGACTGGGATATGGCCAAAAAATAACCACACTATTGCTGGTTAAATGCACTTGGTGACGGGCGCAGCTTGCCCCTGATGTAGTATATGGCCAAAAAATGAACAGACTATTGCTGGTTAAATGCACTTGGTGTCACAGCTTGACCAACCACACTACTGAGGGTTAAATGCACTTGGTGACGGGCGCAGCTTGCCCCTGATGTAGTATATGGCCAAAAAATAAACAGACTATTGCTGGTTAAATGCACTTGGTGTGACAGCTTCACCCTGATGTAGGCTTTAGCCAGAAAACAACCACACCATTGAGGGTTAAATGCACTTGGTGACAGGCGCAGCTTGCCCCTGATTTTGTATATGGCCAAAAAATGAACAGACTATTGCTGGTTAAATGCACTTGGTGTGACAGCTTCACCCTGATGTAGGCTTTAGCCAAAAAACAACCACACCATTGAGGGTTAAATGCACTTGGTGACAGGCGCAGCTTGCCCCTGATTTTGTATATGGCCAAAAAATGAACAGACTATTGCTGGTTAAATGCACTTGGTGTGACAGCTTCACCCTGATGTAGGCTTTAGCCAAAAAACAACCACACCATTGAGGGTTAAATGCACTTGGTGACAGGCGCAGCTTGCCCCTGATTTTGTATATGGCCAAAAAATGAACAGACTATTGCTGGTTAAATGCACTTGGTGTGACAGCTTCACCCTGATGTAGGCTTTAGCCAAAAAACAACCACACCATTGAGGGTTAAATGCACTTGGTGACAGGCGCAGCTTGCCCCTGATTTTGTATATGGCCAAAAAATGAACAGACTATTGCTGGTTAAATGCACTTGGTGTGACAGCTTCACCCTGATGTAGGCTTTAGCCAAAAAACAACCACACCATTGAGGGTTAAATGCACTTGGTCGCAGCTTGTGCTGGCGCACCACAAGACACAAAATGGCCGCCGATCACCCCAGAAAAATGTGACTGACAAACGGTCTGGGCAGCCTAAAAACAGTGAGCAATTGAGGATCAGCAGCTCAATGATCCACAGCTGCAGATCGATCAGTTAATCAAGTCCTTTGGAGGAGTTAATCTGCCTAATCTCGCCCTACTGTCGCAGCCGCAACCTCTCCCTACGCTAATCAGAGCAGAGTGACGGGCGGCGCTATGTGACTCCAGCTTAAATAGAGGCTGGGTCACATGGTGCTCTGGCCAATCACAGCCATGCCAATAGTAGGCATGGCTGTGATGGCCTCTTGGGGCAAGTAGTATGACGCTTGTTGATTGGCTGCTTTGCAGCCTTTCAAAAAGCGCCAAGAAAGCGTCACAAAAGCGCCAAGAAAGCGACGAACACCGAACCCGAACCCGGACTTTTACGAAAATGTCCGGGTTCGGGTCCGTGTCACGGACACCCCAAAATTCGGTACGAACCCGAACTATACAGTTCGAGTTCGCTCATCCCTAAACATGATTACACCATTATAACATTAAATTATACCAATAATAAGCCATTATAATGAATGAGTCTAATAACTAATATACCTATTACTTATATGAGACTGTTCTCATGGAGGGGACCATCAATGGTGTATGTCAGCAGGAAGGTGGACTCTATTAAACTGTAAACCTGGGGTGCACTGAGGATATTATTCTAAATGCAATCACCCATGTGAGCGTATAAAGAGACTATCACCATTCCTGAACAAGATGACATATGCTGCTAGATGAAGGAACTAATATCAAAGACAGCTAACCATGGATAGAATGTAAACCTACCAATGAGGGTCAAAATAGGCGCTAGATCTCCCCGACGTACGTTTCGCCGTGCTGCGTCCTCAGGACGGCGAATAGTTCGGGACATCTCTAATGCCGAAACCTGCATTTATAGGTCTATGGGAGAAGGATTTAAAAACAATACTTAAAGGATAACTGTCACATTTAGACCCTAATTTCAATTTTAATATATGTAGTTACTAATAACATGATATTCCAGAATCAGTTACTATTAAACTGACTTACCCCATATTTAATAAGATTCAGCCCTTAGCAACCAGTCTGCATAAAACTGCAATTTCACTATTCAGTTAAGATGGCCGCCACTGCCCTCACCCTGAGGCTAATCCGGCCTGCCCTCACTAGCCAGTAACAATAGCCCCCCAAAAGTGTCAGTAACCAGAGCCCTCCCCCCTAAAGGGTTAATCTCCTGCAGCACAGGGAGGGAGCGTCTGCCAAGGGCAGGGACAGGGAGAAGTGCTCACAGCCCAGGCACTGTTATCAGCTGCTGGGGAGGACCTGGCTTTAATCATTTACTTACAGTCCCTCGCTGTCAGTAATCTGACCTTGCACGCTGCGTGCGCCGTCTATCAACAGATAGACGGATTATGCCTAGCAACCATATTTTAAGCAGAGGTAAAAGTAGGCAGTACAGGGAACAAAAATTTGGAATTAAGGGGTAATTAAATACACAGTGAAAAGTTGAAATAGGGCCACCAAGGTGATATTAATCACCACAATTCAATACTCCAAAAAAAAAGAAAATATATGCTTTTTATTTCCCTACATAAAACATCATGGTGTGTACTCATACAGGAAAACGGCTATAAAATACTCACAAGGTGGTACAAAACACCAGATGTTCCTTCCAGATATGACAACTCAAATTTAGATGGGTGTTGGAGGGGTTGGGTGGATAAGGGCACTTTTTTCCACATTTGGTGGTTATGCCCTCTTATCTTACATTGGTGGGTAGATTTATTTAAACAGTGCAACAAAATATGAAAAAAACCTCTATCCCTCCTTCTCCACTTCTGGCCCTATTGAGCTTACCACCCTCAGACACAACTTCTAATGTCCCTCCCCTATTCCAAATCCTTCTTATGGCGGCTCACCTTCTCATTCCACGTTTCTGGCTGAAAGCAGAACTTCCTACACAGGAACTTTGGAAGGAGAAAGTAGATGCCATATAAAGATTTGAGGAAATTGCTGCAACTGAAGCTCGCACGATACTCACTTTCAGGGCCAGATGGAGAAATTGGGTAAACCATAGAAATATCAACCTATGCAATTTACTCCCACTTGGATAGCCGATGTATTAAACTATATAAACCAAATTACCAAGGGTTGACCACAAGGTATTTTATGCCTAACTTTAACATAAATAATTGCTCATTTAACATACCCATCTGGATGTGTTAATGTACACCCACTTCATTGTATGTACCCACTTTACGTACAGTTCTCTGTTATTGTCTTTGATGTACCTATCCTTATGAATGTATTTACATTTATTATCAATAAAGCCCTTTTAAACAAAAACATTAGGAGCAAGGGCCTGCTGGTGACCCTCTAAAACATTAGTGGTGAGGGCCTGCTGCTGAGCTGACCCTCTAAAACATTAGGGGCGAGGGCCTGCTGCTGATCTGACCATCTAAAACATTAGGGATGAGGGTTTGCTGCTGAGCTGACCCTCTAAAACATCAGGAGCGAGGGCAGCCTAATAAGCATGTTGATATGATGGAGGAGGAGGACGAGAAAAGGAAGATTGAACCATATACCCTTTTTTGTGGTGGAGGGGGTGCATGGGAATACAGTATATTCAATACATAATAAAAGCCACATTTTAAGTTGCGCTTTCCTCTGGTGGAGTGGAGAATTCAGGGGTAATCCAGGCCTTGTTCATTTTGATAAGAGTCAACCTATCAGCATTTTCAGTTGACAGGCGGATGCGCTTATCAGTTTTTATGCCCCCAGCAGCACTAAATACCCGCTCTGACAAAACGCTGGTGGCAAGGCAGGCCAGCACCCCCAAGGCGTAGAGCACCAGTTCGTGACACATATCCAGCTTGGACACCCAATAGTTGTAAGGCACAGAGGGATCACTGAAGATGCTGACACAGTCTGCTACGTACTCCACCATCTTCCAAAACTTTTCCCTCCTTGTGACACTAGGCCACGCATCAGGGTGAGGGTGCTGGCGGGGTGTCATGAAACTGTCCCAGGCCTCGGAGAGTGTTGCCCTGCCTCTGTTGGAGCTGCTGTGTGTTCCCCTTGTCTGCCCTCCTCGCTTGCTAAAGGAAAACATTTTCTACAAGTACCTTCTGGTATTGCACCATTTTTCTAGTCCCCTGCACCACAGGAATGAGAGATGAGAAGTTCTCTTTGTAGTGGGGGTCGAGCAACCAGTAATCGGTGTTAGCCAAAATGCGTATAACGTGAGGGTCGAGGGAAAGGCAGTATAACATAAAGTCAGCCATGCGTGCCAGATAGTGATGGACGAACATCGACCGAGACGATTCTCGAACCGCAAGTTCGTTGCGGGCTCCATTCACTTTAATGGCAGGCAAACCTGAAAAACCTTTAGGTCATATTTGCAGCCACTAAATACTTACTAGAAGTGCACAAATAGTGCCACAACATGGACAATGACATACTAAAGGGTGATCAATGACAAAAATTCCCACAAAAATATGTATTTTAATCATGTGCCATTTTTTGGCGTCTTAAAGGGAAATTCTCAAAAATGTGCCCTGCTGGAACCTAGAGAAATTTATTTTTCATCTGAGATAAAAGAAATTGTGATTATGTGGCTCGAGGTACATTATGCGGTCACTGAATATCAATTTTACTGTAGGCCCCAAACAATAGGCTTTCACCGTACATAAAAGATCAAGTGATTATGTGGCCGGAGGTATATTAGACGGTCAATTGATATCAATTTTACTGCACGCCAGTGGAGTACAGGCCCCAAACATTAGGCATTCACCGGACAGAAAAGATCAAGTGATTATGTGGCTGGAGGTATATTAGACGGTCTTTGGATAACAATTTTACTGAAGGCCTGTACAAATATATGTCAAATACATATGATATAAAAATATAAAATTGGATCAAAAACATGGCTAATGAAATCCCCCCCTCTTGGATAAACCCCAAATGATAATAGCTGAAATTCAATAACACGTGGTCGTCACAGGTGTTGAATTCCTTTGAGGCCCCAACAACTAGGCATTCACAGTAACAAAAAGTGATTATGTGGCTGGAGGTATAGTAGACGGTCATTGGATACCAATTTTACTGCAGGCCAGTGGAATACAGGCACCAAACATCAGGCATTCACCGGACAGAAAAAATTGCCTTTTAATGCTGTATTTACATAAGACAGGGACCATTTTTTGTTCTGGGTGGTGGCGGATATGTGTGGGCTGGCATGAGGAAATTCAATTAAACGTGGTCGTCACAGATGAGCTAGGTGAGTGTGCTTGCTTTCGGTCAGGATCCCCCCTGCTGGACTGGATGTCCTTTCGGACAGTACACTCGACGAGGGGCAAGCCAAGAATTCCATGGCAAATTGTGCCAGCCCTAGCCACAGGTCATACCTGCACACTCAGTACTCCAGGGGTTCCGTACTTCTCAGAGCGTCCACATCGGCCGTTATCCCCATGTAGTCGGACACCTGTCGGTCTAAGCATTACCTGAGGCGGGATCCGGAGGGGGGGTGTCGATGGGTTGGCTGCAAGAATGATCGCATATCCGAAGTGACCAACACATCTTCAAATCGCCCTCTTCTTGCATGCGCAGTAGGATTGGTACTCGCAACAGTTTCTCTGTGGGTGGAAATTCCTCTGCCAGCGCCCGCAACAGCAGAATGCAGCATCTCTCGTAGCAAGGCCTGGGAATGCTGCATTCTGACAGCCCTCGAGATGCTGGTAACATGTCTGCCATTTTGTGTTTGTACCGAGGGTCTAAGTACTTTGCCATCCAGTAATGGTCCTTGCCATTTATGCTTTTTATACAGGGGTTCCTCTTCAAACACTTGAGCATGAAGGCTCCCATTTGCTCTAAATTGGAAGTGGTGGAGCGCCCTGGCTCCTGCTCATCACCCAGGAGAATGTCGTTCTCGGTCTTCTCCCCCCACCAACGGACAACGCCAGGGAAACCCCCCCAAATTTTAAAGCCTGCTCTTCTTGATCATCTTCATCCTCCTCCTCCCCCAAGGCACCATCCTCCTCTGACTCCTCTTCAGACTCCTGCTAATTTGTCTCAGATGAAGTAGGCCTTCTGGGAATTCATTCAGCATTGCAACTTCCTCATCTTCCTGCTCCTGCCCCTCGATGGCTTGATCAATAACACGAAGCACCAGCGGCTAAGAAAAAATGACACTGAATGTCACAGATATTTAGGATGCGCAAACGTTATACAAGAGATGTAGCGCAGGCAATGCCACTGTCATCAGCGACTAAGAAAATATTACACTAAATGTCACTGATATTTAGGATGCACAAACGTCATACAGGAGATGTAGCGCAGGTAATGTCGCTGTCAGCAGCAGACAAACAATTGTGCTGAATGTCACAGATATTTAGGATGCGCAAATGAAACACAAGAGATATAGCAGAGGTTGTGTCACTGTCAGCAGCGGCCAAATAATTGCACGCAATTTAGCGCAGGTTGCGCTAATAATATATATTGCAGCCAGATAAAACTATAGTCCTTAAAAGGACTTTTGGGTCTCTAACACCTTTTAACACTAAACCTTGCCTAAAAAAAAAAATATATATTCCTGTCCCTAAACTATCTGTCCCGTCTGCTGCAGCTTGCACTGAGTAAGACTGAGCCGAACCACGTGTCATCGGGTGCTACATACACCTGATGACGCGTTCCGGCCAGCCAATCTCTGTAATGCCAGTAACCAACATGGCTACAGCTTTACAGTGAGTGCCAGTACTTCCCGCACGTTTATTGGCAGCATAGCAGCCAACAAACGTGCATGAAGAGACTCGAACATCGCGATGCTCGAGTCAAAATGGTATTCGGCGGAGCTTGCTCGCCCAACACTAATTCCTATGGCTCTGGTCATCATGAATGATGCTGAGTCAGAGTAATTACATTTTAAATATTCAGTGACTTAAATGCCTTCAGTTAAAATGCTTTAATTTGGACAGTAGGCATGAAGTAAAAAGCACTGTTTGAGAAATGTAAGCATTTTTACTTAATTTTTAGTTTTAGTTGCATGCAGTGTGTTCAAATTCTTAGTATGCAGTCTCAGCCCTATCATATAATATTGACCATGCCACAGCCTAAACAAGCTGTGTTCTATTTCAGTAATGGGATTTTTTTTTTTTTTTTTTACAATGTAGAATTATTGCTCTTCATTTTCATGGAGCGATATATGTTTATGTTAAAAAACTTCTACGTTTACATTATTTTAACAATGTTATATGATATGACATAAGCAGTATTAATACGCTTATAATTATGATTTCACAGATATTTTAGCAGGTAATTTTCAGCATAGAATTATCTTGGGCCAATAATTTTATGAGAAAATGTTGGCAGTGGCTAGAGCTGCTAATATGATTTTTATGCTTCTGCAGACGCGTCCTTCTGTTCTCATAGAAGATAGTTTAACAACTGTACCTGGCATTTTATAAAAATTATGGCATGTCCTTGTCTCATGGTCTGTGGATTTTATTATGTTTATACTTCAACTTTTCAGCTTTCCATTTAGTTTTTGTCATTTAAACAAAAAGGTATAAAATATTCAACGTCCAGAGTAATGTCAAAGTTCTCTTCCAGCAAAGTAAAAATGTCTGGTGTTTTATTATTGTAAATTCTAATTTATCTCAAATTTAGTAAAGAATCCTATGTACAATATCAAATAGGTTGCAAAGGAAAGTATTAGTAATAGGACAATTCCCCAGTAAATATACATAAAAAGTAAGAATAAATAATAATTAGCCAAAAATGTACTCTACTAGATAATTAACAATCGTGGACATGTCCTTCAACTGCATAAAATAAAAAAATAATGCCATTTCTCAGGCACTGTTCTATGCGGTGTTGATGGGGTTCTATACCACTGCTTGTTTACAAACTGCAGCAGTAATGGGCTGGAATTAGGCATTCACTATCCTCAGTGGTTTAATGCTGAGGACAATGATTGGCTGCAGTGGTCACGTGCCTTATACAGGCAAGTCACTGCTGCAGTTTGTAAAAAGCAGTTGCATTGTAAAAACCAGGATAGCAAAGAACAGACTTTAATTATCTCAGAGGACCTCTTTAACGAAGCAAGATATTCATAGCAATACCAAAAGGGAAATATTACCACTAGCCTTTCATTTACATGCAAGGTATCTAATAATAGGCTCTCTGGGACGTACTGTTCCTGAGATATTTCCCCAAAATTACCCACATTAGCCAATACAAGCCTGCAAGTCTTTCTCTTCAAATCTCCAATATGGAGGTCACTTTTTTAAAAGGGGTGGGCACAGTGGAGGTCACTGTTATTAAAAGGGTGGGCGCTATAAAGGTCCCTGTTAAAGGTGCGGGCACTGTGAAAGTCACTATTAAAGGGACGGTTACTGTGAAAGTCACTTTTAAAGGGTCGGTCATTACCCCCTTCAGGACACAGCCTTATTTCACCTTAAGGACCAGGCCATTTTTTGCAAATCTGACCAGTGTCACTTTATGTGGTGATAACTTTAAAACGCTTTTACTTAGCCAGGCCATTTTGAGATAGTTTTTTACGTCACATATTGTACTTCATGACACTGGTAAAATGGAGTAAAAAAAATTCATTTTTATTTATAAAAAAATACCAAATTTACCAAAATTGTTTTTAAAATTAGCAAATTTCCAACTTTCAATTTCTCTACTTCTACAATACATAGTAATAACTCCCAAAAAAAAATTGTGACGTTACAAGGCATTTTTATTTTTAATTTTCAAAAAACCATTTTTTTAGGGACCAGTTCAGGTTTGAAGTCACTTTGTGAGGCTTACATAATAGAAACCACCCCAAAAATGACCCCATCTAAGAAACTACACCCCTCATGGTATTCAAAACTGATCTCACAAACTATGGTAACCCTTTAGGTGCTCCACAAGAGTTATTAGCAAATGGGGATGAAATTTGAGAATTTCATTTGTTTGCCAATTTTTCAATTTCAACCCATTTTTTCCACTAACAAATCAAGGGTTAACAGTCAGACAAGACTGTATCTTTATTGCCCTGACTCTGCCGTTTACAGAAACACCCCATTTGTGGTCGTACACTACTGTTCGGCCACACAGTAGGGCGTAGAGGGAAAGGTGCGCCATCTGGTTTTTGGAAGGCATATTTTGCTGGACTGGTTTATTTACACCATGTCTCATTTGAAGCCCCCCTGATGCACCCCTAGAGTAGAAACTCCATAAAAGTGACCCCATCTGAGAAACTACACCCCTCAAGGTATTTAAATCTGATTTTATGAACTTTGTTAACCCTTTAGGTGTTGGACAAGAGTTATTTGCAAATGGTGATGAAATTTGAGAATTTAATTTTTTTGCCAATTTTTCCATTTTAACCCATTTTTTCATAACAAATCAAGGGTTAATAGTCAAACAAGACTGTATCTTTATTGCCCTGACTCTGCCGTTTACAGAAACAACCCATATATGGTCATACACTACTGTACGGCCACACAGTAAGGCGTAGAGGGAAAGGTGCTCCATATGGTTTTTGGAAGGCATATTTTGCTGGTCTGGTTTATTTACACCATGTCCCATTTGAAGCCCCCTGATGCACCCCTAGAGAAGAAACTCCATGAAAGTGACCCCATCAAAGAAACTACATCCCTCAAGGTATTCAAAACTTATTTTACAAACTTTGTTAACCCTTTAGGTGTTGCACAAGAATTATTGGCAAATGGGGATGAAATATGAGAATTTTAGTTTTTTGCCAATTTTTCCCTTTTAACCCATTTTTTCCACTAACAAATCAAGGGTTAACAGTCAAACAAGACTGTATATTTATTAACCTGACTCTGCCATTTACAGAAACACCCCATATGTGGTCATACACTAGTGTATGGCCACACGGCGGGGTGTAGAGGGAAAGGAGTGCCGTGTGGGTTTTAGGGGGCTGATTTTTATGGACCGGTTTATTTACACTGTGTCCTATTTCAAGACCCCCTGATGCACCTCTACAGTAGAAACTCCCTAAAAGTGACCCCATTATGGAAACTACGGGATAAGGTGGTGTTTTTTTTGGGACTATTTTTAGGGTACATATGTTTTTTGGTTGCTCTATATTACATTTTTGTGAGGTAAGGTTACCAAAAATTGAAATTCTGAAATTCCATCTCCATTTGCCATAAACTGTTGAGGAACACCTAAAGGGTTAATAAAGTTTATAAAATCAGTTTTGAATACCTTGAGGGGTGTAGTTTCTTAGATGGGGTCACTTTTAGGGAGTTTCTACTCTAGGGGGGCATCAGGGGGGCTTCTAAAGGGACATGGTGTCAATAAAAAAGGCCATCAAAATCGGCCTTCCAGAAATCATGTGGGTCCTTTCCTTTTGCGCCTCCCTTTTACTGATACAGCAATTTACAAACACAAATGTGGCGTTTCTGTAAACTGCAGTATCAGGGTAATAAATATTAAGTTTTGTTTGGTTGTTAACCCTTGGTTTTTACCGGAAACGACGGATTTAAATGGAAAAGTGCCAAAAATAGCTGTTTTTGCACCTTTTTTTATTTGCTTTTTGACCGTGTTAATCCGGGGCGTTGGATCATGGGGGATTTTTACAGAAGAGATTATTACAGACACGGCGATACCTAATAAGTCTATTTTTTTTGCAATTTTTTTGCAATTATTTAGGTTTTATAGTATATAATCTTTTTGGATATACTCTATAGTCTGAGTAATTTTTTCCCGTTTTTTTTAGCCTATTGTATTAGGTAGGGGCTCATTTTTTGCGGGATTAGGGGGCCGGTTTTATTGGCACTATTTTGGGAGCTATATGACTTTTTGATCGCATGGTATTACACTTTTTTATGTTAGGTGACCAAAAAAAAAATCTGTTTTGCACCTTTTTCATTATTTTTTTTGTGTTTTACCGTTTTAATCTGGGGGGTTAGGGGTATATTTACAGAGGAGATTATTACCGACGCTGCGCTACCTAGTAAGTCTACTTTTTTTTCTCAAGTCTGAGAACCTTAGTTTTTTTGAATAGTCAGTGGCTAAGTTGGTAAAGGGGATTATAAATTTAGAACTCCATGGAAGTGTGGTAATCCCTGAAGCAACCAATAACGCAGAGGCCCTGATGATCGGGGCAAATGTCACATTGAGTAGTGGTGTCCTTCCGTATCCCCCTCCTGCGACACACTCTGCATTTTTTTGGGGGTTCGTCCCTTCTTTATAGTATGGGGGACCATACCTGGAAAGTGTTGGCCAGGGACGATCCGGGCGCCTCCAATTCCCAAGGTACTCCCACCTGCTCTTTCCCGGTCAGAAAAGATCAGGGTCTTGAGGACTGCCTCATAGAACTGAAGGAATGTCCCTATGTTGCCAGCGCTCTGGAACAGTACAAAAGAGTTGTACATGGCAACCTGCACCAAGTAGACCGCAACTTTTTGGTACCTATGCCTTGGTTTTGCGCATGGCGTTATATGGTTTGAGGACTTGATCAGAGAGATCAACTCCTCCCATATACCAATTGTAGTCGACGATACCTCGCACAGGGAAATGTGTGATGCCGTTACCGTGAATTGTGGACAGTACAAGGACATCCCTCTTGTCCTTATATCTGACCAGCAGCAGGTTTCCACTGGTAAGGGCACGGGTCTCACCCCTGGGGATAGGTACCTGGAGGGGGTAGGCAGGGATCTTTCTGCACGGTCCCACAAGCAAACGTGGATCTGGCGGCGAGGGACTGGAACAAGGGGATACTAGTATAAAAGTTATCCACGTATAGGTGGTAACCCTTATCTAGCAGTGGGTGCATAAGGTCCCACACAAGTTTCCGGCTGACACCCAGAGTGGGGGGACATTCTGGGGGTTAAATACGGGAATCTCGCCCCTCGTACACACAAAACTTGTAAGTTTACCCTGAGGTACTCTCACAAAGTTTGTACAGCTTCACGCCATACCTCGCCCGCTTTGAGGGAACATACTGGCGGAAAATGAGTCTCCCCTTGAACGCAATGAGAGACTCATCAACCGCGACCTCCCTTCCAGGTACATAGGCCTCCATGAATTTGGCCCCAAAGTGATCGATGACCGGCCGTATCTTATACAGACGGTCATAGGCAGGATCACCTTGGGGGGGACATGCTGCATTATCTGCATAATGCAGGCATTTCTGGATGGCCTCAAATCGAGACAGTGTCATGGCCATACTGTAGAGTGGGGTCTGGTAGAGGACGTCCCCACTCCAGTACAGCCTGACACTGGGCTTTTTGACTAGGCCCATATGCAGCACGAGGCCCCAAAACGTCCTCATCATGGCTGCACTGACCGGGGTCCAGCGACCGGGCCTAGCCAAAAACTAGCCCGGGTGTTGAGCGACGAACTGTTGGGCGTACAAAATCATCCGATTTACCAGCTCCTCATTGAAAAAAAGACTGAAAAAATTGTATTCAGTGAAGCCCACTGTGTAAATCTGGATTCCTGATTCACCAACAAAATCAGGAATTGCGGGCTCAAAGTTCTATGGGGTACACCAGCCAAGTCCACCTGCAGGGGGCTCAGGGGGACTGACCTGGTGGGCCGGAAAACTAGTACGAGCCCCAGAGCTGCTCGTACTAGGCTGGGCCACAGGGTCCCTAGCATGGGGGTCCCCTCGATCCGCCTGGCGGCGTCTCTGCCGCCTTGGGGGCTCATCATTGCTCATCAATGCGCTGTGGGGCGGGGTGGGCGATGCGCTAAAAGTGGCGGGACGCAAAGAATGGCGGCCACAGATAGCACATGCAAAGAAAAAAGCGTGGGGGGGGGGACAAGCTGCAGCACCTCTGGGGAGGGGGTCTAGGGTCACACATCAGGGGGCTCACAGACCAAAAAAGTTATATATATTTTTTTTACCTAATCTAACCCTAAACTTGCCCTAACTACCCCTGATGGCACCAAAAACTCACAAGATGGTGAGCATGATCTCCTGCTGCTCTCCCCGCTCCACGGACCGAAATGAGGGAGGAGAGCAGCGGCAGAGATTCAAACTTACTGCGCTCTGCCCACATGCCGCATGGGGACCAATCGCAGGTGATCCTGAGTGGTGACGTGATCGCCACCTCACAGGATCGCAGGACGGTGATTGGTGTTATATAATCACACCACCAATCACCATCCTTTCCGGGTTATCGGGTCACCAAAGACCCGAATAACCCGTCAATGCAGAAAACCGCAGGTCTAAATTGACCTGCGGTTTTCTGCGATTGCCGACATCGGGGGTCACAAGACCCCACTGGGCATTGGTACAGAGTGCCTGCCGAATGATTTCGGCAGGCATTTGGTTCCGATCACCACTGGCGGTGCTGCGGCGATCGGAAATTCTCAGGACATACCGGTACGCTCTTAGTCCTTAAGTACCAGGACATCAGGGTGTACCGGTACGCCTTGTGTCCTCAAGAGGTTAAAGGAGCGGTTACTGTTAAAGGGGCTGTCACTGTGAAAGTCACTGTTAAAGTGGCATCCACTGTGAAAGTCACTGTTAAAGGGGCGGTCACTGTTAAAAGGGCAGCCACTGTGAAAGTCACTGTTAAAGGGGCGGTCACTGTGAATGTCACTGTTAAAGGGGAGGTCACTGTGAAAGTTACTGTTAAAGGGTCGGTCACTGTGAAAGTCACTGTTAAACGGGCGGTTACTAATAAAATCACTGTTAAAGTGGCGGTCACTGTGAAAGTCACTGATAAAGGGGTGGTCACTGTGAAAATCAGTGTTAAAGGGGCGGTCACTGTGAAAGTCATTTTTAAAGGGGAGGGCACTGTGGAGGTCTCTGTTAAAGGGGCGGGCACTGTGAAAGTCATTGCTAAAGGGCGTAAATGTCACTGTTAAAGGGGCGGCCACTATGAAGGTCACTGTTAAAGGGGTGGTCTATGCTAAAGGGGCGGTCACTGTTAAAGGGGCTGGCACTGTGGAGGTCACTGTTAAAGGGGCAGTCACTGTGAAGGTCATTGTTAAAGGAAGCAGGCACTGTGGAGGTCAATGTTAAAGGGGCGGCAACTATGGAGGTCAATGTTAAAGGGGTGGGCACTGTGGAGGTCATTGTTAAAGGGGCGGGTACAGTAGAGGTCACTGCTATGGGGGAAACTGTTGACATCTTTTTATGACACATGGAAACATAAAATGAAATAGATTAAATATACCCGTGCAAAGCCGGGTCC
Organism: Bufo gargarizans; assembly: GCF_014858855.1. Taxonomy (NCBI): domain Eukaryota; kingdom Metazoa; phylum Chordata; class Amphibia; order Anura; family Bufonidae; genus Bufo; species Bufo gargarizans. Next base: position 335,078,274 of record NC_058081.1, on the reverse strand, counting down.
TTCTGCTAGTATCTTATATATATAAAAATGAGTTTGTCTGTCTGTCTAGACGTCTATCTGTCTGGACGTTCTTTATGCGCAACCAAACAACTAGACCGATCTTTACCAAATTTGGCACAAAGGTACACCAGGTGTCCGGGGAGGTTTTAGACCGGGTCTCAGCTCTCTAGGACTTGCTGTTCCTGATATATTCCCAAAATGACCTGCATTAGCCAATAGAAGCCAGCACTGTGGAGGTCACTGTTAAAGTGGTGGGCACTATAAAAAAGGGATGGGCAATGTGGAGGTCACTTTTAAAATGACCGGGCACTGTGGAGGTCACTGTTAAAGGGGTGGGCACTATGAAGGTTATTGTTAAAGGGGCAGGCACTGTGGAGGTCATTATTAAAAAGGAGGTCACTGTTAATGGATGGGGATTAAGGAGGTCATTGTTAAAGGGGCAGGCACTTTGGAGGCCATTATTTAAAGGACCGGGCACTGTGGAAGTCACTGTTAAAGGGGTGGGCACTGATGAGGTCACTGTTAAAGAGGCAGGTACTGTGGAGGTCACTGTTAAAGGGGCGGCCATTATGAAGGTCACTGTTAAAGGGGCAGGCACGACAGAGGTAACTGGAAAAGGGGCGGGTACTGTAAAAGCCACTGTTAAAGGGGCAGGTACTGTGAAAGTCACTGTTAAAGGGGCAGGAATTGCAGAGGTCACTGTTAAATGGGCGGGCACTGTGAAAGTCACTGTTAGAGAGGCGGGCACTGTGGAGGTCACTGTTAAAGGGGTGGTCAATGTAAAAGGGATGGGCGCTGTCGAGGTCACTGTTAAAGGTGCAGGTACTGTGGAGGTCGCTGTAAAAGGTGCAGACACTGTAAAGATCACTGTTAAAGGGGCGGGCACTGTGGAGGTCACTGTTAAAGGGGCAGTCACTATTAAAGGGATAGGAATTGTCGAGGTCACTGTTAAATTGGCGGGCATTGTGGAGGTCACTTTTAAATTGGCGGACACTGTGGAGGTCACTATTAAAGGAACGGGCACTGTGGAGGTCACTGTTAAAGGGGTGGTCACTGTGGAGGTCTCTGTTAAAGAGGCGGGCACTGTGGAAGTCACTGCTAAAGGGGCGGGTACTGTGGAGGTCACTGTTAAATGGGCAGGCACTGCAAAAGTCACTGTTAAAGGGGGAGGTACTGTGGAGGTCACTGTTAAAGAAGCGGCCACAATGAAGGTAAATGTTAAAGGTGTGGTCAATGTTAAAGGGGCGGGCACTGTGGTGGTCTTTGTTAAAGGGGTGGTCAATGTTAAAGGGGCGGGCACTGTGGAGGTCATTGTTAAAGGGGCGAGTACTGTGGAGGTCACTGTTAAAGGGGCGGACACTGTAAAGGTCACGTAAAGGTCACTGTTAAAGGGGGGCACTGTGGAGGTCACTGTTAAAGGTGTAGTCACTATTAAAGGGACGAGCAATGTTGAGGTCAATGTTAAAGAGTCGGGAACTGTGGAGGTCACTGTTAAAGGGGCGTTTACTGTTAAAGGGGCGGGCATTGTGATGGTCATTGTGGAGGTCACTTTTGAAGTGGCGGACACTGTGGAGATCACTATTAAATGGACGGGCACTGTTGAGGTTACAGTTAAAGGGGTGGTCACTGTGGAGGTCACTGTTAAAGGAGCAGGCAGTGTGGAGGTCTCTGTTAAAGTGGCAGGTACTGTGGAGGTCATTGTTAATGAGGAGGGCACTGTGGAGGTCACTGTTAAAAGGGCGGGTACTGTGGAGGTCATTGTTAATGAGGCGGGCACTGTGGAGGTCACTGTTAAAGGGGTTGTCAATGTTAAACTGGTAGACACTGTGGAGGTCAATGTTAAAGGGGCGGGCACTGTGGGGGTCACTGTTAAAGGGGCAGGTACTGTGGAGGTTATTGTTAATGAGGCGTGCACTGTGGAGGTCACTGTTAACCCCTTAGGGAACGGACTCATTTTAACCTTAAGGACCAGGCCATTTTTTGCAAATATGACCAGTGTCAGTTTATGTATTAATAACTTTAAAACGCTTTGACTTATCCTTGCCATTCTGAGATAGTTTTTTCGTCACATATTGTACTTCATGACACTGATAAAATGGAGTAAAAAAAAACATTTTTATTTATAAAAAAAAAAAAATACGACAAATTTGGAAAATTTCCAAATTTCCTAATTTCTATTTCTCTACTTTTATAATAGATAGTAATACCTCCAAAAATAGTTTTTATTTCACATTCCCCATATGTCTACTTAATGTTTGGATCATTTTGGGAATTACATTTTCCAAAACCCACTTTTTAAGGACCAGTACAGGTCTCAAGTCACTTTGTGAGGCTTACATAATAGAAACCACCCCATTCAAGAAACTACACCCCTCAAGGTATTCAAAACTGATTTTAAAAACGTTGTTAACCCTTTAGGTGTTCCTCAGGAGTTAATGGCAACCAATGACGCTGTGCGCTCATACTGTCAGGAGGAATCCCGGCCGGGTTTCCACGGTCCGCTCTCGGCCGGGAACACGGCCGTGTACATGAGACCTAATACAAATTCGAACAGTCTATTCAGTAGGACTATCAGCTATGTATCCACCTGACTTCTCCACAACAAAACTGATGGTCCCAACCCCATTTATAAGGCAAGAAATCCCACTTATTAAACCTGACAGGGCACATATGTGAAGTGAAGACCATTTCAGGTGACTACCTCTTGAAGCTCATCAACAGAATGCCAAGAGTGTGCAAAGCAGTAATCAAAGCTAAAGGTGGCTAATTTGAAGAACCTAGAATATGACATATTTTCAGTTGTTTCACACTTTTTTGTTATGTATATAATTCCACATGTGTTAATTCATAGTTTTGATGCCTTCAGTGTGAATCTACAATTTTCATAGTCATGGAAATAAAGAAAACTCTTTGAATGAGAAGGTGTGTCCAAACTTTTGGTCTGTACTGTATATATATATATATATATATATTTATAAATCACTGCAAAAGGTGCACCACAATGATATGCAACTGACAACACTGGCTAATCCCTTAAGCTGATGTTAAGAACTGAGACTTTAGCCAATGTATTCCTGTCAGGAACTCATTGGAGCCATTTTGCACCACCGTCATTGTATCTCAGTGTGGCATGGATTCCTGCCACTAGACTACATACGGTGTGTGAACACGGTCTGAGAGGTGCTAAGATACAACTTACAGCCAAGCTCCTACATACCTCCATAATGAAATCAATCATGTAGTGGGAGAGATGATAAGGCTGTAAGCCCCACCTATAACAGGCCATGTGACACAGGTTAACAGGTGCAACAGAATGCTACCAGCTGTATGCAATGGCACATTCTAAACATATCAAGAAAAATAACTGAAATAAAGTGGCCTAAATGGGAGGAAATGCTCAAAAACCCCAAACACTGTAGCGTGTTTATAACCGGGGGAGCAATTCCTCTGCATGTGATCCGTGGCTAACGGCAATCCCCAGCAAAAATGCACAATGGAGGATGTCGGCAGCGAACAACATGCACCACAAAAAACATCCTACACAAGATGGAATAATGTGTGGATGCAAATATAAAAATACATAAATCACTGAGAAAGGTGCTCCACAATGATATACAACTGATAACACTGGCTAATCTCTCCCACTACATGAGTGATTTCAGTATTTAGGTATGTGGGAGCTTGGCTGTAAGTTGTATGTTATCACCTCTTAGACCGTGTTCACACACCGTAGGTAGTCTAGTGGTATTAACCCATGCCACACTGAGATACCTTGACGGTGGTGCAAAAGGGCTCTAATGTGTTCCTTACAGGAATACATTGGCTAAAGTCTCAGTTCTTAACATCAGCTTGAGGGATTAGCCAGTGTTGTCAGTTGCATATCATTGTGGTGCGCTTTTTGCTGTGATTTATGTATTTATATATTCACATCCGCACATTTTCCCATTTTGTGTAGGATGTTTTTGTAGTGCATGTTGTCTGCTGCCGATATCCTCCATTGTATGCATTTTTGCTTGGGATTGCCGTTAGCAACGGATAAAATGTGGAGGAATTGCTCCCCGGTTATAAACACACCACAGTGTTTGGGCTTTTGAGCACTTCCTCCCATTTAGACCACTTTATTTCAGTTATTTTTATATATATATATATATATATATATATATGTTAGCAGAAGGACCCAGCTTCACACGGGTATATTTCATATATTTAATTTAATGTTTCTGTGTGTCGTTAAAAGATATTGACAGTATGCCCCATAACAGTGACCTCTACAGCATTCTGCCCTCTTAACAGTAACATCCACAATGAATGCCCCTTTAAAAGTGACCTCCAAAGTGCCCGCCCTTTAACAATGACCTCCACAGCAGCTGCCCCATTAATAGTGGCCCTGCCCCTTAACAGTGACTTCCACAGTAGCTGCCCCTTTAATAGTGGCCCCTGCCCCCTTAACAGTGACCTCCCCTTTAAGGCTAGGGCTACATGATGACATGCATAATGATAGGCTATGCTGCAATTGCGACACAACAGTCGCAAAAAATCCACCTAAGATGGATCCATGTAGCAGCGTAGTTGTGCACTATGTGTTGTGTAATTTATTGTCATCCTGTAGCCCTAGCCTAAAGCTGACCTACAGCAGTGAATTAAAATGGCTAGGTTGTTATGGAAACCTGGAGTAAAACTGTGTGTATGTGGAGACTAAGGTCCATGCGAGCTTCTGTTGTCTGATAAGGGACATGTGACCGTGTGTATGGCAGTTGGGATATGAAGAGAGAGACTTGTAGGCTTGTATTGGCTAATGCAAGTAATAGTTTGGGAATATCTCTAGAACGGTATGTCCTAGAGACCTGAGATGCCGTATAAAACCTTCCCGGACACCTGATGCACCTATGTGCCAAATTTGGTGAAGATCGCTCCAGTCGTTGGGTCACGCATAAAGAACAGACAGACGTCAGGACAGACAGACACAAACTCTTTTTTATAATATAAGATATATATATATATGTATATATATATATATATATATATATATATATATATATATATGCACAGTTTAAACCAGAAGTTTACATACACTATATAAAAAGACACACATGCATGTTTTTCTCAATATCTGACATGAAATCAGAATAAACCTTTCCTGTTTTTGGTCAATTAGGATTACCATAATTATTATTTGCAAAACGCCAGAATAATGAGTGAGATAGAATGTTTTAAGGAATTTTTATTACTTTCTGCAAAGTCAAAAGTTTACATACATTTCATTTGTGATCGGGGCTATATGTGAAAGGACTCGACCTACCTAACCCATAAAATATGCCAACGGTCTGAGTTGTGCCATAACCGTTACCGTCGAGAGTATACCTGAAAGAGGGCATACCCTGTGGGAGAGTAGAGAAAAGGGGTGGGCTGGGAGGGGAATACTGCTGCTGCTATCTGTGCTCTGATGACGAGGGTGAGCAGCTGATAAAGGCCAGGACGCCCCTCCCACAAATGCAGGCCAATAACTCGGCCTTGCTACTTGTAATCGGGGCTATATGTGACAGGACTCGACCTACCTAACCCATAAAATATGCCAACGGTCTGAGTTGTGCCATAACCGTTACCGTCGAGAGTATACCTGAAAGAGGCCAAAACACCAGCATGAAATACCAACACTTTATTAACATATTACAACACCAATGTCTGAAAAGCACATGAAATCTCCTCTGTGGGGTTGGGAACATATCGATTAAAACAAGAGGATCGCCACCGGCCCAATTTACGAATAATGTGAGCCGGCACTCGATTCTTGGAAGCGGCGGAAGCCGCCCCAATCCTAAAGGAATGACCTGACACGGTGAGTGGGTCCAAGCCTAAATGTACTGCCAGGATACGTACATGTGAGATGAACTGGGAGGTGGACAATGCTACTGTCCCGAAGGGTAACAGGGGAGTGTTAGGGCCGAGAGTGCCCAAAACCCCAGACAACTGCTGTAGCACGGTAGGGGGGCCTGACTGGGAAGTCTTGGTCACGGGTAGAGAGAGGATGAAGCCCTCTGGGCTAGGGGACAACTGCCAACGAACTAGGAATGGCCTACTGGGTGATGACGAGGAGAACTCCCCTGGCCTCATGAAACCGTAAAAGCCAAATAGATGGCCGCCTTGATTACCAAGCTATGTAGAGCACCGAAGGGCATTAAATCTAGTAAATCGGACATGTCTCTGAATATCTGGCCGGAAATGGGCTGTCTACGGGAGCTTACACCGGGGGTACTATTCTGTAAACCTTTCAACGTGGCCTTGACCGCATGGTTTGAAAACAACGATGTTAAATTTGGATGGGAAAGGGATAAATGTTGCACCCCTGCCAAAATAAGTCTGCACGGTGCCATATGATAGGTGTCGGTGCACATGACAGTATCCGATAAAGGCAAGTATGTGATCGATATGACCGAGGGCACCTGGCGCGTGTTCCTGTAGGAATGTACAATACAGCCGCCAGCCGGTGTTGTACGCTTTGGTGGTATTGGCCGAAAGAGACCTGGAAAACAGCCCTTGGGCAGCGGCTAGGTACTGGTTTAGTGGCAAATTAGCGAGGCGGGATGAGGAGACGGAGTCCTTGATGAGTCGGCTTCGGGACAGACCTGGGAAAACAGAGAGTAATCATGCTTAGCTAGGGCGTCCACTGCTACCATCTGTGCATCATGAATGAGGGAGCCGTGGACCAGGAAATGGTGCTGGAGGGATAACTGCACCAGACGCCTAAGGAAGGCCATGGCCGGTTGTGACTTAGTTTTACCACTCTCAAGGATGGTGATGACGGTACGGCCTGTCCAAAGGCTACCCCAAACATAAGCCGCCGCCACCATGGGATACAAGGGCCCTGCCTCTGCTGATTGACAAACTCCCGTGGCCTCGAGCAACCCTCTTGACCAGGTCCCATTTAGCCAATGAGGGCCAAAAATTGCAGCGAAACCTGTGTTCACTGCTCCGCTGGAAAACAAAATGGGGGAGTTATCTGAAACTGTTGGAATGAACATAGACATGCCATTCCAGTGTCTTAAAAAATGGTCCCACATCCCTAAATATGCTAGTGCCTGATTATCTAGGAACACCGGACTGTCCTAGATAAGATTGAAGATGTACCTTCGTGGTGACCCTCTCCACGGTGAATGTGTGAATAACTTCCCGGACCCTGACCAACTTGTCTACTGGTAGCCTGGCGGACATGCTGCCTGTATCCAAGACAATGCCCAAAAAAGTTATGACAGTGGCAGGACCATCAACCTTTTTGGGGGAAACGGGAACCCCTAATTGCGCAAAGCATGCTAGGAGACTTTGGAGATTGCCTCGCGGGCCCTGAGGAGACTCAATCAGCAGGAAGTCGTCTAAGTAATGTATAACATGTTTGCATTCAAACTTATTCTCGAGGATCCAATGTAGGGCTTTCGCCAGTTGATCAAGATCCAAGGACTGCTACGGGACCCAAAAGTCAATTTTGTGGCAAAATAATAAGAAGAATTCCACTTGATCCCATGCCATTGCCAAAGCTCTGGCCTGATCGGGATTAAATTAAACGCACCCGATACGTCTGCCTTAGATAAAATGGCCCCGGGACCTGTCGCTAAGATCAGTGCGATAGCCTGATCAATGGAGGCATACACCATACTGACCTCCTCTGCCGGTTTGAGAGAATTAAGACTAGGCGTATGTGTGCCATGAGGAGCCGACAGATCGAATATCAGTCTCTCCTTGTTGTTGAACTTGCCTGTCACGACCCCTATGGGGCTGAGCCTCCACCGCTCGAACGGGGATGTTGTAAACGGCCCAATGATGTAACCCTTCCCTAATTCCAACTGTAAGAGCCTATCTATGGACCCAGGGTTCAGTAGAGCGGATTGCAAGTTCCTACATTCATAAGTGGCCTCAGGTAACGCCACTAGGCCTGTGTGGAAACCCGTAATAAACCCAGACACTAAAAAATCACAAAAACAAGTATCCTCGTGCCCTTGCAGATAGAACTTCAGGAGATCCACATTCACAACGCTCAAGCAATGTTTGTCTGATTTTAATGAGCAAGTAACCTTCGGGTGAGCCCGGAAACAATTGACACAAATGTGCAACAGACGGCATTGACTATAATTGCATGCTGAAAAATTGTAATTGTTGCAGATTTGTGACCTGCCCAGGTACTTGATGGGACGGCCAAGTTTGTCCACAGTTGCCTGCTGCTGGGCAAGCCCTGAAGGACCTGGGATAGGAGCGGAAGGATTGGACCTTGGTGTACTAGCTGCATTTTGACACCATTCGCTAGTGTGGTATATAGACTGGCAAGAAGCCCAGCGAAATGCCTGCAAAAAATCTCTGTATCGATGTTGGCCCAATTAGTGGTGAACTGGAATTGATTGAGGGCCGCTGCAGCCTTGGCGGAAAAGGAGCAATGATAGTCGTAGAACCCAAAGCCACCATATTTGTGGCCAAGCTCCGTGACCCTGAACAAGTACAGGTCCAATTCTTCCCTCCTATCCGGTCGCACAGAACAAATGATGTCACGGTACAAACTAAAAGCAAGTACAAATTCTGGTATGTTTCGTTTCCTACTGAGCCTGAGGTCGCGACCTCTCAGGACGACAGAGACATCGCCGCAAGCGATGACCCTATTGTCCGACAGGACACGAGTGGCGATCAGCAGAGAAGCCAAGTTCACATCCCTCCCATCGAGAATGTCCTTTTTAATGTTGGCTGGGATAAAATGGGCCGGCGTTACATTGGGCACTGAAATAAAGTTACCTGCAGTACCAGCCACTGGGGTAGCTATGACCGGTAACAGTGCCGCAGATGAAGCCAAGCCAGAGACCCTTGATTCCACTGACTCCAGCCTAGATTGTATGCCAGACATGGAGGATGTGAGATTATTGATCATGACATGAAGCTGCGTCAAGGAGGTCTGAACCGTGGACATTGAGACTTCTGGATGACTAGGTTCTGCAGGGGTGGACACCAGAAGCCGATACAACTCGGCCTTCCGAGCTGTAGCTGGGAAGGGAATGCCTCTCTTGGTTAATTCTGATATGAGTTTAGACACAGTCCAATTACGCAGAGAGGGAACACTACCAGCATCGGATACCCTTGAACCAAAATCTTCCCCGGGAGGCTCCACGACATCCGAGACGTGTGACATGATCAGACTGTTAACACAAAAATTTACGGAACATCACTATCACAAACTAGCGAGCTGCTGACTAACCCCGTGAAAATAGAAACCACCACCGTCACTACAGAAACCATCATGCAAAAGAAAAAAGAAAACCGATTCAGGTGAAAACCAACCAGCTGCAGCATCGTGGGAAGCGGAAAAAACGTGTAAAGTCTGTGTGGTAGACCTTACCACAAATGAACGGGACACGAGGTGAGCAAGACGAAAATCGGTTACAATCGAAGTTGAACCTGAGCACCTGAAGAAATCATGAATTTTTTTTAATTTTTTTTATAAAAGTGACACCACCTTTGAGCATGGGCTCCTCTGCCACCCACGTGCTAGTAACAACTGGGACGCTGATCATGATATGGAGGAGTAAATGCTGTGAGGTAATTGGCATTGACAAACGGCGGGTGATGAAAGCTACCACTCCATCAAACCTGCTCTGACAGTTATGCTCCTGATGAAGGGGTCCTTTATACCCCGAAACGCGTAGAGCAAGATACCTTCACCCCACCCTGTGGTTTGAATAAAAGTCGATTGACAAGAAGCTCGACTGGACTGCTGTCATTCCGTGGGATCTTATAGGCGACCCAGGCGCAGGAGGTGTTCCGGTGGGTGTTTTGAGTTTATCCCATCCGGTACCTCCTGGGTGAAGTGAGTGAAAATTGTTTTTAATCTATATAATATATCTAATATATTTTTTATAATATGACATCATAGCCACTATTTGAACCTGTGAGAATTATCTAAAAAAGCAAATCACTTTTATATATATATGTTCCTTTTTGTATATCGCTTATCTAAGGGATGGTGGCGCCTTGTAAAGGGGTGAAAAACGTTTGTTTGCTCCATTTTCTGTGCTGACAGTTTAGGCCAGTGATAGACAAACCGCGGCTCCCCAGCCGCCGCAGAAACACAACTCCCAGCATGCAAAACCTGCCTACAGCTTTCAGCCCACAGCAAAAATTGATTAAAATGGAAAATTGAAATTCTCAAATTTCATTCCCATTTGCCATTAACTCTTGGGCAACACTTAATGGGTTAAAAATGTTTGTAAAATCTGTTTTGAATACCTTGAGGGGTGAAGTTTCTAGAATGGGGTCATTTTTGGGTGGTTTCTATTATGTAAGCCTCACAAACTGACCTCAGACCTGAACTGGTCCCTAAAAATTGGGTTTTTGAAAATTTCAGAAAAATTTCAAGATTTACTTCTAAACTTCTAAGCTTTGTAACATCTCCAAAAACTAAAATGTCATTCCTAAAATGATCCAAACATGAAGTAGACATATGGGGAATGTAAAGTAGTAACTATTGTTGTAGGTATTACTATGTATTATAGAAGTAGAGAAATTGAAACTTTGAAATTAGCAATTTTTTCTTAATTTTTGGTAAATTCTGTATTTTTTATTAATAAAAATGATTTTTTTAAATTTCATTTTACCACTGTCATGAATTGCAATATGTGACTAAAAACAATCTCAGAATGGCCTGGATAAGTAAAAGCGTTTTAAAGTTATTACCACTTAAAGTGACACTGGTCAGATTTGCAAAAAATGGCCTGGTCCTTAGGGTGAAATAAGGCTGTGTCCTTAAGGAGTTAAGTGGCCTTTTAGCCCATGTTAATACAGTACTCATTTCACTGTGAATATTGACACCGTTTTACCAGCTTTCGCCATCATTTTCACATTGTCTTTTGTTTTTGTTCTTCGGGGCACATGTCGGACCAAAGCATGTTCATCTCTAAGACACAGAACCCATCTCATTCCTGAGCGGTATGATGGCTGGACATTCCCATCTTGTTTGTACTTGCATATAATTGTTTCTTACATATGAATGAGGCACCTACAGGTATCTTGAAATTGCACCCAAGGTTGAGCCAGACTCAGTACCCCACAAGACCAGTCAACCAAATAAGGCAAATTTTTTCTTAAGACATTCTTCTACTTCTAAAAAGAGAACTAGCTTGCAAGTTGCAATGAGAGAAATATAAGCTTTGTATAATGTTCTAGTTCTCTTGTCTCACTTTAAGTTTAGTATTAATTTGGGGGTCTCTCATTCTTAAAGGGTTTTCTTTTTTCTCCCAGGGCCTCCACTTTGGTTTGTTCTGGGTATTTTGTGTATTTGAAATAGCTGATGCATTTACATTACAACTATTATTTCTAATTCCACTAAGCAATTTTCGTGAGCATGGAAATTTATACATATTGATTGCAGTCACTGTCCTGGAACAAGAACCGTGCTCTTAAGTGGAAGTATTTTCTATTACATGATCTTTTAGGATATAGTGATGTTATAAACGGAGAGGTCATCATGATCATGTATTACATGGTTGACAATGTATTTTAATGGGTATAAAATAATACTGCATTCCTTCTCCAGCTGATTAATAGAATTGCTTGTATAGATAACCTTTCATTTTTTGATCAAGTAGTAATTATAAAGTGTAAAATTTTAATCATTACATACTTACAAACATAAAATACTCTCTGATGCTGTACTCATCATGCATTTTACAAAATCTTTTTGATGTATCTAAATATAGGAAAAATAGCAATAAACAATTTAGAGGAGCTCACCAGCAACCTACTGGAGCCCAGTCTTTCAGATACCAGCTGAAAACCGAAGAATATTAAAAAAACAATCAGACTGGCTCACAGTATTTTTGCATTTATTACACTTGATAAAAATCACAATTATTTACTATTGCAGTTATAAAATGATAAAAATAGATTGCCCACTAGATATTAAACATATCCTAATAGTATATCAAAATAGCATAAATAGGTGGGTATTTTAAATGCGGAGCTCACGCATATACCCAACCAACAGGAGTACTACAAAGGGATAATAGGACCACTTGATTATGCTGTGTGGTGTCAGTCAGTAGCGCATTGAATCCATACTTTGACAATGTTCAGATAGTCATGAAATAACTTGCCAAGTACTCAACATACCAGTCGGTAAGAAGATATCCACCCTGCGGTCCACGGTATGTTCTTATAGCGTCCAGAAGGTACTTTGTACCTGTTTTCGTAGCGGTATTCGCTGACTACCTCCTGCCACGAGGTAGTATCACCGCTTCTCCTTCTCGGCGTCTCACGTGACCTGACCTGTAGATGGTTCACTTGGTCGGTGATGACATCCACCTGCGCCGATCGGAGTAGCGGGGGTTCGTGTAGCAGAGCTATACCGGTACGGGATTCAATTCCCCTTCACTGGAACTGTTTGGATGGTAATTAAGTCAGTCCTCTTTTGTGAATTAAATCGCTGCCGTTACTGCTACATGCTGTCCACATGTAGCATTTCACATTTGCCTACTGAGGAAGGAACTACGGTTCTGAAACGCGTCTAGGATAAATCAGTGTGAACTGGACCCAGCCAGTGGTGCGTTATTTTTGTCTAAGCGCAAAAAAGGATCCTTGCTATTTATCATCTAGAACCACCCGAGAAAAATCTACGCAGTAACGGCAGCGATTTAATTCACAAAAGAGGACTGACTTAATTACCATCCAAACAGTTCCAGTGAAGGGGAATTGAATCCCGTACCGGTATAGCTCTGCTACACGAACCCCCGCTACTCCGATCGGCGCAGGTGGATGTCATCACCGACCAAGTGAACCATCTACAGGTCAGGTCACGTGAGATGCCGAGAAGGAGAAGCGGTGATGCTACCTCGTGGCAGGAGGTAGTCAGCGAATACCGCTACGAAAACAGGTACAAAGTACCTTCTGGACGCTATAAGAACATACCGTGAACCGCAGGGTGGATATCTTCTTACCGACTGGTATGTTGAGTACTTGGCAAGTTATTTCATGACTATCTGAACATTGTCAAAGTATGGATTCAATGCGCTATTGACTGACACCACACAGCATAATCAAGTGGTCCTATTATCCCTTTGGAGTACTCCTGTTGGTTGGGTATATGCGTGAGCTCCGCATTTAAAATACCCACCTATTTATGCTATTTTGATATACTATTAGGATATGTTTAATATCTAGTGGGCAATCTATTTTTATCATTTTATAACTGCAATAGTAAATAATTGTGATTTTTATCAAGTGTAATAAATTCAAAAATACTGTGAGCCAGTCTGATTATGTATCTAAATATATATTTAGATGTTTAGATGTTTCAAAAACTGACCATCTTGAGTTTTGAGATCTATTTACTCACCTAAACCTGATTTTTCCATTTCAATGTGTGGTACCACCATTCATTTAGGATACCTATATTCATTCAATCACTTTGCATGTTCATGCCACCTACACTTCAAAATATCTCCAGAATCGTACTCTTTCTTACCATGGAAACAACCAAAACTCCTATTGTCTTGTTAACTGTAACTCATTACTAATCAGTCAATAGTCTACCCCCTCACTAAACTCTCCCCTTTTCAATCTATTTTGAATGCAGCAGTTAAACTCATCTATCTGTTCATCCACTGCATCCATGCCTTCACCCTGTACCAGTCATTACACTGGTTACCTATTCACTTCAGAATTCAAGTTAAACTTAATACCCACAAAGCTCTCCACAGTACTGCACCTCACATATGTGCTCTACCAACCACCTTTACCATGCTCCCTGTTCTACCAATGATCAAAGACTGACATTCTCCATAATCTAAACTTCCAATCTCCAAGTCATTTCTTGTCCTGCACCAATTCTCTGGAATGTAATACTGAGGACAATCACATTCATTCCCAATGTGCATGGGCTAGTCTATTACATTCCACAATATGAGTTCTGTTTTTACCTTCTACGTTATTGCTCAGAACCTGATCTCCCTTCATTAAGCAGTATTCCCCATACTTTGTCTATTGTGCACTTGACATCTGTGACTGGCTCATGTAGCTTTATGTTTTCTATAGAAGTTTTCTGTACCATTATACAAACCATGCACACTTTGTTTTGTCTCATTCCCATTTTCTCACAGATTGTAAGCTCTTATGAACAAGCACCTTACACCTCTTGTCTACTAATTAATCAAATACAATGTAATAACTGATTCTGTCTGTACATGTACCATGTGATTGCACAGTCCTGTGGAATATATTAGTGCTAAATAAATAAAGATCATTTATTATTGTCACACTACCGATACTGAATAGAATGAGATGCTTTCAAGATTGGACTGTGTCACTGGAGGAGGTATTTAAACTATGATGAGGCGCAGACCTGGTCATAAATGAAATGCCTCCTCTGGCCGTCTGTGCCCCAGATATTGATTAATGGCAGGGGCTATATTAGAATTAGCGATATTTCATGAATATTTTATACAATATTCATCATATATTTGCGAATTCGAGATTATTTTATTGAATGCAAATTTTGTAACGTGAAATACAGGCGTGGGTCACTTTGGCTACATTTTTAAAAGCTGCTAGAAGTTTCATGAGTTTCTCCTGAGATTGGAGAAAATGGTTGGCACGGCAGAACATTACAATAGCTTTACATGCAGATAGAGTCAAGTGCTCCAATATATTCGCGATTGTGCTAATCGGCAGTGATTAGAATATTTTTTTTGCACTACGTGCAACTTCACATTTTAGCAGGTCTGACTACAGATTACAAATTGGGGCACTAAGTATTGTTGTGAACTTGACATTGCTTCCTTCTCATTGGCCCACAAGCAAGAAGCAGAGAGGAATCATGTGTTCAGATGGGAAAAAATGCTGAATATTCGATATAACAAATATATAGCACTATATTCAGAATATTCGCGAATTCTCGAAGTGGCAATATTCACAATAAAAACTTGTTATTTGAATATTAACAGTAGCCCCAGATTGAAAACCACTGCCAGCTTTCAGCTGGTATAGATTTCAGTCATCATTTATGCCAGTAATTTTTTATATTAGTCATTTACCATAGACCCTTTTCTGATTGTCCTACATGGCTGTAGGGTTAAGCTGATCTTATATATGTGGCGGACATGTTTCATGGTACAACCTTTTGGGATAACTATCCTAAAGTGGTTGTCCATCAGGATATTGGGTTAGAAAATAAGCATTATGCACCTCACAGATCCACCTTGACTGCTGTTATGATTAGAGATGACCGAAATGTAAAAAAAAATTGATTCGGCTGGTTCGCAGAATTTTCCGAAAAGATTTGATTTGATCCAAAATATTTTGTGGCAAATCACGTTTAAAAACAGATAGTTCCTTGCTGCAGAGAGCCTGTATAGTGATGTAGAACACTGTGCCTTGCAGTAAAAAGCAGAAGGAGTCTGTTGTGGAAATGAAACAATAATGTGAGTCAGTATGACATGAAGATGACAGGTGTCGCTCTTAGAATCACTTCACACTTCACTTATTAAGGCAGTTTCGGGGCCAAAACTGACCAAATAACTCAAATGTGAACTCAGCCTTACAGGTCAATGTTAGCGGCAAGAAAAAGCGCACTCCTGTTACACCATCGTCAGCTGATTCCACATGGATGTCTAAAGAACCTGTTCTATTAAACGTTTATACAAGTAGATCCCCCTGACAAAGTGGAGAGGGTGTCAGCAATAGGATTGTATTGACGCCACTGATTATTTTGCCCTTCCTCTGATCCGTCAGAACAATAACCCCAAAAAAACTGATCCTGTCTGTTGAGCATCTGCCTTTACTCTGTCAGAATTTTGTCAGTAATCCATCAGTATTGCTTAAGCCAAAATAAAAACAGGAGTGGATCAAAAACACGTGCATGTCTTCTGGGTTTTGTACCCACTCCTGCTTTTGGCTACCAAATCATAAGTCAACTCGGATTCAAAATAGGGATGAAGTCATAAAGACCTTACAGCTGCTACATAGACAGGATTCGTTGTGTTTCTCATTTTTCCTTCCTTCCAACAGATCAGAAGAAGGGTCAAATAAATGATGTCAACCAGGCTAAAAAGGCAAAAAAGTGGCCCAGACATGGAGTGAGGAGGGTGGGAACAGCATGAGAAGTCCACAGAGTGGCCCAGTGACATAGTGGTGATGTGGCAGCAGCATGAGGAGACCACAGAGGGGGAAGTAGCAGAAGCACGAGGAGACCACAGAGTGGTTATTTGGCAGCAGCATGAGGAGACCACAGAGTGGTGAAGTGGCAGCAGCATGAGAAGACCACAATGTGGCACAATTTCAGAGAGTAGAGGTGGCAGCAGCAGCATGAGGAGGCCACAGAGTGGCAAGGTGACATAGTGTGGAGGTGGCAGCAGCAACATGAGGAGACCACAGAGTGGCCCAGAGACAGAGTTGTGAGTTGGCAGCAGCCATGGGAGTGGAACGAGAGCACAAAGGGCACCTCTCCAGTCAGACCTGTGAGAGGAGGGACGATGGTGCAGATAGGCAGCGGCCAACTGACTACATAGGATGTCTCTATAGTAGTTCAGTTTGTCCTCCCTCTCAGCACATGTAAAAAAGGCCCCCATTTTGGACGGTAGCGAGGGTAAAACAAGGTGGAGAGACAGAAGTCATCCCTTTGCCGAATGGTGACAATTCGGCTGTCACTACCCAAGCAAGTGAGCATGCAGTGGGCCATTTGTGCAATTAACTAGGAGGGATTCCCTGCCTCCATTTTCACTGCATACTGCCATGGTGTGCCTGGGTCGTCTTCCTCATCTTCCTCTTGCTCCTCTGGCTGCTCCTGCTCCTCCTCTCCTGTCACCTGTGTAGAAAATCACCCAATTCGATACATATTGCTTGTGTTCCAATGTTCTCCTTCTCCTCCAGTTCAGCCCCCACAGGGCTCATGTGGCTGTGAGATATAGGCACCACGTCACTAGTGCCATGACCAGCATCTGTTCCAGGATTTGAAGCAGTGGAATTACATTGTTCATCCCATAGTCCTGGCGAATGACAAATAACGTGACATCCTCAAAGGGCCTGAGCAAATGTCAGGTGTCATGCATGAGCTGCCACTGGCTAACATTGAAGTTACACAGGGGAGTACTCCTGTCCGCTTGAATCATCAAGAAATCGTTGATGGTCTTTCTCTGTTCGTATAGTTGGTTCAACATATGGAGGGTGGAATTCCAACGGGTGGAAACATTGCATATCAGCCTATGTTGGGGAACGCCATTCTGCTGCTGAAGCTCAAGGAGGGTGTGCTTGGCGGTGTACGAGTGACTGAAGTGCATGCAAAGTTTCCTGGCCATTTTTAGGATGTCTTGCAGATGGGTGGAAGACTTCAGGAAACTCTTGACAACCAGATTGAACACGTGTGCCATGCAGAGCACATGGCTCAGCCCCCCTTGACGCAGCACAGACATCATGTTCTTCCCATTGTTGAAACAAGACAGACCCAAAAAAGAGTCAAAGGAACCACCCTATAAAGACAGACACATAAAAAAATTGTATACAATGCGAACAATGTGTCGGTAACAGAATAAAACTCACACATACAGAATCCACTGCGTGTCCACTGATCAGGACATACAATATATACTAGCTATACACAATATCAACCTATAAATAACATGAAGACAATGTTGAGTAAGATGAGGCCACTGATGAATAAAAACAGACCACAATAAGGTCGAGTAGTGAGAGCCAAAACCTGTATGAGCAGCTGGTGTAGTGGATCTGAAAGAATGAGAGATGCCCATGTTCTTCCCATTGTCGGTCACCATGGTTCCGATTTTGAGTTGTCGCGGAGAAAGCCAGGATTCGATTTCTTGATAAAAAGACACGGAGCAGTTCCTCCCCTGTGTAACTCCATTCGCACAGGTAAACGAGATGTAGAACAGCATGACACCGCTGTGCCCTGCACATGTGGTATGCTGGAGGGGCACTGTGAATTGTCCTTGCAGTGGAGGCTGAAAACACGGTGGAGGATGAGGAGGCAGAGGCGGACATTGTCGCAGGACCATCGGCGTGTGAACGTGGAGGCGGAAGCGGCATCCTCTGGCCAAGTTGCTGGTCTGGCTGGGCAGGAACCACATTTACCCAGTGGGCCATAAAATAAATGTATTGTCCCTGACCGTAGTTATATCTCCACACGTTGGTGCTGCCGTGCGCTTTGGCAGACACCGACAAGCTCAAGGACTTGCTCACCTTTTGTTCTACAGGGCTGGTACTGGCTTTTTGGCAAAGAAATGACGGCTTGGGACTCTCCACCTCAGCTAGGCACAAGCCATAATTTCTCTGAAATGTGCAGAGTCCACCACTTGGAAAGGGAGGGACTGCAGTACCAGCAACTTGGCCAGGAGCACATTCAGCTTCTGCGACATAAGATGACCACACATATATTGCTGTCTCTTTACAATCGCTTCAGTTATTGACTGCTGACGAAATGAGTGTCGAGGAATAGAAGGACGAGGAGCAGGAACATCAGGACTGGTAGATGATGCAAAGGACAGACAGCTCCCTTCAGCTAAGGTGGTGAAACCTTGACTGCCTGAAATTTGGTATGTGCCACTGGGTGATAATGTGATTGCTGTGGCAGGCAGGACCACCCCATAGGAGCCAAGGTTCTCCTAGGCCACTTTATGGTGATGCTGCATGTGTTGACGCAGGGCTGTACTGTCAATATTGGCACCCTGACCACACCTCACATTCTGCCCACAGATTCGGCAAATGGCCATGTTTACCATGTTAACAAATGGCCTTGTCAACAAAAAAACTGCCACACCGCCGAGTAGGTGATTTTACCTCCAACACTCTGCACTGACTGACTGCTATGGCCACTGCCTTCATGAACCCCTGCACCACTACTTTCCGGGCAGGTAGGCTCCTGCAAAGCGGGTGGTCTTCCCCGGGCACATTTGGCTCCCGATCTCCCACTGCTGCCACCCTGCTGACTTCCGGCGATGCTACCGACTTGCTGGCTCCACCGCTGCCTCTAGCGCAAGCTGCCACCCTCTTCTCCCGATGATGATGAAGCCACTTCGTCACCCGGCTCCCAATTGCAATTGGCTACATCATCATCGAGTACTGTCTGCACATCACTGACGTCCTCCTCAATGGTCTCTGAGCCAGGAGCCTGACGCTCACAACACCAGCTCTCACACGTCATTACTACTTGCCAGCCTCCCGGAGAAAGTGGCAGATGTCTCCTCCAGATCTTGGGGGGGCAGTAGCTGCCGATTGTCCTCTAGTAGCTCATCCTCACTGTATAGTGGAGCTGAGCCCACAGCATATAATACTTGTCTGGCTGAGGGAACAGAAAAGGACAGAGGCAGGTTGAGAACAGGTGAGGGCACAGGGCCTGCTTCCGGGCCATGCCAACTAAGGGTTGTGTCTGACGAACCCA
Source organism: Bufo gargarizans (assembly GCF_014858855.1). NCBI lineage: Eukaryota > Metazoa > Chordata > Amphibia > Anura > Bufonidae > Bufo > Bufo gargarizans. The sequence continues at coordinate 335,058,866 of NC_058081.1, read as the reverse complement.
CCGACTCTTTGCTGGAGGTGTCTGATGTCACTTGGGACAAAGTGGATGACTGAGTCAACCATTCAAGCACTGCTGGGTTACTGGTTAAGACACGACCGCTAGATGACATCGGGAGCTCAGGCCTTTCGAAATGACCCCTGCTACCTTGCCTCCTTACTCTGCAATGACCTGTGCCAGAAATATTTAGGCCTCCGCCCCTCCCGTGTACAGGGCCTGTCACTTCTCTGTCTGACATACTGTTAGATCAAATAAATAAAAGAAAAGCAAAATAATACACCCCAAAAAAGGCTATAATTTTGTCACTTCACTGCATAACAGCTTGTAAGACATTTTTTTCTACTAATACACCCCAAAAAAGGCTGTAATTTTGTCACTTCACTGCACAGAGGATAATAAGCCCATTTTTCTACAAATACGCCTGAAAAGTCTTTAGAACATATAACTGCACTGCTGAACAGCTAATAACACTTTTTCCCCCCACTAATACACCACAAAAAAGGCTGTAATTTTGTCACATCAGCGCACAATGGCAAATAAGCTCTTTTTCCCACTAATACACCACAAAAAAGGCTTTAAAACATATAACTGCACCGTTGAACTGCTAATAAGACTTTTTTTCCCACTAATAAACCACAAAAAGGCTGTAATTTTGTCACTTCACTGCACATTGTGCACAACTGCTAACAAGCATTTTTTTCCACTAATACACCACAAAAAGGGCTTTAGAACATATAACTGCACCGCTGAATGGCTAATAAGACTTTTTTTTCGCTAATACACCCCAAAAAATGCTGTAATTTTGTCACTTCACCGCACAAAGGCTAATAAGCCATTTTTTTTCCACTAATACACTCGAAAAAAGGCTTCAGAACATATAACTGCACTGTGGAACAGCTAATAACACTTTTTGTTTCCACTAATATACCCCAAAAAATGCTGTAATTTTGTCACTTCACTGCACAATGGCAAATAAGCACTTTTTTCCACTAATACACCACAAAAAGGGCTTTAGAACATATAACTGCACCGCTGAATGGCTAATAAGACTTTTTTTTCGCTAATACACCCCAAAAAATGCTGTCATTTTGTCACTTCACCGCACAAAGGCTAATAAGCCATTTTTTCGCACTAATACACTCAAAAAAAGGCTTCAGAACATATAACTGCACTGTGGAACAGCTAATAACACTTTTTGTTTCCACTAATATACCCCAAAAAAGGCTTTAGAACATATAACTTCACCTCTGAATGGCTATTAAGACTTTTATTTTTCCACTAATACACCGCAAAAAAGATTGTAATGTTATCACTTCACCGAACAACGGTAAAAAAGCCCTTTTTCCCCACTAATATATCACAAAAAAATGCTTTAAAACATATAACTGTACCGCTGAACGGCTAATAAGACCTACAAATATATAATATAATGGCAATTTGGATCCCCAGTCAGTGCAGCAAGGTGTAATAGAATTGTTCCTATTACCCAGGCTGTACACTCCCCTATTGGAGCCTGTTCTCCTTTTATAGTGTGGAATAATTCCTCCCTATCCTTTCCCTACACTTCTAATTATCTTTCTATGAACTTCTATTCATCCCAAAATAGTTTTAAAGTCTTTCCTAGCACTTTCCCTAGCGCCTGCTAAAGTCTCTCTCTCTGCAATAAGCAAACTTGAAAATGGCTGAATACAAGATGGCTGAGTCTATTTATAGGGTTGTGACATTACAGGGCTGGCTGGCTGCTGATTGGCTACATGCATGGCATTGTGGGTGATTCCTCATTTCCAGAGTTCTATGCTCCATGTCCTAACACGTGTAGCAGCCATTTTAGGAAAAAAAACAATTAGTTATCATGAAGCGTGAGGAATAGAGTTGAGCGGACACCTGGATGTTTGGGTTCGGCCAAACTTCACAAAAAAGTTCTAGTTCGGGACCCGAACTTGACCGAACTTGACCCCGAACCCAAACCCCATTGAAGTCAATGGGGACCTGAACTTTTGAGCACTAAAATGGCCGTAAAAATGTCATGGAAAGGGCTGCAGGGCTGCAAATGGCATCAAAATGTGGTTAAGAGCATGGAAAGTGCTCTGCAAACAAATGTGGATAGGGAAATTACTTTAAATAACATAAAATAGGTAAAAATAAAAAAATTATAATCTTGATCTAGGAGGACGAGGTCCATATGGAGTAGGAGGTTGAGGAGGCGGTGGATGTTGGTGGAAGCAACAGTGGAGGAGGAGGTAGACTACACTGCTTTTTGGTTTTAAATTTAATTTTTAAAATTAGGGTACACCCCAAAACATTGGGAAATATAACCTGTGATAACCCCCTCCAGTCGTGCTAAAACGTTCAGACAATACACTGGCTGCAGGGCAGGCCAGCACCTCCAAGGGGTAAAGGGCAAGCTCAGGCCATGTGCCCAATTTGGAGACCCAGAAGTTGCAGGGGCTGACCCCTGTCAGTCAGTTCGTGTAGGCGTGTGCACACTTACTGCCCCACCATGTTGCACGTGAGCGCGAATATTCGAATAGCGAATACTAATCGCGAATATCGCAACTTCGATAATTACCGAATATTACGAATATACTGCTATATATTCGTTATATCAAATATTCATCATTTTTTCCATCTGAACAAATGATTCCTCCCTGCTTAAAATGCTTGTGGTCAATGAGTCATTAGCCCAAAAGCAAGAAGCAGGGCGGAATCATGACTTTAGATGTTGAAAAAAGACAAATATTCTAAAAAAATGAATATATAGCACTATAGCAAATATATTCGTTTTGACTTTTTTTGAATATTCGTCTTTTTTTTTTTCTCCACACAGTACAGTTAAACCCCTTTGGCATACTCCTCCCCACAAGCGTCCCCGTCACCATGGTAACGCCTGACCTCTGACAGGGCACTGTGATCCACACAATTAACCTCTGCCGCACCTGAGGGGTTAATTGTGCGGATCACAGCACCCTGTCAGAGGTCGGGTGCCGCCGGGCAGCAGTGCGCCCCCCCACTATTAAAATCATTCATAGGAAGTGCGCCCTAACCCCCCCTCACCAGTATTACAATCATTGGTGGCAGTGCGCCTCAATCCCTCCTCCCTCCCCAGTATTACAATCATTGCTGGCAGTGTGCCCTCAATTCCCCCTCCCTCCACAGTATTAATCATTGGTGGCAGTGCGCCCTCAATCCCCCCTCCCTCCCCAGTATTAATCATTGCTGGCAGTGCGCCCACCCCATTATTGGTGGCAGCGGCAGTTCCGATCGGAGTTCTAGCAGTGTAATGCTGGGGCTCCGATCGGTTACGATGGCAACCAGGACGCTACTGAAGTCCTGGCTGCCATGGTCAGTTAGTCAGCATTGTACTGCGCTGGAGCCGCCGGGCGCTCCTTCTTCACAAACTCACAGGTCTGTGGGGTGTATGCTTATAACAATGTGCCGCACAGACCTGTGAGTTTGAGAAGAAGGAGCGCCCGGCAGCCCCAGCGCAGGTAAGTACAATGCTGACTAACTGACCATGGCAGCCAGGACTTCAGTAGCGTCCTGGTTGCCATCGTAACCGATCGGAGCCCCAGCATTACACTGCTAGAACTCCGATCGGAACTGCCGCTGCCACCAATAATGGGGTGGGCGCACTGCCAGCAATGATTAATACTGGGGAGGGAGGGGGGATTGAGGGCACACTGCCACCAATGATTAATACTGTGGAGGGAGGGGGGATTGAGGGCACACTGCCACCAATGATTAATACGGGGGGAGGGATTGTCAGCACACTGGCCACCAATGATTGTAATACTGGTGAGGAGGGGTTAGGGCGCACTGCCCATGAATGATTTTAATAGTGGCAGGAGGGGGCGCACTGCTGCACCTGAGGGTTTAATTGTGTGGATCAAAGTGCCCTGTCAGAGGTCAGGTGCCGCCAGGCAGCAGGGGCCCAGTATGTATGCGCCTGTTGGTATACTCTAACTTCAAGTGTCCCCATCACCATAGGAACGCCTTTGTGTTAGAATATACCATCGGATTTGAGTTTTCACAATATAACTCAGATCCGATGGTATATTCTAACCACCAGGCATTCCCATGGTGACGGGGACGCTTGTGGGGAGGAGTATGCCAAAGGGGTTTAACTGTACTGTTTGGACAAAAAAAAGACGAATATTCCAAAAAATGTCAAAACAAATATTTTCGCTATAGTTCTATATATTCGTTTTTTAGAATATTCGTCTTTTTTCAACATCTAAAGTCATGATTCCTCCCTGCTTCTTGCTTTTGAGCCAATGACTCATTGACCACAAGCATTTTAAGCAGGGAGGAATCATTTGTTCAGATGGAAAAAATGACGAATATTATACTACGATAATATAGCAGTGTATTCTGTAGTATTATATACTCGCTTTTGAACAACACCATTTTTCACATAAAAATTTGCATTATGTGATTTCTTTTTTATTACAGATTTTTCGTAACAAAACAAATATCTCGAATACGGAGATTTGCGAATATATGACGAATATTCTACCACATATTCGCAAAATATCGCAAATTCGAATATTGCCCCTGCCGCTCATCACTAGTCGCACGTCCCCGTGATGTTCACGATCCAATTTGATATCTGCTCTATCAACTTTTGATGTTCTTTTATGCGCCTACCATGGTGATCACGGGTGGTGGGGAATCAGGGTTCCAGGCCAGAGAGGGAGCGTGGGAAAGAGAGACCACATCTAAGGGAGGATTTGTTTTTTCAAATTTAAAATTATAGAGTTGAAATATGGGAGAAATTATTAAAGTATAAAAGTGTGACAACTTTTCAAAGTTTAAGCATTGAATGAAAGGATGTGGAGCGCATTAATTACTGAATAATTTATTAACTTGTATGTTATGCATAGCAGGTGTCACCTATGCATAGCAGGTGTTTATTCATGTCTAAAATTGTATAATGTCAACCCAAGAATGTAACAGAAAAATGATTGAAATTTATTAAGCTGTCAACTAGCTAGAGACCTACTAGGTATAGCAGTGGTACTATATATCCCAAAATTTTAGAATTTCACCCGAAAATGTAAATGACAAAGTAGTGAAATGATATAAAATAAAATACGTACAAATAAAAAATAAAAAAATTTGATTTATGAGGTGGAGTTCCATATGGAGTAGAAGCTTGAGGAGGCGGTGGAAGCGGCGGTGGAGGAGGAAGAGGTAGCCAACACACGTTTTTGGTTTAAATATATATTTTTTAATTAGGGTACACTCTAAAAGAGTGTGGAATATCCAAAATACAAGAATGAGCAATTGCGCTGCAGTATAACAATGACTGGTTAGTGCCGGTATACATGTCTATTCTTCACAAGGTACGGACAAGTCCTGAGGGATCCATGCCTGGTTCATTTTAATGAACGTGAGCTTGTCCACACTGGCTGTGGACAGACGGCTGCGCTTGTCTGTGATGATGCCCCCTGCCGTGCTAAACACAAGTTCAGATAATACACTGGCTGCAGGGCAGGCAAGCACCTCCAAGGCGTAAAGGGAAAGCTCAGGCTATGTGCCCAATTTGGAGACTCAGAAGTTGAAGGGGGCAGACCCGCCTTTCAGTACGTGTAGGCGTGTGCACACATACTGCTCCACCATGTTGGTGAAATGTTGCTTCCTGCTAAGACGTTCCATATCAGCTGGTGGTGCTGGTTGTTGTGGCGTGCTGACAAAGCTATTCCACATTTCGGCCATGCTAACCCTGCCTTCTGAGGTGCTGGCGGTGCCCCAGCTGCGTTGGCGACCTCTTCCTCATCCTCTGCCTTCGCCTTGTGCTTCCACTGTGCCCCCGCTGTCAGGTGGGAATGCCACCAGCAGCGCGTCTACCAGCGTGCGTTTGTACTCGCGCCACTTACGATCACACTCCAGTGACGGAATTAAGGACGGTATGTTGTCCTTGTAACGGGGATCCAGCAGTGTGGCCACCCAGTAATCAGCACAAGTTAGAATGTGGGCAACTCGGCAGTCATTGCGGAGACACTGCAGCATGTAATTGCTCATGTGTGCCAGGCTACATACCTAATTTCTGTCCTCTGTGAGCTGGTCTGGGTGCCACCCTACTGTGAACATAGTTCCTCCTCCTCATCTCCTCCTCCTCCACCTCGTCATCCTCCAGAACTGTGCCCTGGCTGGACAATTATGTACCTGGTGTTTGTGGGTGCAGGAACCCACCCTCGGAGCCACTTGGGAATGACTGGCCAGAAACCCTACGAAATGATCCCTCTTCCTCCTCCTGTGCCACATCCTCTTCCATCATCGCCAGCAGCGTTTTTTCAAGGACGCATAGAAGTGGGATAGTAATGCTGAGAACGGCGTTATCGGCATTGGCCATGTTGGTGGATTACTCGAAACAGCGCAACAAGGCACACAGGTCTCGCATGGAGGCCCAGTCATTGGTGGTGAAGTGGTGCTGTTTTGCCGAGCAACTCACCTGTGCGTGCTACAGCTGAAACTCCACTATCGCCTGCTGCTGCTCGCACAGTCTGGTCAGCATGTGCAAGGTGGGGTTCTCCCTTGTGGGCACGTCGCATATGAGGCAGTGAGCGGGAAGGCCGAAGTTACGCTGCAGCGCTGACAGGCGAGCAGCAGCAGCGTGAGAATGCCTAAAGCGCGCAGAGACAGCCCGCACTTTATGCAGCAACTCTGACATATCGGGGTAATTTTTAAGAAATCTCTGCACCGCCAAATTCAGCACATGCACCAGGCAAGGGATGTGCTTCAAACCGGCTAGTCCTAGAGCTGCTACGAGATTTCTCCCATTATCGCACACCACCAGGCCGGGCTTGAGGCTGACTGGCACAAACCACTCATCGGTCTGTTGTTCAAGGCCCGTCCACAGCTCCTGCACGGTGTGGGGTTTGTCCCCCAAACAGATAAGTTTTAAAACTGCCTGCTGTCGTTTACCCCTTGCTGTGCTGAAGTTGGTGGTGAAGTTGTTACGCTGACCAGATGAGGAGCTGGTAGAGGATGAGTAATTAGAGTAGGAGGAAGAAGCAACAGGAGGCAAACTGAAGTGCCCTGCAATCCTCGGTGGTGGAAGGACATGCGCCAAACTGCTATCCGCCTCAGGCCCAGCCGCCACTGCATTTATCCAGTGTGCTGTTATGGAGATATAATGGCCCTGACTGTGCTTACTGGTCCACGTATCAGTAGTCAGGTGCACCTTGCCACAGATTGCATTGCGCAGTGCACACCTGATTTTGACCCCTACTTGGTTGTGCAGGGAAGGGAGGGCTCGCCTTGAAAAGTAGTGGCGGCTGGGCACGACGTACTGTGGGACAGCCACCGCCATAAGGCCTTTAAAACTATCCGTCTCCACCAGACGGAATGACAGCATATCAAAGGCCAGTAATTTAGAAATGCTAGCATTCAGGGCTAGAGATCGCGGGTGGGTAGAGGGGTACTTCGTCTTCCTCTCCAGCGTTTGGGAGATGGAGAGCTGAACACTTCCGTGGGACATTGTGGAGATGCTTGGTGACCCAGGTGTTGGTGTTGCTGGCAGATCCTCTGTGGGGTGGCAGGTGGCACTGTCACTCTTGAGGTGGATGAAAAGGCCGAGACTGCAGCAGAAGAGAAAGCAGGAGGAGCCAGAGATCTTTCTTGGGATTTGAGGTGTCTACTCCACTGCAGCTCGTGCTTTGCACTTAAATGCCTGGTCATGCAGGTTGTGTTCAGGTTGAGAATTTTTATGCCTCGCTTCAGGCTCTGATTGCACAGCGTGCAAGCCACTCATGTCTTGTCGTCAGCACATTGTCTAAAGAACTGCCATGCCAGGGAACTCCTTGGAGCTGGCTTTGGTATGCTTGGTCCCTTGCTGCGGTGGGCAGTAGCAGGCGTCTAGAGGACGGCTGCTCCCCTTTTGCACCCTGCTCCCTCTTCTGCTGTGCTGGTGGCTCTGTGCGACCACCGCCTCTTCCTCCGAACTACATAGGTCACTCGCATGACCTTGATTCCATGTGGGGTCGAGGACCTCATCGTCCTCCACATCATCTTCCACCCAGTCTTCACCCCTGCCTTTCTTGTCGGTCTGCACACTTTCGAAAGCCCCGTGCTGCGATGGTCCTCCCATGTACTCATCTTGAAAGATAAGTGGTTGGGCATTGGTGCACTCAATCTCTTCCACTTCTGGGGCAGGGCTAGGTTGATGGCCCTGGGAAACCCTGCTAACAGAATCATCAAAAAGCAGAAGAGACTGCTGCATGACTTGGGGCTCTGACTGCTTGGCTGATTTGCAAGGGGGTGAGGTGAAAGACTGATGGACATCGGCTGCAGGTGCCAACTATGGTCTTTCAGCAGGAGACTGGCGGGAGACAATGTGAGAGAACTGGATCCACTGTCAGCAACCCAATCTACTATCGCCTTTACTTGTTCAGGCCTCACCATTCGTAGAGCCGCATCAGGCCCGACCAAATACCGCTGAAGGTTCTGTTGCATACTCGCACCTGAGGAAGGGGTTTCACTTGTGCGTGTAGCTGGCACAGATCAACCACGTCCTCTCCCTGCAACAGGAGCTCCACCAGCAGCACCACGACCTGGGTCACATCCCTTATTTGACGTTCTACTCATATTTCTCGAATTTGAGATCTTGCCCTAAATGGGTGTTTAATTAATAGTAGAATAGAACGACAGTATGTAAAGGATGTATCTCACATGGCCTGAACCAGTGTAGGCCTGAATTAAAGATTTCTTTGCCCAAATGGCTGTATTTCAAATGCCTGAATCAAACCCTGTATGTAAAGGGTGTATCTCACACGGCCTGAACCAGTGTAGGCCTGAATTAAAGATTTCTTTGCTCAAAATGGCTGTATTTCAAATGCCTGAATCAAAGCCCTGTATGTAAAGGGTGTATCTCACACAGCCTGAACCAGTGTAGGCCTGAATTAAATATTGGTGCACCAAATGGCGGTATTTCAAATCTCTGAATCTCACCCAAATGTATTAAGGGTGTATCTCACAATGACATATGCAGCAAAGGCTGCCAAAGAAACATTTTTTGCCCAAATGGGTGTTTGTTTGATAACTCAATATGGCAGCAGTATATAAGCCAGGAATTTCAAACGTGCTTATGCTGCAAGGCCTGAAATATTGTGCATTTTGCCCCCAAAAATTGTGTTTCATTAATGAAAGAATATAAGCCCTGTATATATGGCTGTGATGGCTTCTAAGGTCAGACAGTTAACCGCTTGTTGATTGGCTGCTCTGCAGCCTTTCAAAAAGCGCCAAGAAAGCGCCGAACACCGAACCCAAACCCAAACTTTTACTGAAATGTTCGGGTCCGGGGTCCAAAAATCCTAAAGTTTGGTACGAACCCGAACTTTACAGTTCGGGTTCGCTCAACACTAGTGAGGAAATTCGGAGCAAATTTAATTTTTCCTGAAATTCGGATTGAATTCCACTTTGTCAACTTCAATTCACTCATCTTTAGTTATGATGCTTTCCCAATCCTTTGTGGTGTTCACTTCCTGGTCCTGGCTTGATACACAAAGTGCCTGGAGATGCTTGCTCAGCCAATTTATGGCTTTGACTTCTGCTTGTGTATGGATATTGAGTTGATAACCAACAGCCAGCTCCTTCCATGTCCCATGATGTCCCATGATGGCTAGGCCATAAACCACACTTTGTATGAATATACGTCACATCAATATCTCTATGTCTAAGAACTATATACCAGTAACCATACATATCCCCTGATGAATCTTCCAGGTAGATGGAAACAATTTTAACTGAAATGCAAAAATAAGTTTTTGTCAGACGTGATTCCTATGGGGTCGCTCTTACGAGTGCAGGCACTCTACTATGCCTTGCATAACTTTAATATTGCTACACGATTGAACTGGTCGCATTCAGCAGTAATGTGATACACTCACTTGCGCATTTCATCTCCATAGTGGGTAAGAATCCGTTTTTTTTTTTATATTCCCTGGGATATAAAGTAAGTGCACAATGTTATTAGATTTGTCTGTTTGTAATTTCGCTATGCCAGCTGGTTGTCTTCCAGTGATTGCTGTTTCTTGGTGATAACTGTATTTTCCCTCTGTGTTTTCCAAAAGTGACAACCAGAAATAATCATTCAACAGCTTCCCATGTTTGTAATATATATATATATATATATATATATATATATATATATATATAGTTAAAAGGAAAAATAAATGTGTTTATGGTTCTGTAAAAGAATAAAAGGGGGCACCCCAAATGGACATGTCAAACCTGCTTTGGTTTTAATATGCTATATAGATTGAATTTTATTGCTGTGATGAAAGTATACTATTATTTTTCTACTTATTCATACAGTGGATAAAATCATGGCAGGGTTTTATTATTTTAGTGTGCAATCTAGTTTTCCTGTAGACCAAAGCCCACATGTTATAATCTTTTATTTCTGCAATTTTTACAGTATAACTGAAGTGTCTAATAAAGAATAGTTATTCTTGTGAAAGTATAGGCATGCATAATCTCCTGAATGTTAGAGGCGGAGAGGCATAAGATAATGCCTCTTTGTAATATATCTACTGTACACTACTACTATCATGTTAACAATGGAAGCCAAGTTTTTACAGCCTAAAGTAACCCTTGAATGACATATTTACTTACCTCTTTATAAGATTCATTTTATTGATGCTGACTGAGACACAAATATTATATATTTACTTACCACAGTTAATTTATTTCCAGAACCATGACAACATAAACTACTGATCTGACAACACAATGCTTGTTTTTTAATTGCCGCACTACTGTATGTGTAGAATGGTGCCAAAGTTTATATGAATGCTGAGCAACCAAAAGGATTTTACCTCTCATTGTGCCTTTGAAAAACATTAACCCCTTTCTGACATCCACCATACATGTATGGTAAATATTTGGTCTTTAAAGATGGTGCAAGCACCATAGCTGCTGAGTGCCTGTTGTTTTACATAGCAGGAAGCCGGCGGCAGAGTCCATGATCAAAGGGAACTCTGATTACAGACTTTACCCTTCAGATGCTCTGGTCATGTGCAACCATAACATCTGTGCTGTCATTTACTTGGAGGGCTGCACTCCCAGTGACCCAACGGCTTCTCTGTGACAAGATCGCTGGAGCCATTCAGTTGCAGCCAGGGGCTCTGAGGCCAGCCATAGCAAAATTCCTATGAAAGATTCCCTGTGGCAGGGCTTGATAAGAATGCACTGATTCTCCTGTAAACGGCAATGGTAAACCAGTATTTATCCCGTATGGTGAACAGCATAACAGAAAAAAAAATTAAATGGCGGATTTGCTGTTTTTCGGTGGCCAATTTTGACTAAAAAAATCAAGCCATACACACCCAAAATTGTATGAATCTGGGAGAGAAAGGGTATTAGGTTTGTGTCACAGATAGTGGTGGAAGGACAGGTGAAGAGACTAGAGGAAATGGGGCTTAGCACAGATATAGATAGCCTCATATGGTTTAGATATGCTAGATTAAAACACGCATTTAACTCAACTGAGAATAGAGAATATTTAATTACGAAACATTCAGAATTTGCTGAATTTTGCTATCAGGGAATTGGGAGAAAAGTATCAATTTCACAGATTTATAAAAAAATAAAGAAGGGGTTAGGAGGGGTGATTAGATTTAATAGTGAAAATAAATGGGCACTAGAGGTGGAACCTTATATTTTGGATTGGAGATGTATTTACAAAAGTATAAAAAGGAGCACCATTTCTAGTAATTTCCGACTGATGCTGTTTTTTATCCTCCACCGGACATACTGTACATAACTCCCTGGGCAATGAGTAAGATGTACAAGACAAGGGATGCAAAATGCTGGAAGTGCAGAGAGGAGAATGCGGATTTTATTCATCTGATTTGGTATTGCCCCATTGTGCAGGGTTATTGGACCCAAATCTTTCAGGATCTTGCTAGAGCAACGGGGTGTTGCGCTCCACTGGAGATTAGTATAGCAGTGCTGGGAGATACCAGAAAAATTGGGGTGGACAAAAGAAGTGAAAGGAAATGGGAAAAAGGATTAATGCTCGCGCGGGTCGTGCTGGCTAGAGGCTGGGGAGCGGACAGACCGCCCAGTGTTGCAGAGTGGAAAAATCTATGCGAGAGGGTGCAGAGATATGAGTATGCCTGTCAGGTGAAAAGAGGGGTATTAAGGAGTGTAAGAAATTAAGTGGAAGGTAAAAAGGATGACACAAGATTCTGAAGAGAGATTATGGAAACAAATCGCCTTGTGGATACTCCCAAGATAACCGAGGGTGGAGGGGAGGGAGGGGAGGGAGGGGGGTGGGGATATACGATGTTTCTTTTTTTCTCTGTATTTCTTTAAAAAGAAAGTCATTCAGATAAGAATAGAATTTTTATTGCATTGAACAATTATGTAATATATGTTGGTGTATATTCTTATATCTGTAAATGTCTATCTCCTGTATTTCTGGGGTTTTCTTGTCTTTATTGCTTCCGAATTTTGTATGAAGAAAATGATAAATAAATAAATAAAAATAAAAAAGATGGTGCAAGCACCATAGCTGCTGAGTGCCAGTTGTTTTACATATCAGGAAGCCGGCGGCAGAGTCCATGATCAAAGGGAACTCTGATTACAGACTTTACCCTTCAGATGCTCTGGTCATGTGCAACCATAGCATCTGTGCTGTCATTTACTTGGAGGGCTGCACTCCCAGTGACCCAACGGCTTCTCTGTGACAAGATCACTGGAGCCATTCAGTTGCAGCCAGGGGCTCTGAGGCCAGCCATAGCAAAATTCCTATGAAAGATTCCCTGTGGCAGGGCTTGATAAGAATGCACTGATTCTCCTGTAAACGGCAATGGTAAACCAGTATTTATCCCGTATGGTGAACAGCATAACAGAAAAAAAAAATTTAATGGCGGATTTGCTGTTTTTCAGTGGCCGATTTTGAATAAAAAAATCAAGCCATACACACCTAAAATGGTATGAATGAAAAATGCAGATCACCCACAAAATGAGCCCTCACACAGCTCTGTGAAAATAACTATAAAAAAAAAAACATTTTGGGGGTCAGAAGAATACAATGCAAAGAAAAAATAAATTCGTTTGTATTTGGTTAAAAGTAGGAAAACACAAAAAGTGGTATCACTGTAATCATACCGATCCGCAGAATGAACGTATCCTGTCATTTCTAGGGTGCGAATATTCGAATAGCGAATATTAATCGCAAATATCGGCACTTCGCGAATTTTCAAATATTTAGAATATAGTGATATATATTTTAATTTCGAATATTCTAGATTTTTTTTCATCAGTAACCTCCCTTCTTGCTTGTGGGCCAATGAGAAGCCTACAATGTCTTTGTCTGAGCTTAGCAACATCCCTAGCAACCAATAGGAAAGTTGCCTACCCCTTACTATATAAGAACCTCCCTTGCAGTCCTTGTATGCAGATCTGAGAGAGACAGCAGTGTCATTGCTGTGCTCTGTGCTTTACTGTGTCATTACATTAGATAGTTAGTTAGCTTATATATATAATACAGATAGTGGGAGATTATCAGTGTAGGTTAGATAGTGATATAGTGTAGCTAATAGGTTCTGCTGTCCATGCATATGTTGAAACCGCCCTAAATTAGGGCATTTAAGAAACACTCTGGTGTTCCAAATCAATGTACCCCCCAGGGGTTAATATCCACGCGTGGCTGAGAGACTAGACGCTGACACAGAAGTTGGTCAAAGCAATCTCTAACTTTTATTACATGGGGTAAGCGTATATACATCTAAGAGGGCAGTCCTCCCTGAGGCTTAAAACATTGTTTCATTGGTCAAAAAGGAAAAAGTGATAAGAGAAACAGAGATAACACTTCAACACCTGCGCAGTGAGTACCACTTTGGAATGTGAACTAATGTAAACATCTAGGTGTTCGCCATTTTGTAATGGCGGACAATCTAACAATAATACTGCATACGTCATATGTGACACTTCAAAGAAGTGCTTCTCTATAGGCAGTGAATAATATATATATCATCAAGCCATATGATTGACTTACGCATTCCACCACACTCTATGGGACACCTGTAGAAAGATGAGAAATCAGACACGTCCCACAGCACAGCTCTTTGCCCCCTCTCTCTCCTCTCCAGTCTTGAAACAAAGAGGGGGTGGGTGGGCACTTGGAAGTAGAAAAAGTTAACTCATTACAATCCTAGATATACAAAATATAGAATAAAATTCACACATCTTTAACACATACATATAGTGCTGTATGTATATATGTATGTATGCTACATACATACATACATACATACTGTACATACATAGTGTTGTGATGTCACAAGTTCACAATACTTAGTGTACCAATCACTAATAAGTAGTCAGACCTGTTCAAATGTGAAGTTGCACATATTGCGCAAAAATATTCACATCATTAATTGCCGATTTTGCAATCACGAATATATTGGAGCACTCTATCTACATATAAAGCTATTGTAATGTTCTGCCGTGTCAACCATTTTCTCCAGTCTCCCGAAACTTCTAGCAGCTTGAAAAATGTAGCTATAGTGACCCATGCCTGTATTTTGCACGCATTACATGAATATTACATTGCCGATTTTTCGCTATCAAGAAAATAATCTCAAATTCGCGAATATATGACAAATATTCTACCAAATATTCGCGAAATATTGCAAATTTGAATAATATGTCGCTCATCACTAGTCATTTCTATTGCATAGAGAAACCAGGAAAAATGAAACCAGTTTTTTTCACTTCCACAATTTTTTTTTCAGCTTCCCACTACATTGTGTTAATTGTTAAATGTAGCCATTAATGTGTTGGGCGAGCATGCACAAAGACACGGTGGTTGGAACCAAAGATCTCAAATTTGGACTCATCAGACCAAAGCACAGATTTCCACTGGTCTAATGTCCATTCCTTGTGTTCTTTAGCCCAAACAAGTCTCTTATGCTTGTTGCCTGTCATTAGCAGTGGTTTCCTAGCAGATATTCTTCCATGAAGGCCTGATTCACACAGTCTCCTCTTGAAAGTTGTTCTAGAGATGTGTCTGCTGCTAGAACTCTGTGTGGCATTGACCTGGTCTCTAATCTGAGCTGCCGTTAACCTGCAATTTCTGAGGCTGGTGACTCGGATGAACTTATCCTCCGCAGCAGAGGTGACTCTTGGTCTTCCTTTCCTGGGGCGGTCTGCATGTGAGCCAGTTTCTTTGTAGCGCTTGATGGTTTTTGTGACTGTACTTGGGGACACTTTCAAAGTTTTCCCAATTTTTCAGACTGACTGACCTTCATTTCTTAAAGTAATGATGGGCACTCGTGTTTCTTTACTTAGCTGCTTTTTTCTTGCCATAATACAAATTCTAACAGTCTATTCAGTAGGACTATCAGCTGTGTATCCAACCTGACTTCTCCACAACGCAACTGATGGTCCCAACCCCATTTATAAGGCAAGAAATCCCACTTATTAATCCTGACAGGGCACACCTGTGAAGCGAAAACCATTTCAGGTGACTACCTCTTGAAGCTCATCAAGATAATGCCAAGAGTGTGCAAAGCAGTATTCAAAGCAAAAGGTGGCTACTTTGAAAAACCTAGAATATGACATATTTTCAGTTGTTTCACACTTTTTTGTCATGTACAGTACAGACCAAAAGTTTGGACACACCTTCTCATTCAAAGAGTTTTCTTTATTTTCATGACTATGAAAATTGTAGATTTACACTGAAGGCATCAAAACTATGAATTAACACATGTGGAATTATATACATAACAAAAAAGTGTGAAACAACTGAAAATATGTCATATTCTAGGTTCCTCAAAGTAGCCACCTTTTGCTTTGATTACTGCTTTGCACACTCTTGGCATTCTCTTGACAAGCTTCAAGAGGTAGTTACCTGAAATGGTCTTCCAACAGTCTTGAAGGAGTTCCTAGAGATGCTTTTTCAGTTGTTTCATACTTTTTTGATAAGTGTTAATTCATAGTTTTGATGCCTTCAGTGTGAATCTACAATTTTCATAGTCATGAAAATAAAGAAAACTCTTTGAATGAGAAGGTGTACTGTATATATATATATATATATATATATATATATATATTATCATACTTCTGATATATATATAATATTATATAATATATAATATGTGGGAAACTAGTACTAATGTTTAAGCCATAATATATTTACATATATTAGAATTAACTTTAGCCTCTATCTATGAAAAGTTTCTGACAGGATTCAAACTCACAACCTTCTACACTACAGCCCAGAATGTTATCCACTACACTATAGAGCTGCATGGCCAGTTACTTAAAAAATAAAATAAAATATGAGACTTCTGCTATTAAGGAATACCTTTTTTTTTTTTAAGTAACTGGCCATGCAACTCTATAGTGTAGTGGTTAAGATTCTTGGTTATAATGTAGAAGGTTGTGAGTTTGAATCCCACCAGAAATTGAGGCTAAATTATATTTAAATACATTGGGTGTCCCCATAGCTATATATGGAGTCAGAGCAGGTACTCCTAAGCGGAACCAGAGTCCAGAGTCCCGACACCCTCCCCTCTTCAGAGCAGGGGGTGCCTGGTTTAATTCTCAGGTTCTCCCCTTGACTTCCATTGTGCTCAGGTGCTCTGAGAAGCACTGGAGCATTGGGAGGTGTTCTACTCGAGCACCAGAGCACTTTGGTGCTTGACCAACACTAGTAGCCGTTAGAAAGAACAACTTGTCCTGCAAACAACAAACCCTCATACGGGCACATTAATGGAAAAATAAGAAGGTATTCTCCTGGAAGGCTAGAAATAAAACATTAAAAACAAAAAAGGAAAAATAGCTGCATTAGGGAGGCATTAAATGTATAAATACCAAAGTAGTACATTGATGGATGGCAGGACTGGTAGGATGTCAATAAATGGGTTCCCACCAAACTGGATAATGGATCTCATCTTTAATTCCATTTCTCCATCAGTATTGCCCACCCCTTATTCCATTGAAAACTAATGATCCTGGTAGTATTTCATTGGGGGACCCTCCAAAATCATAAAACAATGAATATGGTAGGAAAATAGGATACTGTATTAACTGGATCCAGATATAAAGTGGCCTTTCCTCCCAAAGCAACCAGTGTTAATGTGAATGGCCATATATATAATGAAGAGATTGAATGACAGCTGTTGATTGGCACTAGAGGGTATACTATATTATAGGCATGTTCTCAGTCTCCCTGACATTTTTTATATCAACTGCCTCCAGCCTCTTCTTGCTGTCTTCCAACTTTTCAGAATCAGCCATTCAATGAAGCCAATGTCTCAAGGGGCATGTGAAGTCCTAATACTGGTAGCTGAGTGGTGCACTATTGCATACACCCAGAATATATCTGGTAAGTTAGAGAAATCCAAGACAGCTTTTTTTTATGTAGTCAGTTTTATAAATCTCCTACAATGTTTTTCTAGTGATGTGTTCATTGTCTCATGTCCAGAATACGGCTAAAATGCTATACATTGTATATTAAAGCTTGTGCAAAGAAAAAGTATAGAAGTTGCCCACAAAGCAACCAATTAGGTTCCTTTTTTATTTTCAAAAATATGATTGCTATGGGGAGCTCTGTTCCTTTGCACTAGTTTTGATACATTTGCCTCCTTGTGCAAGGGACACTTCTCCTTTGGGTTTGCTGAATAGGAATGGACGGTTGTAAGAATTATAAACCTGTAATATAGACTCTATGTAAAGTAATTAAGACTAGATTTAAAAAAATATATATTGAAGCAATCATTTTTTTACTATGTATATCAGCATCATAAACCTAATTTAAAACCTAGTGGCTGTCTATAGCAGTTTACCAGTGTAGATGCCTGCATATTCTCATGCTTAGTCATCTTTTCCATTTACTTGAGCATGGTTTGGGATACTTACAGTAGCAACAGTTTATGTCCTTTAATTAGTTAGATATTAAACTTGTAATTTTATCACATATCTTTTTTTTTTGTATGGCAGTCTTTGCTAGAACACTAAATTGCCATTATATGCTGCTATTAAATAGATGCTTGTGTAGTCCCTTTTTCTTTGCATTTGCTCATACCAGGATATGCAGGCTGAATAGAAACACAGCATAGCCGTTAGTAATTCATTTTAACCCCTTAACGCCCACTCCTTCTTATAACAGACACCCGCGGCTCATGTCCGCAACCTTCAGTAATGCCGATCACGGACATTTAACCCCTCAGATGCCGTGTTCAATCCTGACCACGGCATCTGAGAGCTTGAAACACCGTAAGCGCACCTTTCCGGTGATACTCCGGCTTCCCCGTGCGGCGGAACCGGAGCATGTGTGCAGCAGCCCCTGTATTTGTGAATGACAGGAAGCTGCTGCATAGTATTTCCTATGGAGAATTTTCCTATAATATGGCTTCATAGGAAAGTAGTAAAAACATCATAGATTCCAATGCAAGTGCATTGGAGTCTATGATAATAGCAATCTAATGATTGCATGTTATAGTTCCTTATGGGAACTATAAAAAAGTGTAAAAAAAAAACATAAAAATTGAAATCATCCCCCTTTTCACAAAATAAAAATAAAAGAACAAAAAAAAAATACACATCATGGGTATCGCGATGTGCGAAAACGCCCATAGTACAAAAATATAAAAATATAATCCCCATACAGAAAACAGCAAAATGGAAAAAAGCGTCCAAATGGCTGATTTTCCGTTTTTGTTTGCTTCATTTTATACAAAAAATGAAATAAAATGTGATCAAAAAGTCATACACACCCCAGAATGGTATCACTGAAAAGTTCAGATCGCCCCACAAAAAAATGAGCCCCCATACAGCTCCATACACAAAATTACAAAAAAGTTATAGGGGTTAAAATATGGCAACAAAAAGATAAAACTGATGTTTTCAAACTTTTACATTTTTTTTATCACTATCAAAATTAAAGAAAAACTATACATATAAGGTATCGCCAGATGTGTACTGACCTGTAGAATAAAAGTAACTGGTCAGTTTTATCATACATCGAACGTCGCAAATAGAAAAAATGGTGTAATTGCTTTTTTTGCAATTTCACCTCATTTGGAATTTTTTTCCTGCTTCCCACTACATCATATGCAATAGGAAATGGTGGTGTTGGAAAGTACAACTTGTCCTGCAAAAAACAATTCCTCATATGGCTATTTGAACAGACAAATAAAAAAGTTATGTGCTCTGGAAAGGAAGGTAGTGCAAAACAAAAACGCAAAAAAATAAATATAAACTCTGGACCTGAAAGGGTTAACAATGGTATGTTCTTACATATTTATGACCCTTTTTTATGTCAATGTGTGCCCAGCAATAAATGCCATACCTGTCATTTCTTCAGTTAATCAAAAATATGTGCTTGCATAAGCAGATACTGTATTTACTGCCTCATATTGTTCATGGTATATTGTTTATGAAAATATATAGCGCACATTGCATGTTTATGGCAAGGAAAGACATATGAGGTGTTACGCCTTTTCTGTTCCCATTTAAGTAGGTCACACAGATCCTTTCAAAAGTTATGTAGTGAATAAATCATAATGCTGAGTAGAGAGAGTAACACATTTCTTAAAATTATCAAAACATTTGAATTGGGTCAAAATCAATTCTAACCAATAGGCCTGAAAATTTTTCTGTGATACTCTGAGATCTCCTAGGATGCATATTTTTTCCTCTTTTGTATCCCCCCCACCTCTAAGCTCATGACAGCAATAGTAAATAATTTCAGAGTAGCACTCATATATAGCTATTGGTAAACGTATGGTTTGCAGTATTAACAAATAGCCTGTTTGAAAACAAATTTTTTATGCTTTTTAAAATTTTTACAAAAATGAGTAATATGTTTAAACAAACATAGTTTTATCAGATAAAAACAGTGGTTTGTTCTGAACAAGCTATCCCAAAAAAATAATCCTCCACCTTCATCCTTCCTGACTTGTTTCCCATGTTAGTGTACAGAATAAAAAAAAAAAACGACAGGCGTCACTTATCTGAGGCGAATCGCAAAAACTTTGAGTTTGTTTGACAGAAATATTGTTGTGAACGTCATAATGAATCCAGGTAGTTTAGAATCGATTTGCTGATCTCTAATGCTGAGTTTAACCTAATACGAATAATCTCCATCTTAAAGGGAATGTGTAATCAGAGTGCTTAAATTAAGTTTTTATGTTAATATTTTTTTGATTTTTTTTTAAGAATAAAAACATAATTTAAAAAATTGCTCATTTTCTGATGACACATTCCCTTTAACATCTCCTCATTGAAGCATGGAGTGTCCAGATTAAAAGTCCAGCCATTTTTGTTCAGCTCTACAAGTCAGCATTTATCAAGACTAGAAATGAAGGTAAAGGGAAAACAGCCTACTTGTTTGCTGTGAGCACAGAGGAAATAGAACATGCAAACATAGGATGAATAAGGTAAGGTCATAAAAATTTTGCACTTGAACAGTCCTGCATAGATTTAGCTGGTCATAGTGAGGATTTCACTCTTTCTTGCACTATAGTTTATATTTCTTGTCATTATTAGATTAATTTGAATGGATTATAAGGTTAAAATTAATGGCAGCAAAGTATGATACAAGAATAATACATTAGAAATACAGTAAATGGAAAGCAGAAAAAAAAAAGAATGCATAAATGTAGCCATCTATTATTGATGGATTAGTGTCATGGGGAATAAGCATTTACCACATGTGGAGTTGTGACTAGTGTTGGTTGGTAGGTTGGTATATTGTGCATGTTTCCTTCCCTATAAATGCATTGAGATGGTAACTAGCAATGGTAACCAAGGAGAACCAGTCTTTTAATTTAAGATTGTCTAAAGATTTTGGTTAAATTTCTTAGCAATCTGTCTTCTTCTGTAAACAGCCTTGTGGAAAACAATCAGGACTCCCTGCATGTTAATGAAAATTCCATAAGATTACAAGCAGTAGTCATGGAGACTATGGAACTTTATAGAGCCTTCATGTGTTGCATAGAGATTGGAAGCCTTAGAGACAATTTCAATGTAATGACTATGGAATATTGTTAATGTAAGAAAATTGAACCATTCAGAATATTAATAGTGAATATCTGTACAATGGATGATCTTCACACAAACCAATGCTGGTCGATGTTTTACAGCCTATAATTATATAAAATCTTATCAGTACAGAAAAACTTGAAAATGTCAGGTATAGGTCATTATTAGAGTTGAGCGAACACCTGGATGTTCGGGTTCGAGAAGTTCGGCCGAACTTCCCGGAAATGTTCGGGTTCGGGATACCGAACCCAATCCGAACTTCGTCCCGAACCCAAACCCCATTGAAGTCAATAGGGACCCGAACTTTTCGGCACTAAAAAGGCTGTAAAACAGCCCAGGAAAGGGCTAGAGGGCTGCAAAAGGCAGCAACATGTAGATAAATCCCCTGCAAACAAATGTGGATAGGGAAATGAATTAAAATAAAAATAAATAAAAATTAACCAATATCAATTGGAGAGAGGTCCCATAGCAGAGAATCTGGCTTCACGTCACCCACCACTGGAACAGTCCATTCTCAGATATTTAGGCCCCGGCACCCAGGCAGAGGAGAGAGGTCCCGTAACAGAGAATCTGGCTTCATGTCACCAGAGAATCAGTCTTCATGTCATAGCAGAGAATCAGGCTTCACGTCACCTACCACTGTAACAGTCCTATTGTCATAAATTTAGGCCCTGGCACCCAGGCAGAGGAGAGAGGTCCCATAACACAGAATCTGGCTTCATGTCAGCAGAGAATTAGTCTTCATATCATAGCAGAGAATTAGGCTTCACGTCACCCACCACTGTAACAGTCCATTGTCATAAATTTAGGCCCCGGCACCCAGGCAGAGGAGAGAGGTCCCATAACACAGAATCTGGCTTCATGTCACCAGAGAATCAGTCTTCATGTCATAGCAGAGAATCATGCTTCACGTCACCCACCACTGCAACAGTCCATTGTCATAAATTTAGGCCCCGGCACCCAGGCAGAGGAGAGAGGTCCCATAACACAGAATCTGGCTTCATGTCACCAGAGAATCAGTCTTCATGTCATAGCAGAGAATCATGCTTCGCGTCACCCACCACTGTAACAGTCCATTGTCAAAAATGTAGGCCCTGGCACCCAGGCAGAGGAGAGAGGTCCCGTGACAGAGAATCTGGCTTCATGTCAGCAGAGAATCAGTCTGCATGTCATAGCAGAGAATCATGCTTCACGTCACCCAACATTGGAACAGTCCATTGTCATAAATTTAGGCCCCGGCACCCTAGCAGAGGAGAGAGGTCACATAACACAGAATCTGGCTTCATGTCAGCAGAGAATCAGTCTTCATATCATAGCAGAGAATCAGGCTTCACGTCACCCACCACTGTAACAGTCCATTGTCATAAATTTAGGCCCTGGCACCCAGTCAGAGGAGAGAGGTCCCATAACACAGAATCTGGCTTCATGTCAGCAGAGAATCAGTCTTCATATCATAGCAGAGAATCAGACTTCACATCACCCACCACTGTAACAGTCCATTGTCATAAATTTAGGCCCTGGCACCCAGGCAGAGGAGAGAGGTCCCATAATCCAGAATCTGGCTTCATGTCAGCAGAGAATCAGTCTTCATATCATAGCAGAGAATAATGCTTCACGACACCTACCACTGTAACAGTCCATTGTCATAAATTTAGGCCCCGGCACCCAGGCAGAGGAGAGAGGTCCCATAACTCAGAATCTGGCTTCATGTCAGCAGAGAATCAGTCTGCATGTCATAGCAGAGAATCAGGTTTCACGTCAGCCACCACTGTAACAGTCCATTGTCATATATTTAGGCCCAGGCACCCAGGCAGAGGAGAGAGGTCCCGTAACAGAGAATCTGGCTTCATGTCAGCAGAGAATCAGTCTGCATGTCATAGCAGAGAATCAGGCTTCACGTCACCCCACATTGGAACAGTCCATTGTCATATATTTAGGCCCAGGCACCCAGGCAGAGGAGAGAGGTCCCGTAACAGAGAATCTGGCTTCATGTCAGCAGAGAATCAGTTTGCATGTCATAGCAGAGAATCAGGCTTCACGTCAGCCACCACTGTAACAGTTCATTGTCATATATTTAGGCCCAGGCACCCAGGCAGAGGAGAGAGGTCCCGTAACAGAGAATCTGGCTTCATGTCAGCAGAGAATCAGTTTGCATGTCATAGCAGAGAATCAGGCTTCACGTCAGCCACCACTGTAACAGTCCATTGTCATATATTTAGGCCCAGGCACCCAGGCAGAGGAGAGAGGTCCCGTAACAGAGAATCTGGCTTCATGTCAGCAGAGAATCAGTCTGCATGTCATAGCAGAGAATCAGGCTTCACGTCAGCCACCACTGTAACAGTTCATTGTCATATATTTAGGCCCAGGCACCCAGGCAGAGGAGAGAGGTCCCGTAACAGAGAATCTGGCTTCATGTCAGCAGAGAATCAGTCTGCATATCATAGCAGAGAATCAGGCTTCACGTCAGCCACCACTGTAACAGTTCATTGTCATAAATTTAGGCCCAGGCACCCAGGCAGAGGAGAGAGGTCCCGTAACAGAGAATCTGGCTTCATGTCAGCAGAGAATCAGTCTGCATGTCATAGCAGAGAATCAGGCTTCACGTCACCCAACATTGGAACAGTCCATTGGCATATATTTAGGCCCAGGCACCCAGGCAGAGGAGAGAGGTCCCGTAACAGAGAATCTGGCTTCATGTCAGCAGAGAATCAGTCTGCATGTCATAGCAGAGAATTAGGCTTCACGTCACCCAACATTGGAACAGTCCATTGGCATATATTTAGGCCCAGGCACCCAGGCAGAGGAGAGAGGTCCCGTAACAGAGAATCTGGCTTCATGTCAGCAGAGAATCAGTCTGCATGTCATAGCAGAGAATCAGGCTTCACGTCAACCAACATTGGAACAGTCCATTGTCATATATTTAGGCCCCGGCACCCAGACAGAGGAGAGGTTCATCCAACTTTGGGTTGCCTCGCAATATAATGGTAAAATGAAAATAAAAATAGGATTGAATGAGGAAGTGCCCTGGAGTACAATAATATATGGTTAAGGGGAGGTAGTTAATGTCTAATCTGCACAAGGGATGGACAGGTCCTGTGGGATCCATGCCTGTTTTTTTTTTTTGAACGTCAGCTTGTCCACATTGGCTGTAGACAGGCGGCTGCGTTTGTCTGTAATGACGCCCCCTGCCGTGCTGAATACACGTTCAGACAAAACGCTGGCCGCCGGGCAGGCCAGCACCTCCAAGGCATAAAAGGCTAGCTCTGGCCACGTGAACAATTTAGAGACCCAGAAGTTGAATGGGGCCGAACCATCAGTCAGTACGTGGAGGGGTGTGCACACGTACTGTTCCACCATGTTAGTGAAATGTTGCCTCCTGCTAACACGTTGCATATCAGGTGGTGGTGCAGTTAGCTGCGGCGTGTTGACAAAACTTTTCCACATCTCTGCCATGCTAATTCTGCCCTCAGAGGAGCTGGCCGTGACACAGCTGCCTTGGCGACCTCTTGCTCCTCCTCTGCCTTGGCCTTGGGCTTCCACTTGTTCCCCTGTGACTTTTGGGAATGCTCTCAGTAGCGCGTCTACCAACGTGCGCTTGTACTCGTGCATCTTCCTATCACGCTCCAGTGCAGGAAGTAAGGTGGGCACATTGTCTTTGTACCGTGGATCCAGCAGGGTGGCAACCCAGTAGTCCGCACACGTTAAAATGTGGGCAACTCTGCTGTCGTTGCGCAGGCACTGCAGCATGTAGTCGCTCATGTGTGCCAGGCTGCCCAGGGGTAAGGACAAGCTGTCCTCTGTGGGAGGCGTATCGTCATCGCCCTGCGTTTCCTCCCAGCCACGCACCAGTGATGGGCCCGAGCTGCGTTGGGTGCCACCCCGCTGTGACCATGCTTCATCCTCATCCTCCTCCACCTCCTCCTCATCCTCGTCCTCGTCCTCCAGTAGTGGGCCCTGGCTGGCCACATTTGTACCTGGCCTCTGCTGTTGCAAAAAACCTCCCTCTGAGTCACTTCGAAGAGACTGGCCTGAAAGTGCTAAAAATGACCCCTCTTCCTCCTTCTCCTCCTCCTGGGCCACCTCCTCTTCCATCATCGCCCTAAGTGTTTTCTGAAGGAGACATAGAAGTGGTATTGTAACGCTGATACCAGCGTCATCGCCACTGGCCATGTTGGTGGAGTACTCGAAACAGCGCAACAGGGCACACAGGTCTCGCATGGAGGCCCAGTCATTGGTGGTGAAGTGGTGCTGTTCCGCAGTGCGACTGACCCGTGCGTGCTGCAGCTGAAACTCCACTATGGCCTGCTGCTGCTCGCACAGTCTGTCCAGCATGTGCAAGGTGGAGTTCCACCTGGTGGGCACGTCGCATATGAGGCAGTGAGTGGGAAGGCCGAAGTTACGCTGTAGCGCATACAGGAGAGCAGCGGCAGGATGTGAACGCCGGAAGCGCAAACAGAAGGCCCGCACTTTATGCTGCAGCTCTGACATGTCGGGGTAGTTGTGAATGAACTTCTGCACCACCAAATTCAGCACATGCGCCAAGCAAGGGATGTGCGTCAAACTGGCTAGTCCCAGGGCTGCAACGAGATTTCGCCCATTATCGCACACCACCAGGCCGGGCTTGAGGCTCACCGGCAGCAACCACTCGTCTGTCTGTTGTTCTATACCCCGCCACAACTCCTGTGCGGTGTGGGGCTTGTCCCCCAAACATATGAGTTTCAGAATGGCCTGCTGACGTTTACCCCGGGCTGTGCTGAAGTTGGTGGTGAAGGTGTGTGGCTGACTGGATGAGCAGGTGGAAGAAGAGGAGGAGGAAGCTGAGTAGGAGGAGGTGGCAACAGGAGGCAAAGAATGTTGCCCTGCGATCCTTGGCGGCGGAAGGACGTGCGCCAAACAGCTCTCCGCCTGGGGCCCAGCTGCCACTACATTTACCCAGTGTGCAGTTAGGGAGATATAGCGTCCCTGGCCGTGCTTACTGGTCCACGTATCTGTGGTTAGGTGGACCTTGCCACAGATGGAGTTGCGCAGTGCACACTTGATTTTATCGGATACTTGGTTGTGCAGGGAAGGCACGGCTCTCTTGGAGAAGTAGTGCCGGCTGGGAACAACATACTGTGGGACAGCAAGCGACATGAGCTGTTTGAAGCTGTCTGTGTCCACCAGCCTAAATGACAGCATTTCATAGGCCAGTAGTTTAGAAATGCTGGCATACAGGGCCAGGGATCGAGGGTGGCTAGGTGGGAATTTACGCTTTCTCTCAAATGTTTGTGAGATGGAGAGCTGAACGCTGCCGTGTGACATGGTTGAGATGCTTGGTGACGGAGGTGGTGGTGTTGGTGGTACATCCCCTGTTTGCTGGGCGGCAGGTGCCAACGTTCCTCCAGAGGCGGAGGAAGAGGCCGAGGCGGCAGCAGCAGAAGAGGCCGAGGCGGCAGCAGCAGAAGAGGCCAAGGCGGCAGCAGCAGAAGAGGTAGCAGGGGGAGCCTGAGTGACTTCCTTGTTTTTAAGGTGTTTACTCCACTGCAGTTCATGCTTTGCATGCAGGTGCCTGGTCATGCAGGTTGTGCTAAGGTTCAGAACGTTAATGCCTCGCTTCAGGCTCTGATGGCACAGCGTGCAAACCACTCGGGTCTTGTCGTCAGCACATTGTTTGAAGAAGTGCCATGCCAGGGAACTCCTTGAAGCTGTCTTTGGGGTGCTCAGTCCCAGATGGCGGCGGTCAGTAGCAGGCGGAGTCTCTTGGCGGCGGGTGTTCTGCTTTTGCCCACTGCTCCCTCTTTTGCTACGCTGTTGGCTCGGTCTCACCACTGCCTCTTCCTCCGAACTGTGAAAGTCAGTGGCACGACCTTCATTCCATGTGGGGTCTAGGACCTCATCGTCCCCTGCATCGTCTTCCACCGAGTGGCCATCATTACTTTAAGAAATGAAGGTCAGTCAGTCAAAAAATATTGGGAAAACTTTGAAAGTGTCCCCAAGTGCAGTCACAAAAACCATCAAGCGCTACAAAGAAACTGGCTCACATGCGGACCGCCTCAGGAAAGGAAGACCAAGAGTCACCTCTGCTGCGGAGGATAAGTTCATCCGAGTCACCAGCCTCAGAAATCGTAGGTTAACAGCAGCTCAGATTAGAGACCAGGTCAATGCCACACAGAGTTCTAGCAGCAGACACATCTCTAGAACAACTGTTAAGAGGAGGAGACTGTGTGAATCAGGTCTTCATGGTAGAATATCTGCTAGGAAACCACTGCTAAGGACAGGCAACAAGCAGAAGAGACTTGTTTGGGCTAAAGAACACAAGGAATGGACATTAGACCAGTGGAAATCTGTGCTATGGTCTGATGAGTCCAAATTTGAGATATTTGGTTCCAACCACCGTGTCTTTGTGCGACGCAGAAAAGGTGAACGGATGGACTCTACATGCCTGGCTCCCACCATGAAGCATGGAGGAGGAGGTGTGATGGTGTGGGGGTGCTTTGCTGGTGACACTGTTGGGGATTTATTCTAAATTGAAGGCATACTGAACCAGCATGGCTACCACAGCATCTTGTAGCGGCATGCTATTCCATCCGGTTTGCGTTTAGTTGGACCATCATTTATTTTTCAACAGGACAATGACCCCAAACACACCTCCAGGCTGTGTAAGGGCTATTTGACCATGAAGGAGAGTGATGGGGTGCTGCGCCAGATGATCTGGCCTCCACAGTCACCGGACCTGAACCCAATCGAGATGGTTTGGGGTGAGCTGGACCGCAGAGTGAAGGCAAAAGGGCCAACAAGTGCTAAGCATCTCTGGGAACTCCTTCAAGACTGTTGGAAGACCATTTCAGGTGACTACCTCTTGAAGCTCATCAAGAGAATGCCAAGAGTGTGCAAAGCAGTAATCAAAGCAAAAGGTGGCTACTTTGAAGAACCTAGAATATGACATATTTTCAGTCGTTTCACACTTTTTTTTGCTATGTATATAATTCCACATGTGTTAATTCATAGTTTTGATGCCTTAAGTGTGAATCTACAATTTTCATAGTCATGAAAAAAAAGAAAACTCTTTGAATGAGAAGGTGTGTCCAAGCTTTTGGTCTGTACTGTATGTCTGATATATTGCTTGTGAGTCTCTTATTGTTCTTCTCCGTATTGGTTTAGCTTCATATTACTTGACCCCACTTCACAAATTTCTAAAACTGCACCAACATACATGTTATTTTCAGTAATGGCCTGCTGCCTAGCTGATGCCTCAGATTGTTCTGTCCTGGAGCTTCTGTCAGTATCCTGCTGATGGTTCCTGCCTTGGACTAGGGTCCTCTTAGCTATGTGAGCCAGGAACACATGCTCACACAGTGGCAAGCATCAGCAAGATACTGCAAGGTGATTAATGATGGGGTCCCCTTCAGCAACGTCAAAAAGGAATCAGAGGATACAGCCTGTCTCTGTGCCTAGAAATAATCTCAGCCACTGATGGATCTATAAACAGGGTAGTTAAATAATCTACCAGTTTTTTCATGGATTCATAGGCTTGCTGAAATTCTGTATGCTGTCTATCTGTATTTGCAGCCAGTGTACTGTGTTATGTGCCAATTGTGCAGGTGTGGGCAACTTAGACGCATCTTGGCTCAGGAGCCCACTGTGTGATTCCCCTATTCCTTTGTGGGTCAGTTTGAGCCTGAGTATAATTTATGGTAACCCATGTTAAAACCTACATACCGATCAGACACTTATCACCTATGCTGTAGGGCTTATGAAGGATTTTGATTATGATAGCCTATCTTTAGGACAGGTCATCAATATCATATCTTCTGTGGAGCCAGGAGATCCAGTGAGTGCATTTCTTCATAGCTTAATAACAGCACCATACATCGTATAGCGGTAGTGCTTGGCATTGCAGTTCAGCTCCATTCATTTAAGTGAGACTTAGCTGTGCTTAGGCCACGTGACCAATCTAAGGTGAAGTCACTTGCCTAGGAAGAGGCCTTAGTGTTCACAGAGTGCCCTAGCCTCTTTGAACAGCGGATAGGTGGGGTCCCGGGAGTCGGACACCCGCCAATATATTGATAGCCTATCCTGAGGATAGGCATTTATATCAAATTCCAGGACAACCTCTTTAAGGACACCATTACATTTCTGCACCAACTGTACACTTTTTTATTTTTGCATTTTTATCATCATATTATAAATATATGTAATTTCCTCTTAAAATAAAGCTAAATTCCAGCTCCTCGTTATCAGCCAGTGTACACACTCAATCAGCTATCATCCTCACAATAAGCTTTTGTGCTAGATGATTGTTAAAATATACATGCTTTGGAAAAATATTAATGATTAAGAAACTATTACAGCAAGTTTTCTCCTGTTGATATGCTTCTGAGTTATTTGATGGTAATTGGAATATACTGAGTATGACATGGAGTATTATACACTTATAACTCAGTAGATATTGTCAGTCAAGTATTTCTGCATTAGTTTGACAATATTCATTCTTCGTTCTGACAAGACTATTCCCAAGAACATTAAACTAAGATACAGAAAGTACTTTTTTTGCCTTTCAAATCATTGTTATGTCTGTGAATATTATTATTACGACTCCCAACTGCAGTTTGGGTTTAGGTTTATATACAGGTTTCCACTTTACTGTCAGATTATGATATACATGATCATTCAACACTAATCTTGAACTAAGTCATATCAACTAACATCACATACATTCTTCCCATCAAATAAGGTTTTAGGGAACTAATACAGTCCTTAAATATGACATGTGTCTTTATTTGCTGCCTTATTATAAAGTTGCTTAATTATGTTAACCATTTATCTTCACCATACTTCAGCTCACAGCTGGACCATTGCAATGATGTTTAACTTTATAATCTTGGTATTGGTTCTCTGCAAATAGACATAAAAGTCATTGCTGTGGGGAAATGTGTCATTTAAGAAAACTGCTTGTTTTGTGATCATTTTGATTTGACTTGATTGCACAGTAGCCATGGCAGCTAAACCTTACTAAGCTTGAAAAATGTGTAGTTGGGCTGTGACACCCTTAAAGAGGACCTGTCACCACAAAATGCAGTGCAATCTGCAGGCAGCATGATATACAGCAGTGGGAGCTGAGGAGATTAATATATATTTTGTGGGAAAAGATTCAGTAAAACTTGTCATTTTTACATACAGTAATTGATAGCATTCTCTGTGTAAGTGTGTATACAGAGATAGCTGTCAGTCTCTGATAGCTGCACACAGGGGTGGTGTTATCAGTGATTGATAGTATTCTCTGTGTAAGTATGTATACATAGATAGATGTCAGTCACTGATAGTTGTACACAGAGGAAGTGCTATCAGTCATAGCATTCTCTGTGAAAGTGTGTACACATAGATAGCTGTCAGTCACTGATAACTGTACACAGGGGGAGATGTTATCAGCGATTGATAGTATTCTCTGCGTAAGTGTGTATACATAGATAGATGGCAGTCACTGATAGTTGTACACGGGGGAGGTGTTATCAGTGATTGTTAGCATTCTGTGCGTAAGTGTATATACATAGATAGATGTCAGTCACTGATAGTTGTACACAGAGGAGGAGTTATCAGTGAATGATAGCATTCTCTGTGTAAGTGTGTATACATAGATAGCTGTCAGTCACTGATAGCTGTACACAGAGGAGGAGTTATCAGTGATTGATAGCATTCTCTGTGTAAGTGTGCATACATAGATAGATGTCAGTCACTGATAGTTGTACACATGGGAGGTGTTATCAGTGATTGATAGCATTCTGTGTGTAAGTGTGTATACAGAGATAGCTGTCAGTCACTGATAGTTGTACACAGGGGAGGTGTTATCAGTGATTGATAGCATTCTCTGTGTAAGTGTATATACATAGATAGATGGCAGTCACTGATAGTTGTACACAGAGGAGTTATCAGTGATTGATAACATTCTCTGTGTAAGTGTGTATACATAGATAGATGGCAGTCACTGATAGTTGTACACGGGGGAGGTGTTATCAGTGATTGTTAGCATTCTGTGTGTAAGTGTATATACATAGATAGATGGCATTCACTGATAGTTGTACAGTTGTAAATAGAGGAGAAGTTATCAGTGATTGATAGCATTCTCTGTGTAAGTTTATATACATAGATAGATGTCAGTCACTGATAGTTGTACACAGGGGAGATGTTATCAGTGATTGATATAATTCTGTGTGTAAGTGTGTATACATAGATGTCAGTCACTGATAGTTGTACACAGGGGAGGTGTTATCAGTGATTGATAGCATTCTCTGTGTAAGTGTATATACATAGATATATGTCAGTCACTGATAGTTGTACACAGAGGAAGTGTTATCAGTCATAGCATTCTCTGTGTAAGTGTGTATACATAGATAGCTGTCAGTCACTGATAGTTGTACACAGGGGAGGTGTTATCAGTGATTGATAGCATTCTCTGTGTAAGTGTATATGCATCGATAGATGTCAGTCACTGATAACTGTACACAGGGGGAGATGTCATCAGCGATTTATAGTATTCTCTGTGTAAGTGTGTATACATAGATAGATGGCAGTCACTGATAGTTGTACACGGGGGAGGTGTTATCAGTGATTGTTAGCATTCTGTGCGTAAGTGTATATACATAGATAGATGTCAGTCACTGATAGTTGTACACAGGGGAGGCGTTATCAGTGATTGATAGCATTCTGTGCGTAAGTGTACATACATAGATAGATGTCAGTCACTGATAGTTATACACAGAGGAGGAGTTATCAGTGATTGATAGCATTCTGTGTGTAAGTGTATATACATAGATAGATGGCGGTCACTGATAGTTGTACAGTTGTAAACAGAGGAGGAATTATCAGGGATTGATAGCATTCTCTATGTAAGTGTGTATATAGAGATGGCTGTCAGTCACTGATGGCTGTACACAGGGGAGGTGTTATCAGTGATTGATAGCATTCTCTGTGTAAGTGTATATACATAGATAGCTGTCAGTCACTGATAGTTGTAAACGGGGGAGGTGTTATCAGTGATTGATAGCATTATCTGTGTAAGTGTGTATGCATAGATAGATGTCAGTCACTGATAGTTGTGCACAGAGGAAGTGTTATCAGTCATGGCATTCTCTGTGTAAGTGTGTATACATAGATAGCTGTCAGTCACTGATAATAACTCTTACATGAACAATGAAATCAGAAATAGCAGAGATCGAAATGTGTTAATTAGAAGTTTTGCTAATTCTTTACCCACAAAACTGTTTACAAATCTAATTGTACTGCATTTTGTGGTGACATGTTCTCTTTACAGAAATACTAAGACTAACAGCTATTCATTCCAACCCTCCTAACTGGCTGAGCATGTGCCCCAAGATTACTACTTTGTCTCACAAATCTATAGTGTTGAGAATCTTTAGATTAATTTATATCCATAATTATAAATGGTACTAGCAGATGCATAAGATTCATTAGCCGCTGACTTTAGTGTTCCTTCAAATATATCAATCCAGGTTTAAAGGAGTTGTCCCAAGATTTACATTCACCTCCAGGCAATGGTCGAGCATACACACTGCCACTCCATTCCTCTATTTGGAACTGCAGAAGATAAGCTCAGTATAGTGCTCAGCTCTCTTTGTCTGTCACTTAGAGATGAATAAAGTGGCAGCCCCATTTTTGTGATTGGTCAGACCATCAGTCGAACCCCTACCTGATTCCCTGTTCTGTGGAAAGGGGACTAACACAGCATGTTATGTGTGGACAGGAAGTAAGATTCTCTACTAATTCCTATGAGACTGACACAGTGGCCCCATAGGAATGAATAGAGAAACTGACTTTCTGTCCACACATCACACGCTGTGTCAGTTGAAGAGTCAGAGTTTCGGTCACATGACTTAGCTGAGGACCAGAAGGGAGTTGATAACTCACAAATACAGTCACTGGTAGGAAGTTTACCTTTACTATATTTTGTATAATGTACCTTTCTAGTGGACCAGATAATAAAAATGTTTGTGGGAGTGTTTCTTTAATGGTAATGTTCCCATAAATCTATTGAAATTCAGTGATTGCTAGTAAAGCATGGAATTCCATAGCCATCAATAGAGTGAGGTACCCTGTTCATGACCTTCATGTATTAGCTAGAATTGTGAGCAGCTACCAAGAGTAACTCCCCCCCTCTGGATGACCCATAGGTCTGTGAATGAAAATGGCAGTCCATTGATCTTAGTGAGAACTTTGTCTATTGTATGTTGGTGGCAGGGTAGGAAATGTGAGCACTCATTGCAGCATTTTCCTACAGCTGATTGTGGGGATGGATGAATTGCTTGGTACAGGAAGAAGAACTGGTATTAGGAAACAGTAATTGTCAAAAGTGAACAGCCCAATATGGTCACACTGCACAACTCATTTTATCATGAAAGAAAACTCATAAATGGTGTCTGATCTGCCAGCATCATGTTATAGAACAATCAGGGCTAAGCAGATTCATACATCATTTAATATGAAAAGTTAGTATAATTTGTTATTTATTCATTGAAATCCCTTTTCTTTCTATGCCTGAGAATCCAGTGGGTGGACCTCATCAGCGACTGACAGCCTTCATGTGCATGAAGCCATAGCTGTCAGTCACTGAGTAGGACAACCCCCTGGACTCCTATGCATAGAAAAAGCACAGATTTAAAAGGATAGAATACAAGCTATGCTGAATATTTTCCTACAAACCTACCAATATATTTTTTAATCTGTTCATCTCCTTCTGCAAGGGGCATACTGGCCATAGACCCTAAGGGTGCCACCCGAGCCCTCCTCACAGCCGCTGGCTGGATACATAACAAGCTGATGTTCTTAGAATTAATTAATGCAGGAACATCAGATACTTATGCACCTGGGCAGCATCCACGGGTGCCATTTTGAATTAAACTGTATTATGGTCCTCAGGTAGGTGAAACAGTTGAATATTGCAGTAGGGAAGGCAGTATTTTAGGCTGCACTATGTTACTTGGTTCTGCAGGGGAGTATTTTGTGCTACACTAAGGATTGCTGGCCCACCTACTTCTGTTGTCCCTGACTACTTATGTTGGCCCTACCCTCTGTCAATTTGGACTTACCTACAATATGAAGCCACTTTTAGGTTTTTTCCCCAGGGCCACTTTAAGTTCCCAGTCCACCCTGCCTTCTGCTCTATACCATACAGTCAACAGATAGGACTGTATATACAATTTGACAGTTTCCCTTTAAGTAAAACTTGTTGTCTTTTCTGATAAAACAATTTGCCCTAAAAGCAAAAGTTTCAATATTCCATTTTCATCTGAAGCACAGAAGAAAAAAGCTGCTCATAGATATGCTATTCTATCAACTGGAAAATATAAATCTAAACTAAAATATTTAAGTGGACATATCCTTTAATCACAACATGGCTCTAACTTGTTCTCTGACAACATTACACACCAGATTTCCTTTTTAATATGCTATGGCAATGTTTCTGTTCATTTATTATTAATGTATTTTATTAGACCTGCCTCCCAATATGTCACTGAAATATTTATTTATTATTTCATTCAAATTATGTAATTTAATTCATGAAACGAGTTATCCAGCCATTACCATTGCCTGGGGAAAATTCCCTCCTGTAGATTAGTGTGGATTTCTTGTTAATCTGCCTGATTTTGAAAATATCCACATGAAAATAGCTTTGCATGGAGATGAAGATATATTGTGAAATTAAAAAGCTAATTTTCATGAAAGTGTGTTAGATGCATTGTGCAAGTCATTTAGCATGCCTACTTTCTAAACACTTGTCTTTAGTATAAAATTAGCAATGTATATAGCCAAGTTCTGCATTGTGTGATATTTTATTCAGCAATATCTGATTCATGTTGATCTAGCAGATGCTTGATATCCAAAGGTGACAAACATTAATTACAACAATTACCGTTCCAGTAGGGGTTGTCACAGACCCTGAACAGCATCTGAATCTGCATTGTTATGAAGGGATACATCTCTCTGGTGTTCCTTCTCTCCAACTGCATTGTCTCCACTGTACTGTAATAATGTAATTCTGTCAATGCACTAGAAAGCTCAGGATGAACAGTGATATAGTTCTTTCCAAATAATGGACAGAAGTGCATTTCAGACAGCTCAGATAAAAGTGAACATAGATAGTAAGATTCGTTTTCTTTAAAGGGATATGGATCAGAAATGACCCTATCTGGGGAGGGATAGAATTTTTGCAAACACCTTAAAATTGCCACTCCTGGCTTTATTACTCTACTTGCCCCAGATAATAAAATATATAATAAAACTTTTTAAATTCAATATTAAAATAGTAAGTTTATACAATGCTATAAGTAGGTGATCAAATAAAAATAGCTGGCACTAATTTATATTGTTTACATGCACTGCGGAAGAGAGCTACAAGGGTGTGCACTACCCCTGGTTGCTCTCCTATTCCTGCTTTCTATTTTCGTAGTCAGTTACATTTACTGACATTACTTATTAACTCTGCAATTAAGCACTAGACATCTAAAATTAGCTCACTGCCACCCAACATGTTTCGCAGGATTTACTGGCTTAATCAGGGGTTATGATTACCCCTGATGAAGCCAGTGAATCTGACTTATAACATGTTTTGCCAGATTCACTGGCTTCATCAGGGGTAATGGTTACCCCTGATAAAGGCAGTGAATCTGGCAAAACATGTTGGGGGCAGTGAGCTAATTTTATATGTCTAGTCCTTAATTGCAGAGTTAATAAGTAATGTCAGTGAATATAACTGACTACGAAAATAGAAAGCAGGAATAGGAGAGCAACCAGGGGAAGTGCACACCCTTGTAGCTCTCTTCCGCAGTGCATCTATACAATCTAAATTAGCGTTTGCTAGTTTTATTTGAGTGCCTACTGACAGCATTGTATACACTTAAGATTTTATTTTGGATAATAAAAGTTATATATTTTATTATCTGGGTCAAGTAGGTTAACAAAGCCAGGGGTGACAAATTGAAGATACTTTAAAGGGTCATGTAACAGAAAATGTACAAAAAATATCCCAACAATTCCATTCTTAATACCTATCTTCCCCTTGCTTTTAATTTATCTTCTAGTTACATCAAATTAATACAATTTTCTGTTTGTGTCCCCAATGCTCAGCCATGTTTTTTCGTTCCCCCACTAATGTGTATATGAGAAGTAGCACTGTTCTATTTCAATATTTTATGACTTGCATCCTGTATTTTTCAGTAGACGCCATCTTTAATTGTTAGTCTTTCTTGAGCTCAGTTCCAGAGTGTATGGCATCTAAGTGCTTTGATGTCTCCCATACAGTGCTTATACAAAGAAGAGGAGATACAAGTCCCCTAGCTTTCTATATCACTCGCTCAGAAGCAGCAGTATATGTGCTATTAGCAGTAGTGAACAGTGTAATTGTTAACTAGGCCCTGGGTGAGACAGAAAACTTTTATCAGTGCCTGTGTGTGTCTATGCTTCTCAACTATTGATATACTTCTATAGGCTACATATAACTTAATCCCTCAGATTATAATCTGCATTGAATTAAGAGTAAATGATCAATGTAGGAGGCAAGGGTGAGACAGACATGTGACTGATAAGTGGATAAAGAGGCATTTTTCTCTAATCAGATATATTACAACGTTTATTATATTTGATTGTGCTATTGATTTATACAAAGTTTGTTGGAACTGAGTGTATACATTTAATTGAAGGTTAAAATGATGCTACAATTCATATAATTATACTTCTACTACTGCTAGGTTACAGCTAACCATAGACATAAGTAGCTGCTGGCCAAACATTTATTCAGCAGATAGCTACATTCCCCAGCTGTCCTATTAAAATGCCTTTTCAGCTCAGTCAAACAAGCATGCTATTTGTATGGAAAGAGGAACATAATTGCCTGCCTAACTCCTTTTGGACTTCATATCTGGAAGTAAAAAGAGAATTAGACAGGTAAAAATATGACCTGTTTGATTCAGGTTTTCCCCTGACGAAGACATTGGCAGATGATCATGTTGAACCCATAGATTAAATTGATAATCCTTTGGTCCACCAAGGTAAATGATGCAGAGGGCCAGCCCTCCATTTACTGTATGCCAGACAAATGCATATCCACTTTGCATTGTAACTTTGTAAGTCTTTATCATTGTACACAGGACTTTTCACAAATAAGGCCTAACTGTTTATTTGTAAATCAACCCAATGTAAATTGACTCTCATGGCAAATGATTTACCATTAAAGTCAGCTCTATTTTTCCTTGGACATTGGGGGCCAATATTTTGATAGAACCCGTGTCTACTGCAGAGATACTTAGTCTGATCCTGCACACCAAAAACTTTCTAATGTCCAGCATAACTCTTACTGCCAAGACTAATACTGTTCGGCCATGTAAATCCGTTTAGAGAAAAATATAGGAAATAAAGGCTTCAAAATGAATTTGTGCCCTATATTATAGATAGGTTTGCAATCTGTCCTAATCTCCCACATACACATTCCCACTTGGTTCAGCTAAGTTTATATGTGTTTTAAATGGGGAGAGAGGCGAAAAAGCCATTGCCAGGCAACTCTCTCCAAAAACAAAATCTTATCTCCCTCCAACGGTTAGCACCTATGCACATTGGATGGTCGACCTGTCGCCATGAAAATTTGTGTGGTTCAACCAACATTAATCTAATCTTTATGTTCTCACCCCTTTTTTACTAAAATATTCAATACACTAATAATAGGGACTACAACACAATGAATGTTTAGTGTTCTTGACTCACTAGATTTCAACAGAGTGCTGAGTTGTAGCCAATTAGTGTGCACAGCATGCCTCAGACTCTTAAAGTTTTACAATAAAGAGCAAAAATATATTTCAAGGTAGTAATGTGAGTTTCCAAATAAATATTCATGCCAGTTTTATTTACTTATGGCTGTAAATGTGCAATGGAAAATATAAGATTAGGTTTGATCCTGCAATTACCATTGTAAGTATCCCATGTATGAGCCTGTCTGCTATAGACTATTTCTTTACCCCCTTTTTTTTTTTGGGGTGGGGAGG
Organism: Bufo gargarizans; assembly: GCF_014858855.1. Taxonomy (NCBI): domain Eukaryota; kingdom Metazoa; phylum Chordata; class Amphibia; order Anura; family Bufonidae; genus Bufo; species Bufo gargarizans. Next base: position 335,020,842 of record NC_058081.1, on the reverse strand, counting down.
GGGTCAAGCTGGTGGATATAATTAGCAATCAGTAGTCCCCTTAGCTACACTTTGAATTGGCCATCTTGGTGAATTTACTGTTTAATAAATGTGAGATGTGCTGTAGATGTGGGCCCCTTGCATGATGTGGAACTATAGCGGTGAACCCCATTATTGCTTATTTCTATTATAAGATAAAAATGAAAGGAAATAATGTAAAGAGACTAGATCGACTGTGACATTTCTTTTTCTGCTGTCAGTATTTGGCAATATATTCTTGGTAATGCTATTTCATTGCTTAGTAGTTAGGCAGTTTTCTGGCCCAAACTCTACAGTTAGATAGCAACACACTAGAGAGGAGCAAATTCATTCGGCATGAATCAGATTAGTTATGGATTTCTCAAAAGATTCCGATTTCTGCTAATCTGGAAATTTGGGGATTTGTCAGACACAAATTGCTCAAAATTGCGGCCGCTCCATACAAAGTTTATGAGACCTCCGAGCCAGTCGAGCATAACACTGGTCTGTTTCTATAAGTCCCATAGATTTTTAATGGAGCAGCAGCGCATATGCTCATCCACCATTCTATTCGAACTTCCAACTGCAGTTGTACTGTCAGGAGAAACAGAAGATTTGGGACCTCCATTCTAGTGATCAGTGAGGTTCCCTGCTGTGGGCCCCAGAGATCTTACATGTGGATAGATAATATATTGTATTTGTGGAACGTCGTCTAAGTTCACACACATTTGAATTCACATGAACATTATAATACAATAAAAAAAAAAATGCTTAGACTAGGATCAAATCTGCAGAGCATTTTCCTTTTTTTCTGTTCCAGTGTAGGAACAAAAAAACAATAGTAAGTTCCAGATCCAAAATATGATGAATCCCAAGAGCACCTGATAGACCCCATCGGCTATAGAGGAGTCTGTTGGCTTACCATCATTCTGCCAGACAAAATACTGCTGTATGAAGCAGTTTGTCTAGCATTTTTGCCCAAATCTGTGGCAGAGCTTGATGCTTGCTTATCCATGCAGATGAGCTTGCTTCTCTCCTACATAGACAAGCTAAGTGCAAGGAAAAGCTTGTAGGACAGCACATGAGAGTGCTACACATGTTCAGATCATTCATTTCAGCTTTAAGTAAATAAAATCTACAACTTAAGGCTAGGTCTACACGACGACATTTGTCGCGCGACAAAAAGTTGCGCGACAGATAGGGCGCAACAGTTGTCGCGCGACATTTTGTTGCACTAATGTCGCGCGACAATTTTTATAATGGCAGTCTATGGTGTCGCACTGCAACATGCGACATGCTGCGACTGCGACGCGACAGTCGCAGAAAAATCCATCTCAAATGGATTTTATGCGACTGTCGCAGTCGCAGCATGTCGCATGTTGCAGTGCGACACCATAGACTGCCATTATAAAAATTGTCACGCGACATTGGTGCAACAAAATGTCGCACGACAAATGTCGTTGTGTGGACCTAGCCTAATAGTAAGAGATGATTGTCTTGTCTGAGTGACAGGACAATCATCTATGTTACTGTTGATTACAGTATTGTGCTCTCCATCAGTAATCCTATTATGTATTTGCAGACCAGCCACACCTTATCAAAATACTAGACTGTTCCGCTTGAGTAAGCAACCCTGCTTTGAATGGGTTGTTAGATTTATAGCAAGGAGTTTCCTGCTCTGTAGTTTGCAGTGTGTGGAGACAGTTGATGTACTTAGGCACTGGACTGCAGAGCTTGTATCCCTCAGCCTTCTGACATAGCTTAACCAGTCTGAAGGAGATGAATGAATTTCCTGATTCAAGCAAGGTATGTTCTCTAGGGACTTCCTAACACATTAAAATTGAGTATTTATGGGCTGAATGTTCATTGGTTGCCTACAGATGTATTCCTGTGAATGGTAGGATAGTTGTTTTTAAACTATATGTTGAGAACAACTATTAATCTTGGCCAGAGCTGTGAGATGACCTTTGCATGACATTTGCAGATTATATATAGCTGCAATTATTGTTCATTTTTTTATATCATACATGTAAAAAGACTGTCTAGATATTACTTTACAATGCTACAGTGCTATCCTATGTGTCTACCCCTTGGCTATAACAGAAACCGTGCACACAAGCAATGATCTTCAATGGCATTCAAACTCTTTTGACTCCCCCCCCCCCCTGAAACTTTTGCATCTAAATAAATTTAGTCTAGGATGTATTTGACATTCAAGATCTTGTATTCTTACAGTTTTGCATAAACTGTATGATATCCCTAGCCTCTGATGAGAATTTGGGTATCAAAGGCCAATGCAAAGCACCTCATTTATATGATAATTACATATAAGCAGTGGCTAGTGATTCACGATTCAAGTCGTTTCGTCCTTTGGGACTTGTATGTTTACCAGATAGCAAGTATGTGATTATGTCGTGCTAATAGTTTCCAGGTGACTGGAAAAATGAGCCCACATTCAATAATTGTATACTCGATAGGTCCATTTCCTAGTAACAAAGTTAATTCTAATTGAATAACTAATCCTCATTGAGTCAAATGAATGTGATTATGTATAAAACACTTCTTTCTGCAAGACTACAATACAAAAATGATTTTTTTTTATTGTTTTGTGGTTGTAACAATTACTGTTACTTTAAAAAACATAATCTATGTATATTTATGCACAAATGCATACATTTTAACAATGGACCAAATCTGTGTGCAGAATATGCTACGTGAAAAAATTTGAATGGTCCTGAAACGTGAGGATTTGAAGTAATACAGTCAAGTGCACACCATAATCAGATTTTCAGATTGGCTGATATTTTACAGATGTGCCCTTTGCCATCACCTGAGCCGCAGTAATTTATTTTGATACAACATGGTGTGCTTGGTTGCGGAAATCTTCACAGGAAGATGGTTGACTGGAGCAGGCCAATTCATTGTCACTATTCAGAATGTTTACTGTAAAAAAAAAAATATCAACGAAGTGCCAGTCCATCGCCAAAGAAATGAGGATAAATGCTGCCTTCTCTGTAGGAGAGCTTAATGAATTCTGATCATGCAATCAAGGTGGCATGAATTATGGCCTTTCCAGAATGGGAGTAGAGCTAACCTATGTAGGAAAAAAGAAATAATGGATGTGTTAGACAGCTGGGTTCAGATGAGAATGGAGACAAGTTCAGATATATACAAATAAAAATTTCCATCACATAGAAAAAAATAAACTCAGTAGTCTTGGCTGCGAAAGTAATTTTTAGCAGCATGGTTTTAAAGTAACTCAGATAGGGACAAAAATCATTAATGTATGCTCATTATAATACAATCTGTAGAAAAAAAGACATAGGGGAGATTTATCAAACCTGTATGAGTTGCCCATAGCAACCAACCAGATTCCATCTTTTATCTTTTAGTGCTGCTTTGTAAAATAAAAGGAAAAATTTGATTGGTTGCTATGGGTAGCTAAGCCAGTTTTCCATTGCACCAATTTTGATAAATCTGCCCCATGGATTGCACATTCACATGTCATGGATTGGTGAACAAACTCATACACTGGAACCTAAGCCCTGCTGACACTGAAGCAAACCCTAACATAGGAAGCGGGGAATGAGACAGCCAGTACCTTCCACCGTGAAGGGACCAGAGTCTCCCTGAGACCTAGAAGAAACACACGCACAAAGGGGAGAACAGGAGGTCTTAGCTTGATACGAGCGGGAAGTAGAGGAAACACAAACAAGCTGTATAGAACTTCAGAAGGAAAATATCAACCACAAAGTCAGCAGTAAGAGTCGGACTTAAATAGAGCCTCTTAAACAGCTAACGAGCAGAACCTATTGAGAGGGTGGGATCCTGCCCACAACAAAAAACAGAAGGGAAACACAGAAAGACCTGTCAGATAGACTCACGTGCTGCAAGTCTATCAGATCTTCTCAGATCTCTCACAGGGCAGGCAGTGACACACACATGAAAAGTTCATATATAAAACAGTCACCTTTTCTCCTGGGTGTTATTTCACACCCTGTTAGAAGTTCTTCCTTGTCAAGTCCACAGGCAGCCGTTAGGCGGCCTGTTTGCCCCTACAGGGGTCTGAGCCCTCCAGCCCGGCTCAAGCCGCGGATCCCAATACAGCCCTCAGATCACAGCACACAGACCTCCTGAGCTCCACTGTCAGACGGAGGTAATCCTCCTCACCTGGCAGTGCTGGCTGGTTTTTATGCCTGGCAAAACCCGGCCTGGAACATGGGGAGTAGTCACCCACCCAGCACTTTGACTACTCCCAGTAAGAGCCATCCCGGATCAGCTATTACAGCCATAGTAAGTATCAAGGTGTCAAACAGCAACTGCTGCTGACACATAAAAACCGGCTCTTACTCCACCGAGGCCAGGAACCTCGGTGACATGTACCTATCAACCATGATAATTCCTTGTACCTTCCTACATACCTCTCCCCTTTTTTCAACCCTGAGGGGGTGAACACATGCCATACAGTATACTCAGGACAGGGCATCCACGTTTCCATGCCACCGGCCTGCCCTGTGTTCTACGGAGAACTTAAAGTTTTGTAAGGACAGGAACCACCTGGTGACTCTGACATTTCTCTCTTTGGCCTGGCTCATCCACTGGAAAGGGGAGTGGTCAGTCACCAGGCGGAACGTGAAATAATAACAAATAATAATAGCGGAATGTAAAATAATAACAACAAATAATAGCGGAGAGACTCGAGTGCCCACTTGATGGCCAGGCACTCTCTCTCCACTATACTGTACCTGGTCCCAGCTGAGGTGAGCTTGCAGGGATGCTCCTCCCCGTTGACTTCCTGAGACAGTGAGACTATGAATTCCCGCTTGAGTTCGGGCGTCACCAAAACTGGGGACCCACACAGGGCCGACTTCATAGCGGAGAAAGCCTCTTCTGCCCAGTTATTCCAGTGAACCATCACTGATTGCGTCACTACAATAACCCTGTCAATGGTGCAGCTACAGTAGCAAACTGGGGAAAAAATCTAATGTAATAGCCTATCATTCCTAGGAATGACTTTAGTAGTGACAGGTTGGGGCCAATTTCTTATCGCCTCTATTTTGTATACTTGGGGTTTGAACACTCCGCGCCCAATGACATACCCCAGGTATTTTGTCTCGTCTAACCCTATTGCACATTTTTGGGGGTTAGCGGTTAGTCCAGCTTTCCGAAGGGAGTCTACTTCAGTCTGCAGTTTGGGCAGGTATCTTTCACAGTCGGTACTGTGGATGACAATATCCAGGTAAGCCAAAGCGTACCGATGCATACCTGATTAGTGATGTCGCGAACATAAAATTTTCCATTCGCGAACAGCAAACGCGAATTTCCGCAAGTGTTCGCGAACGTGCGAACTGGGCGAACCGCAATAGACTTCAATAGGAAGGCGAATTTGAAAACCCACAGGTACTCTTTGTGGCCACAATAGTGATGGAAAAGTTGTTTCAAGGGGACTAACACCTGGACTGTGGCATGCCGGAGGGGGATGGATCCATGGCAAAACTCCCATGGAAAATTACGTAGTTGACGCAGAGTGTGGTAAGTTGAAATCGCAATGCGATTTATAGAACTTGAATTAATCGCATTGCGATTTCAACTTCCGTGCTCATGGAACGTCCCCATCACCATGGGAACGGCTCCATGCTAAAATGTACTGTCAGATTTGAGAAAGTTGTAATCGCAATGCAATTAATGCAGGTTATATTAATTGCATTGCAAATTCAACTTAGAGCTGCCTAATGGTTGTATTGCGAGACTATAACGAAGATTGAGAATATAGTGCTATATTCGTTATATTCGTCAATTCTAGCAATACAACCATTAGGAACTTAGCTTGCATTCGCTAGCTTGAATACGCAATGCCACTAATATAACCTGCATTATTCGCATTGCGATTACAACCTAGGGCTGAGTTCCTAATGGTTGTATTGCTAGAATTGACAACGAATATACCACTTTATTCTCAATCTTCGTTATATTCTATCAATATAACCATTAGGAACCCAGCTCTAAGTTGTAATCGCAATGCGATTAATATAACCTGTATTAATCGCATTGCGATTACAACTTTGTGACACTGCAGCTTCAGAATTAATCTAAGATGGATGCTGTCCTTGCTTTTTGATAGGCGGTGGGAGGGTCTGGGAGGGAGGGTATACGATTGCTGACCAGCTATACCTTCACAATGCTAAAGGGGCTAATTGGTGACTAATGTATTTTCCCATTTATAAGAATATGGCATGAAAACAAGCTATGTTGGATACTTTGCTGCTACTGGAGTCTGGCAACTGTCAGCATGATCTAATGGTTGTTAATCCCTACTGCATCCAGTTCAATAGGTAAAGCAAAAAATCAATAAGACTGGTGGCTGATCGCTTGCATTTAACTTACTTTGTACTATTATAATAGAAAATAAACTTTACTGTAGCAAAGTGACTAGCTATGGGAGCAATTCCAAACACAGGATGCTTTTGCCTTTATACAAATGTGTTTCTCAGACGTACAATGGGCATTCCACAAAGCATCTTTCCTGTAATATCAACCTAATTGCTATCTAATAAGAAAAGCTTAAAAGGTGACCCCTACCGCCTCCAATAAAAGTGGAAAGAACTGCAGGAGAAAATGCATGTGAAGATAAAGTAGTAAAAAAAGACACATATAACAAAGACTGTCATTTAAGCAATAATAGAAACACAGACATATAAAAACTCAGTTCCTGCTGTTCTTGTGTTGAATGTGTCCAGATAATCTTGCCGAGAGGTACAGTCAGAAAGGTCACGATTCTCTGTAAGAACTGGGAAACAATGGTTTCAGAGCAATAACTAAGTTTTAGTACTACGGCGTTCTTTGCATCTGCCTTACAAGAACATACTTAGCTAAGGCAGTTGTTACAATTGGAAATGACAAATGAAAAAGGTGAACGCAGCAGAGAAAATAATTAGAGACAGTTATCAAGCTGGTCCGTGACCTACACGCTTAATATCTAAATCCACAGATTTTTCTAATGCAGCATACAGAATATAATACTTTGTTAAGATATTTTACAAGTTCTAAAACTACTGTTTAGTAAAGGTTTCCTATTTAGCATATCACTATTGTCAGTGGAGAGTCAATTGATGTGACTGTCTTTAAAGGGGTTGTCCAGGTTCAGAGCTGAACCTGGACAGCCCTCCATTTTAACCCAGGCAGCCCCCCTGACATGAGCATCGGAGCAGTTCATGCTCCTATGCTCTCCTTTGCCCTGCGCTAAATCGCGCAGGGCAAAGGCATTTTTCAGAGTTCCGGTGACGTACCGGGCTCTCTATGGGGCTGACAGGCAGCCCGGTGACGTCACGGGCACTGAAGGGCGGGATTTGGCTCTGCCCTAGCCAGTAAAACGGCTAGGGCAGAGCTAAAGCCCGCCCCTCAGAGCCGGTGACGTCACCGAACACACCGCTGGGCGGAAGTTACCGCCCGGCAGTGTGTTATTAAAAAAGAAAGAGCCCGTGCCCTGCGCGATCTAGCGCAGGGCACTGGAGCGCATCGGAGCATGAGATGCTCCGATGCTAGGCTCAGGGGGGCTGCCGGGGTGAAAATAAGGGTATGTCCGGGTTCAGCTCTGAACCCGGACAACCCCTTTAACTGGTAGGAAGAAGAGGTGCTGGCACAAGGGAAATACCTTGACCATCTGAGCCTCTGAATAAGACATGGCAGATTTTTTTGCCCAAAATTTCTGTGGCTGAAATTCACTCACCTGAATGGTGCTTGCAAAAATCCATGTGCTTGCCGCCAAAACAACTTCATTCAAATGAATTAAACAGATTTTCAATCACAGAGCATATCCTGCAACAAAATCTGCCTCTTGTGAAGGTACCTAAAAGGCAATAGTAGCTAAAGGGGCAAAGCACTTCTCTAGCACCAGGTTGGGGAGGTGCGATGGGGCGGAATTAGTGGCCACTGTAGTCCCTGTGATACATCAAAATGGAGGTTAGAGCAACATAAGACAGAGAGTACAGGGGCCGGTGTCAGGAAGCAGATAAGTATACTTTCCTTGGAAGGTCTGACTACAAAGTAACCCCCCCCCCCCTCCCAAAATGTACACAACCCCTTTACGCAGAAGATATCTCAGTTTGATGCTGTATTGGAGCCAAGCACTTGCTGCTAGGGGCTATTTCTTTATGGGTTCATTCAAAACTGTATATATGACCGTGTGTGCATAATGATAACAACAAAGTTTACCATGCAACTGGAATGTACGTGCTCTCTATACAGTAGTTTGACACTGCTCATGTTACCGACTCGAAAAATCTATAGTCAAAAATTTTTCTTGTCCTTCACATTTACCTGTTTTTTCACCACTGCTTCTGTGTACATGTTTTAACTGATATTTATCTGTATAAATAGCAACTTAATTAACTTTTATAATGTTTTTTAGCTATTTTATTTACTAATTAATCTGTTATGAAAGTCAGAACTTTACGGTATAACAGCAACAAAATTATTATAAAAATTATTCTGACCTGTTTTGGAAATCATCGCTTCCAGTCATTTTCACTATCTTTAATATTAAATATCACATAAATGGAATAATTCATACAATATTTGAATATTGTCAAATATTAAGAGATAAGAAACCAGAAAAGCGGTCTGAAAGCAGGTTAGAGCTCCATGGAAATTGCTGGGGTCTTGTTTCCAGTACTATAATAAAAAAAAGTCATTAAAGGCCCTAAATAAAAAAAAGCTGCATGATCAGAACATTTAAAATAAACTTTGTAATATAAATCCCATTCCAATTTTGCATAATATTACAGTTCTCTGAATGCAGCTGGCAGATGTTTTCATGCTGGTTACCATGGCTATGTGCAGGGAGTCGGACATATATAGATTTTCATTGGCGTTGTGTTTCTATTATTTAGATTTAAACAGGGTATTTCTATATTGGTAAATCGTGTATAGACCATGGGAGAGGGCGCATCTACATGTATAGATGACCCTGGATGTAGCAACCAGAATAAAAACCACCACTGCTTTTGCTTTTCTAATTTTATTACTATACGGCTGAAAAGACACACTACCATTTATTAAGAACCTATTAAGAATCTATATATTTTATGTACAGGTAATGGTTTTCTGAATATTTTTTTTTTTTTAGATCACTCTATGTGTTCTAATTCTACTTCCTGTCCCCTCTCTTTAACTTTCTCTTTCTTTGGACTTTTGGCACAGCAAACAGCTTTACTCTGACCATCACTCCGACCAGAGAGAACCCCTCATAGTGCCTCAATTTAGAGCACTGTAAATTAGATTGTTAAGAGCAATGCTCTTCTGTGGACAACCTTATCTAGGCCTATCAAGAGAACAACAGAGCTATCATACTGCCATCCTCAATTGTACATCTACTATTATTCTAGCAGATATCTTTCCTTTGCAGCAGCAGTAAAATAATAAGGGGATCACTATCTGTATAGGAGTTTTGCATGCTATGAATATTGAGTTCAAAAATACTCAGAGCACATTATGGGGGATGCTGATAACCCCTTAATTTTATGTCCTGTTTAGAAGATCAGTGACAAGCAGGGGTTATTAAATATTCTTTAAGACCTCATGCACATGGCGTATGCATTTTGTGGTCTGCAAATTACGAATACACAAAATATAGATATAGTCTGTGTCACACCCACATTTTTCCCAACCCATGTACTTCAATGGGTACGTTTTTGTGGAATGAACATGCGGATATAGAAAGCACAGAAATCATATCAGATAACGAAAACCATAAATCTATTGTAGGCAGTGGATCTGCAAAAAAAGGATTGCAAAATGGACACAGTAGTGTACATGAAGACTAAATGTTATTTTTTGAAAGCCAGTTTTGTTTTTAAGTTTACATACTTTATAAAGGGACTGTTATAATTAAATAACTTTATATAGTTTGACATAATACATAATTCAGACCACTCAGTGTGGTGTCAGTTTGAAGATCACTTGGCCGAATACATTGCAGCTAAATAGAGTAGCCTGCAGGATGTGTAGTCATGTAGCCAGTGGCATGCATAACTTTTATTAGAAGACTTTGAAATCATGAAATGCCTTCAAAGTACTGTTTTTCAAATGCCATGTGACCCATTTCGCCCTTGGGTGAATTTTCTGAAGGCATAAGCAAACTACAGAGCACTAGAATTGTTTTGATTTTCAAACATACTCTATATGCACCAGAGTTGATGGCACTGAAAGTGAAAGTCAGTGTTGAAAGCCCTGAGAACTTCAGTGCCATAGGAATACTGCAAATGCAGAGCTCATATTCTTAGTTACACAAAGGTGAGGGAAACTTAACCCCTTCCCGACTGCCATACAGCTATATACGTGCTATCTGCAAATACCATGCTGATAGCACGTATAGAAACGTCATGGCAGCTCTTTAATCCGAGCACTGCAAAATGCCTGGATTAAAGCTTCTGCGCCTGCACTGCCACTATCAGGGACAGTGCAGAGTCCGGTAATGCCGGCAAGTTACCAATAAGAGTGGTCCCTTGCTGGTGATCGCTCCGATTGGTTAGTTTGTGCAGACTAACCAATCTGATTGTGGCAGTGTAAAAATGCAGATTTCCAGCTCTGATCTGCACTCTGCAGATCAGAGCCTGAAATCAGGCATTAGCTAATCAGTGCCCCCAATATGTGCCCACCATGTAGCCTTTTTTCCGATCTGTGCCCTTATAAGTGCGTCCTTATGCCTCCTGCCTCCCCATCTGCTCTATCCAGCGATCAGTGCCTGCAACCTATCTGCTTTCCCCCTTCAAACTCTCCAGCTTCTCTCCACACGTGCCTGTCTCTAGTTATAACTATGCCTGCCGATGTCCCCTGCCACTTACTGTATTCCCAGCATTCAGTTTTGCCGCCTGTTGTGGTCCTCTTGAATGTGATGGCGGCGGCTCAGTTCCTGGGTCTTAAATTAATTTTAATAAAAAGTGATTTTATGATATAAAAGTGGTAGAACATGAAAAAACAATACAAATTTGGTGTCGCCATAACCATGTCAACTTACAGCATAAAATTATCATATAAAATATACCACGTGGAGAAGCCCATAAAAAATAAAAATAAAAAACACTGACCGAAATACAAGTTTTGCCTGCTTCACCGCCTAAAAAATTGAATAAAAAGCGCTCAAAAAGTCATATGTACCCCAAAATTGTACCAGTAAAAATTGCAGTCTGTCCTGCAAAAATACAAGCTTTCACACAGCTACATTGATGGAAAAATCTAAAAGTTATGGGTCCTCCATTTGCTGATGCAAAAAAAAAAAAGTTGAATAAAAAGTAATTTTATGATATGGAAATGTTAAACTATAAATAAAACAATATAAATATGGTATCACCAGAACCGTATCAACCCACAGAATAAAATTATCTTATCAAATATACCACATGGAGAACCCCATAAAAAATAAAAATAAAAACACTAGCAGAATTGCAATATTAGCCCACTTCACCTCATAAAATTAAAAACTACAGCCCATCCTGCAAAAAATGAGCCCCCATGCAGCTAGGTAAACTCCTCAATAAATTATTTGAGGGGTGTAGTTTCCAAAATGGATCCACTTTTTTTGGGGGGGGGGGTTTCTGTAGGGGTGCCTTAATATGCCTTCAAATATGACACGACCCATAAGCCATCCCAGCAAAATCTGCCCTCCAAAAACCATATGTTGCTCCTTTCCTTCTGAGAACTGTTGTGTGCCCTTACAGCTGTTTGCGAACATAAATGTGGTGTTTCTGTAAAGTTCGTTTTGCTATTAACCTTTAATATGTTATAGGAAAAATTGCATTAAGATAAAAAATCTGCACAAAAAACGAAAATTGTAAATTACACCTCCATTTTCCTTTAATTCTTGTGGAACACCTAAAGGGTTAACATAGTTTGTAAAACCAGTTTTGAGTATTTGAGGGGTGTATTTTCTAAATTAAGGTCATTTATGGGTGGTTTCTTTTATGTAAGGACCTCAAAGTGACTTAAGAACTAAATTGAAAAAGTCAGCTTTGAAAATTTTATAGAAAAAATGAAAATTTTCTTCTTAAAGCCTTCTAACGTCCTAAAAAAATGTAATTATTTTCAAAATGATGCCAACATAAAGTAGACATATAGGGAATCCTAAGTAAACACTATTTAATGAGGTATCACTATCTGCATTTAATGCATAGAAATTCAAATTTAGAAAATTCCATTTTTTTCCAAATTTTCGGTAAATTGGAGATTTTTTCTAATACAAAGATAAAAGTTATCGACCCAAATTTACCCCTAATATCAAGTACGAGATGTCACGAGAAAACAATCTCAGTATAGCCTGGATAAATAAAAGCATTCAAAAGTTATTTGCACATAAAGTGACACATGTCAGATTTGCAAAATTAAGCCTGGTCAAGAAGGTGAAAAATGTATTGGTCTTGAAAGGGTTAAAAAGGGACTATATTGTTTTTAAAAGTAACATGCGTTGTCTAGGGCACATGCAGTGTGAATTCTTAGCTAAGATCTGTATGGAGAGCAGATCACCTTGAGATTTGCATCACTGACAATGGTTTAGTTGGTGTTTGCCAAAGTGGAATTTCTCAAATGTATGAACTTCTTTCTGTAAGACTGTATAATAGATGGAAATACCTAGAGGCTCATTTGTGCTTCCCAGTGTGTCTGTATACATATGTAACAGGAACTGAATAGATGGTGAGTGTATCCAAGGAGAATCAGGCTTTGTTGGTTTCTAGACTTCCAGTCCCCGCACAATTCATCTTGAATCTCAAAATTCTGCTCATATTCTGTACAGTTTTCAGTTTTGCTCTATATGGAGCATCACTCTCAGGAGCTTACATGTTTCATCAACAAAGAAACAGTCCCTAAATGCCAAATTCTCTCTCTTCTCTTCAAAGTTGGATGAGTCTTATATCCCCAGATGTTTACATATCTATCCCCACCGGTCTTTCATCACATTAGATATCCTTCCCATTCCATACTGAGCTTCTGAAAAAGAAAAAAAAAAAAACTTGTTAAAGCACAGCTCCCAAGTATGCTGGCTGGATATTTTCTTTTTTTATATATACCATAAAGTTTATATATATCCTCATGCTTATGTTGTTATATTGGTGAACTCATACAACAGTTCATTTTGTAGTTTTGATGTGATGCTCCATTTTTCCACAGATCACAGCAATGCTTTTTATAGTTCATGGTTTATATGGTCAAGTTGAATTTCTTATAAGGATAGTAGAGGTTGGACCTTACAGAATGGATCTTTTTGGCTCTTAATGGTATTAGCGCCTTATCACTTAAGAATGAAGTGAACACGATGGACAGTAATTTACTTGACTCAGGAGGGGCAACAAAATTATGGTTATAACAGTTTTTGCCAGACAGCAGGCTTAGTGGCTACAGACTGTTAATGTGCACATGCCAAGTTAGATGCAACAGGTTCATTAGGCACATTGTCTCTTTAAGAGGCAACAACTTACTTTCCTTCTTGTTTGTGTTGAACCTAGCTAACCTAGGTTGTCAGTAGAGATGCACACAGGACACTTTCCTTCTCAGTGCAGTACATTCTCTTAGTGTACCCCAGCTGGTGTTTTCCATCATTACAAAAGCCACACAGCACATTGATAACACATCACCTTACATATAAAACACGGCATATTATACATTAGTGAAAGTACATGACACACTTAAGTGTGCAGAGACATAATGCAGCATGCAAACAGCAATAATCCAAAGATATATCAGTACAAAAGTTCACGTAACAGTCCAACTAGGTGGGGGAACCACGGCCACAGAGTCAACCCAAAGTAACAATACTAAGGATACAAGGTTTCCTGTAAGAGGGGGGCACTTTGTTGCTAATTTGAAACCATCAGCAAGTCTGACACTTCCTGATATGAGTGGTGCAGTGTTTTATAGTTGCAGAAAAAGAGGGGGGTCAGTCAGCACATCCCAAAGCACAGGGGCACGTTGCTATGGCTGAGAACAAGACTGTTAAACAAAAGAAGCAATGCAACAGCTCACTGCAAACCAAATAAAGTACAAAATTGCATCATAATATCAAATGCTGAACTAATAAGTTAGAGATACTTGGCAAATCATTTTGTACAAAATTATTTGAGCCCATCTGCCGAACGTCAAGTCAATCTCTAGTTAGACAGGTTCCTAACACTAAATATATCTGTTATGTGCCATAGCGGCTATCATATAATTCAGAAAGTGCAGGTTCCACTTACATGCTGGATCCACCTGAATTTCTGTCATTTTCGGTGCCAAAATGGCCTCCATTATATCCAGGGAAAGCAGTTACCAGCATGCACGCCGGGCCCACTCCACACCACCCCCGGGGCCACATGGTCACCAAGGACTGCAATGAGAGTCCACACACTATCTCTCTCCTGGTGCCATATGGCTTCAGTGAGTGAGGGGGAGCGGGCCAGGCTATATACTAACACTAATTAAAATCAACCTGTGGGACAAACGAGCTGGTCAGGAGTGCACGACTGGGGAGGCAGCCACACCTCCAGTACAAACTGCAGAAAAAGAGGGGGGTCAGTCAGCACATCCCAAAGCGCAGGGGCACGTTGCTATGGCTGAGAACAAGACTGTTAAACAAAAGAAGCAATGCAACAGCTCACTGCAAACCAAATAAAGTACAAAATTGCATCATAATATCAAATGCTGAACTAATAAGTTAGAGATACTTGGCAAATCATTTTGTACAAAATTATTTGAGCCCGTCTGCCGAACGTCAAGGCAATCTCTAGTTAGATGGGTTCCTAACACTAAATATACCTGTTATGTGCCATAGCGGCTATCATATAATTCAGAAAGTGCAGGTTCCACTTACATGCTGGATCCACCTGAATTTCTGTCATTTTCGGTGCCAAAATGGCCTCCATTATATCCAGGGAAAGCAGTTACCAGCATGCACGCCGGGCCCACTCCACACCACCCCCGGCGCCACATGGTCACCAAGGACTGCAATGAGAGTCCACACACTATCTCTCTCCTGGTGCCATATGGCTTTAGTGAGTGAGGGGGAGCGGGCCAGGCTATATACTAACACTAATTAAAATCAACCTGTGGGACAAACGAGCTGGTCAGGAGTCCACGACTGGGGAGGCAGCCACACCTCCAGTACAAACTGCAGAAAAAGAGGGGGGTCAGTCAGCACATCCCAAAGCGCAGGGGCACGTTGCTATGGCTGAGAACAAGACTGTTAAACAAAAGAAGCAATGCAACAGCTCACTGCAAACCAAATAAAGTACAAAATTGCATCATAATATCAAATGCTGAACTAATAAGTTAGAGATACTTGGCAAATCATTTTGTACAAAATTATTTGAGCCCGTCTGCCGAACGTCAAGGCAATCTCTAGTTAGACGGGTTCCTAACACTAAATATACCTGTTATGTGCCATAGCGGCTATCATATAATTCAGAAAGTGCAAGTTTTATAGTTGGTTGCACCTGGGAACTTTATTACATATACAGGCAGATGAAATTATAATGTCATATGATATAGTGGGGGGGACTGTGGTAGATTTTGCTTTGAGACCTAATTTAATAAGATTGCTCATCTCATACATTGGTGGCATATCTAGCTATGATGTCAGATAGGTGCAGGTACCACCTCTGGGACCTGTTCCTATCTCCATATTGGGCCTCCTAGAGTGAATTAGAGCACTCCGCACAAACATGGCCGCCCTCCATTCACTTCTATGTTAATTCCTAAAATAGCCAAAAACTGGCTAGGCTATTTCTGGCAGTCCCATAGATGTGAATGGAAAGGTGGCCATGCATGCGCGATGCGATCTCCATTCACTTCTGTTGGACTTCCTTAAACAACAGAGTGCTTGCTCAGCTATTTTCGGGACTCCCATAGAAGTGAATGCAGAGCACATGTGCAGTATGCTCTCATTCACTTTGAGGGCTTGTTAAGGACAGAGAAGCGGTTACCAAAGGTGAGACCCGCACATATCTGACATTGGTGGCATATCCTAGTGATATGCCTCCAATGTATGAGATGACACAAACCTTTTAAGCCTCTTTATAGACATGTAAGAAATAGTACTTGACTGATTTTAGGGAGTTGACCTTTTTAACTGTATATATGAAACTGCTCTCTACTTCTCCTCTGTTCTGCATCTTCTCGTTTATGAGTTATTTTGTTGAAGGTATTCACAAGGTATTTTACTGTATAGTTTGTTTTGGGCTATAGCATATTATGTTGAGTAAACATCTCTAGTGACAGTTGAAGATACAATTCATACATGTTGACTATTCTGTTGCATTGAAATGTTTGACAACTTTTACTGGCAGTTTTGATAAAGGTTCCTGCAACAAAAAAAAATAACATTTTGTAAATGTTTGCCCAAAGGTTACACACATTTTCTACATAGTTTAATGGAACATGTTGCTCTGAATATACTGCTAGGCAGCAATAAAACACGTGTGGCTTGATATTAATTTTCTAATCACTTAATCTAACTGTAAAATATACTGAAAAATAAGTTCCACCTGAACAAACCAACTAGAGATGTGCAAAATCTCAAAATTGGTTTTGGGTTCAATTCACCCATTTTTTTTTTATAATTTGATTTGGTTCCAAATAACAAACCAATTTGGACCGATGGCAGACGAACCTGAATCTTTCTGGGTTAGTTTCAACGAATCCACTAAAATGGTGCATAGTGCTATTTTAGTGCACATGTCGGAGGGAAAAGAGCCCTGGGGAAGAAGAGGAAGGGTTCTCACATGAGCCTGAGAGGAAGTGGGGGACAGGGCTTTTCCTGATTGGCTCCTAGGCTGACAGACAGTGAGCCAATTAGTGCTGCAGCAGGTAGGGAGGTGCCCTAACAGAATGAGCAGAACTCCATTCTGTGCTGGGTGGTTGGGTGTTAAAGTGTCTGCCAGGAAAACTAATTTAGGGAGTCAGAAACTGTGAAAAATCAATCAGGGAAAGTCATAAATGAATGAATGAATCAATCAAGTTTATTGACAGGGAAAGTGAAAGGAAAGTCTAGGATTCCAAAGAATAATTGTGTGTGTTGTATACAATAAGCAGGGCAGCTGACAGACAGGGAGAGAGGAGAAAAGACCTGTGCCTAATATCAGCAGTGCAGGTGCACCTCAAAAGACGCTAACTGCAAACAAATACTTTCATTTTGTTTCCCATATCCATTTACGTATTTTCAGTTTCCACACAGTCACTGTTTAATATATATATTTTTTTTTTGGGGGCGCTTTCAATTTAATTAAGCAGCATATACAGTCGTGGCCAAAAGTTTTGAGAATTACATAAATATTGGAAATTGGAAAAGTTGCTGCTTAAGTTTTTATAATAGCAATTTGCATATACTCCAGAATGTTATGAAGAATGATCAGATGAATTGCATAGTCCTTCTTTGCCATGAAAATTAACTTAATCCCAAAAAAACCTTTCCACTGCATTTCATTGCTGTCATTAAAGGACCTGCTGAGATCATTTCAGTAATCGTCTTGTTAACTCAGGTGAGAATGTTGACGAGCACAAGGCTGGAGATCATTGTGTCAGGCTGATTGGGTTAAAATGGCAGACTTGACCTGTTAAAAGGAGGGTGATGCTTGAAATCATTGTTCTTCCATTGTTAACCATGGTAACCTGCAAAGAAACGCGTGCAGCCATCATTGCGTTGCATAAAAATGGCTTCACAGGCAAGGATATTGTGGCTACTTAGATTGCACCTCAATCAACAATTTATAGGATCATCAAGAACTTCAAGGAAAGAGGTTCAATTCTTGTTAAGAAGGCTTCAGGGCGTCCAAGAAAGTCCAGCAAGTGCCAGGACCGTCTCCTAAAGAGGATTCAGCTGCGGGATCGGAGTGCCACCAGTGCAGAGCTTGCTCAGGAATGTCAGCAGGCAGGTGTGAGCGCATCTGCACGCACAGTGAGACAAAGACTTTTGGAAGATGGCCTGGTGTCAAGAAGGGCAGCAAAGAAGCCACTTCTCTAAAAAAAAAAGGGACAGATTGATCTTCTGCTGAAAATTTGGTGAATGGACTGCTGAGGACTGGGGCAAAGTCATATTCTCCGATGAAGCCTCTTTCCAATTGTTTGGGGCATCAGGACAAAGGCTTGTCCGGAGAAGAAAAGGTGAGCGCTACCATCAGTCCTGTGTCATGCCAACAGTAAAGCATCCTGAGACCATTGATGTGTGGGGTTGCTTCTCATCCAAGGGAGTGGGCTCAGTCACAATTTTGCCCAAAAACACAGCCATGAATAAAGAATGGTACCAAAACACCCTCCAACAGCAACTTCTTCCAACAATCCAACGACAGTTTGGTGAAGAACAATGCATTTTCTATCACGATGGAGCACCATGCCATAAGGCAAAAGTGATATTAAGTGGCTCGGGCACCAAAACATTGACATTTTGGGTCCATGGCCTGGAAACTCCCCAGATCTTAATCCCATTGAGAACTTGTGGTCAATCCTCAAGAGGCGGGTGGCCAAACAAAAACCCACTAATTCTGACAAACTCCAAGAAGTGATTATGAAAGAATGGGTTGCTATCAGTCAGGAATTGGCCCAGAAGTTGATTGCGTGCATGCCCAGTCGATTTGCAGAGGTCCTGAAAAAGAAGGGCCAACACTGCAAATACTGACTAAATGTCATGTAATTGTCGATAAAAGCCTTTGAAACGTATGAAGTGCGCGTAATTATATTTGACTACATCACAGAAACAACTGAAACAAAAATCTAAAAGCAGTTTAGCAGCAAACTTTGTGAAAACTAATATTTATGTCATTCTCAGAACTTTTGGCCACGACTGATTACATGATTACTGCAGCGATACTCACAGTGTGGCAACAATCTTCCTGTGTGTGTTAAGTTGAAACCGAGCATCGCGCCTCAGTTGTCCATTAATGTATTTTTGGGGTGGTTAACACTGTTAACATTTTAAAATGTTTGTGGGGAGGGGGGTTAAATTTCTTTAAGACGCAGCATAGATGTAAGTGATCAATATCAACACCAACACCAACATTTTCTCATGGTCCAGGCAAAGCTGGAGCCTGCAATGCATCATGCTACTGACACTAATGCCTGAAGGTCAGTTACCCACAGTAACAGTGCTCCCAAAAGTCCCACCAGTAGAAATAATTATCTCCCAGAGCACATAGTGTTAACAGTAATAATTCTCTTTATAATGACTGCCAGTACAAAAATACCCCCTTATAATGTGTGCCAGTACAAAAACTACCCCCTCTTATCATGTGTCAGTGCATGTGTCAGTGAAAATACCCCCTTACAATGTGCACCAGTACAAAAAATTTTCCCTTTATATTGTTTGTCAGTACAAAAAATACCCTCTTACTTTTCAAATCAGACACCCATATCACACCTCAGATCAGATCTCCATATCAGATCCCCGAATCATACATTCAGATGAGGCCCCCCATCAGACCTCCATGTCAGAACCCTAATATCAGTCTTCAGATCAGACACCCTTTAGACCTCCATGTCAGACCTCCGTATCAGACCTCAGATTAGGACTCTATTTCAGACTCTTCCTCCATATCACACCTCCATTTCAGACCCCCATATCAGACCTCAAATTTGGACTCCATTTCAGACCCCCTTCACATGAGACCTCCATGTAAGACTCCCATATCAGACCCCCTGTAGACCTTCATGTTAGACCACCATATCAGACCTCAAATTAGACATCCCAAAGTATCTGAACTCAAATCAGACCCCTCCAAGTAACAGACCTTAAATCATACCCACCCAAGTATAAGACCTTAAATCAGAACTCCAAGTATCTGACCTCAATTCAGACCCCCCCCAAGTATCAGACTTCAAATCAGAACCCCCAAGTATCATACCTCAAATCAGACCCCCTACAAGTATCAGACCTCAAATCAGACCCACCAATTATCAGACCTCAAATTGGATTCAGAAGTATCTGACCTCAAATTAGACCACTCCAATTTTCAGACCTCAAATCAACCCCCTCCAAGTATCAGACCTCAAATCAGACCCCTCCAAGTATCATACCTTAAATCAGACCCCCTCAAGTATCAGACCTCAAATAAGACCCCCCAAGTATCAGACCTCAAATCAGACCCCCAAGTATCAAACCTCACCTCAAACCCTCCAATTATCAGACTTCAAATCAAACCCCCAAGTATCAGACCTCAAATCAAACCCCCCAAGTATGATACCTCCAACCAGACCCTGTCAGCTTCACTCAGACATAATTTACTATTGCTGTCATTGCATTGCAAGCTTTAACAGCGGTCTGAAAGGAAGGGGAACGAGGTAAAAATAAATTAGAAAAAATAAACAAGATAACAAGTTTTCCTAAAAATAAGGAGACCTTGGAAGCTAGAGGGGGTTATATACCGACTTTGAGGGTAATTAGAGAAACTTCGGTTTGGTCCTCAAACAAATCTCGACCGACTCTCTCGTCTCTTTTGATTCTGCATGAATTAGAGCATCTGTCTTTCTTTCTCCTTGTCTGAAAAACATCATAAAAACTTTGGGTTATAAAACCAACTTATCATTGCTTAAACATAATATGTTCAATATTATAAATAGATTTGAGTTCTAGTGAAGTATAAAATGGATTGTATGCCTGATTTTAAATATTGTTCCTAGATTTTCAAGTGTCAACCTTGGGGATCATGGCTGCAGACAGATACAGTGGTGGTGATCTATTATAACTAGATAGGATTGAGTGGAGTCATTGGCCCAGGTGTAATAGACCAGTAGATAGCAAAAACGTAGACCGACTGTCTAGACTGTCCAGATTTATCACAGTGGATGACAAATGTGGTGCAAGGATAGACATTTTTGTCTAACTTTATGCAGTACCAACTATTGGTTGGCTTATTTTCAGAGAGACTTTCACGCCAGAATTGTGGCAAAATTGTGTATATTAGGCCATGCCCCCTTTCCTATGAAGTTTCGTTAATTACTTCTAAGCCCCACCCATTTTTTGAGTATGTTGAGAAAAGTGTAAAATCCCTGTTTGTGCAAATTGCACCAACTTGCACCACTTTTTAGATAGATTCTAGCTGCAGACACATTAGTAAATCTGAGCTATTGCCCATAGCAGGCAATACAATTGGCACTTTTATTTTAACTTGTTCACTTGTTTTATAAATTGACCCCACTGTATATAGGGCTGTGTACATACGGACATGTTGTGTTTGCATGGATTAATCTATTTGATGTGTAAATGTGCACTCTTATGTCCCATAGTCTAGAAATCTAGAAATACATTTCTTCATGCTTCTTGCAAACTCTTTTAAATTCCAGTCTTAGATTTCTGACAAGCCCGAATCTCCAGTTGTTGTTGTACATCCCTAAACCATCATTGATCCTTTACCATACTAGAGTAATGCTTGTGGATGCTTTGGAGTATCATATGGTGCTCTTCATTTACTTCCAAAGATCTAAAATTTCAAGGGAGTCTATCACCTCCAAAACAGGTTAAAAAAGTAACCATATTGCCAAATAGGTTAGGTTTTCTCGAAAAGTAGCGTTGCCTTTCTTGTGAAGAGCTTGTCATCTAATCCTTAGAAATGCTTTTTTTATGCACATAAGATATTTGGTGAACTGTGGTCGGGGCTGCTCCATTTGGTACACTATTGCTCTGCCAGTAACACCACCCAGGTCTTTACCCTCTTGTTTTATTAACAGTCCCTGAGATTTCAGAGCCACTAGCGATGACAAGCCAAGTGCACGCAACGGAGCAGTCCGGTCCATTGTACATCAAAAATCTTATTTGCATAAAAATAAAAATAAACATTTCTCAGGATTAGAGGACCGTTTTTTTACAAGAAATGTATAATCATGTTTCTGGGCACCTACCCTATATGGTGGTGCAGCATACTTGCTTTAAAATTCATTTTGGAGGTGACAGACTCCATGACATCAGTTAATAAATATCACACGTCAGATGACCTATTTGTGCATTCTAGTGCAATTTTCCAGTCTTGATTTGATGTTAGGAGTCCCATTATTCTTACTATTATATTTATATATTTGATGTTAGGATTCCCATTATTCTTACTATTACTGTTATACTTAGAGACTTTTTTCTATGTTTTTAACCCTAAAAACTTAGCAACAGTTCTTAACCAGTGATGGCCAGTTCACAGTGTTCGCCAACGAACACATGCGGGCTGCCATCTTTAGTAAGGTTAGACGCACCTGTTCGGCAATGCACAGGTAAGCCCTTACCTGTGCCTGTGACGTGAGCCGGCCTGAAATCAAATGCGGTCACCGGGAGAAGGCAGTTCAGAGAACAGCCAGATGAAGGCCCCCGGCGGCTGTTCTCGGAACTGCCTGCTCCCGGTGACCGCATTTGATTTCAGACCGACTCACGGCACAGGCACAGGTAAGGGCTTACCTGTGCATCGCTGGGCGGGTGCATCTAACCTTACTAAAGATGGCAGCCCGCATGTGTTCTTTGGTGATTCTGCATGGCCATCACTGTTCTTAACTAGATATTATTTAGGGTTGGTCTATGACCTATTTCCCATTAATAGCATCACTTTTTCTGTTGTTATTACATGACTATGTTTTTACCTTATAGGTTGTGGGCAATGAGAATCCTAAAATACTGCAACATGGCGCTTTCACTCAAGCGGTTCCATTTAAAGAGGAAAAATTCCACCGAAACGTAAGGTTGGTAGAAACATTGCTATTCACTTCATATTACTATTTTCATTGCAAATAATGTTAACTTTACCCTAAGTTCCAAAATATGAACTTTAGCTGCACTCTAATATTAGGATTTTGAATATACATAATGAATCCTGTGGAATCACTATTGGAATCACACCTTTTATGAACTGTTAAGAGAGCAGGGTAGCTCTCTGGGCACTCATTATTAGGGCTGTTTCACACTAGCGGATGCCTGCGTGACATCCGCTCCGTGTATGACAGCCAGGACCCGATGCGGACAGCAGAAGCACGGAGCAGTAACATGATCTCTTTACTACGAAATCACAGTGAGATAAAGTTGTCACTGTGATTTCGTAGTAAAGAGATCACAGAGAGGCAAGGAGCATCATCAATCATGTTAATGCTCCGTGCTTCTGCTGTCCGCATTGGGTCTTGGCTGTCATTCACGCAGCGGATGTCACGCACGGCATCCGCTCGTGTGAAACATCCCTTAGTCTGCTAGCAGAAAAAAGACCACTGTTAATGAACAGACACATGACAGCAGCCTAACCGACTGAAAAGAAAGCACTGAGATGAGGCTCGCTGTGTTGCTGCCCATTCACCTTATTGGATTCCTAATAATTGGAGATGAGTATATAAATTCTACACTGATCAAATTTATACGATTATCCCAAACGATTTTCATTTTGGAAAATCTAAAACTTTTGTGAATCACTCAAAATTCCGCCCACCATTTTACTGATCAGAAGATAGACAAGAAGTCATTGAGATGAAGGCACCTGTCACCAAAAAAAGATCATTTTTGGACTGTTTTTAATTTAAAAAAATATGACAGTGCAGTGTACTTTTAAACAGGCAGCTTATTACTATTAGCTCCCATAGTCATATATGTCACTGTGCCTTTAACATCATTAATGCTGTCTTGGATCATATCACAATTTTGAGCTATATTTAATGTATGTGTTAAGAAAAAAAGAAACAAAAGCAGAGTACACTACACTTTTCCATCCTGCAGAGTCCAGCAATAATGTATATGGTAATGTAGGGCATACATAGTAACATAGTAGCATATTTTTTAAGGCTGAAAAAAGACATTTGTACATTCAGTTCGGCCTGTTATCCTGCAAGTTGATCTCTGCAGAGAAAGGCAAAAAAGGTAGAAGCCAATTTCCCGACTCCATTCAGGAAATCAGAATAACTCCCTGGATGAATAACCCCTCTCTAGTAACTATAACCTGTAATATTATTACACTCCAGAAATTCCTCCAGGCTCCTCTTGTAAAAAAAAACAAAAAAAAAAAAACATAAAAATTCTAATCACCCCCTTTTTCCCAAAATAAAAAAAAAAGAACAAAAAAAAAAAAAAAAAGAAACATCATGGGTGTCGTGATATATATATATATATATATATATATATATATATTCCCCATACGGCAAAAAGGAAAAAAGCGTCCAAATGGTCAATTCGCTGTTTTTGGTTGCTTTTTTTTCTACAAAAAAATTAAATAAAAAAAAGTGATCAAAAAGTCATACACATCCCCGAAATGTATCAATGAAAAGTTCAGATCGCCCCCTGCAAAAAATTAGCCCCCATACAGCTCCATATACATAATTACAAAAAAGTTATAGAGGTTAAAATGGCTACAACAGATTTTTTTTTCCACTTTTTAATTTTTTTTTAAAACGCAAGAAAAACTATATATATAATTTATCACCAGATTCGTACTGACATGTAGAATAAAAGTAACCAGTCAGTTTTATCGCACATAGAACGTAAACAAAAACGTAAAAGTGCTTCCCACTACATAATATGCAATATTAAATGGTGGCATTGCGAAGTACAATTTGTCTCGCAAAAACAAAAGCCCTCATATGGCTATGTGAACAGACAAATAAAAAAGTTATGGCTCTGGGAAGGCAGGGAGCGCAAAACAAAAATGCAAAAAAATAAATAAAGGGGTAAAAAAATGAATTAGGATAATACAAACCTCATGGTTCTAGGTGGTTCTAAGTGAAGTGTGTCTGTCTATATTCAAAATATAACTATGTTAACACATAAGACAAAAACATGTCCCAGTCTAAAGAGCTTGAAATGGGTTGAATATAGTCCTATGATACCAAATTTTCAGGGCATACTGAACACTTTCTATTTCGACTAAATCGAATCTGAAGGCCAGTTAGATTGAAGCTGACCCAAAATTTGCTCAACCATAATGATAACAGACAAATATTAGAGAATTGCAGTTTATGATATTTACTAATATATCACATGTAAATGTGTACTTCTATATGTCATCTTAAAAGGTATTTTCAGGAAAACACATGGATGACCTATCCGTTTAATGAGCCTTTATTGTGTGAATGGGACAAGAAGTCTGTTGTGTTTTCTGCAGCTCCATGGCCCCTTCAGTGTGCATACAGACGCAGCATCTAACCAACATATGTTACTCTGTTACTATGTATATGCAGCTGTGGCTGGTAGTGCACTGGAGCTGTAGTGCCAGGCTTAGGCCTCTTTCACACGGGCATTCCGGATTTGCTCCGGATGTGTCGCG
Organism: Bufo gargarizans; assembly: GCF_014858855.1. Classification (NCBI taxonomy): domain Eukaryota; kingdom Metazoa; phylum Chordata; class Amphibia; order Anura; family Bufonidae; genus Bufo; species Bufo gargarizans. Next base: position 334,995,622 of record NC_058081.1, on the reverse strand, counting down.
TGTGCATTGTGGGAAGTCTGCGTGAATAGGCACGCAATTGCAGTCAGTTTTGACTGCGATTGCATTCCGATGTTCAGTTTTTTCCGCGCGAGTGCAATGCATTTTGCATGCGCGTGAAAAAAACTGATTGTTATAGCCAGACCCGAACCCGGACTTCTTCACTGAAGAAGGTGTTCTATTAATTTTATTATTTTCCCTTATAACATGGTTATAAAGAAAAATAAAAGCATTCTGAATACAGAATGCTTACTAAAATGTGGATTGAGGGGTTAAAAATAAAACAATAATAACTCACCTCATCCAATTGATCACGCAGCTGGCATCGTCTTCTTTTTTCTTCTTTCAGGATCTGCAAAAGGACTTTTGATGACTTAGAAATCTTCTATCTTCATTCAGCAGGACCTGTCAAGTGTGATTACGTCATCAAAGGTCCATTTGCAGGTCCTGGAAGAAAAACAAAGAAGACGATGTCGACTGCGCGAACAAGAGGAGGAGGTGACTTAATTTCTTTTTTAACCCCTCAAGCCACATTTTAGTAAGCATTCTGTATTAAGAATGCTATTATTTTCCTTTATAACCATGTTATAAGGGAAAATAATACAGTAAATTGACTTTTATCAATTTGCTAACATCATCTCCTAGCGACCATGCGTGAAAATCGCATTGCATCCGCACTTGCTTGCGGATGCTATGCGATTTTCTCGCATCTTTATTCATTTCTATGGGGCCTGCGTTGGGTGAAAAACGCAGAATATAGAACATGCGATTTTCACACAACGCACAAGTGATGCGTGAAAATCACCGCTCATCTGAACAGCCTCATTGAAGTGAATGGGTCCGGATTCAGTGCGGGTGCAATGCGTTCACGTCACGCATTGCACCCACGCAGAATTCTCTCCCGTGTGAAAGGGGCCTTAAGTGCACACTGCTGCGCAGGTCCCTTTGAGGTCTGTCTCCTAGGAACACACATTTATATTTTTTGCTTAAGATAAGCCATCATTGTATTTCACCACATAAAAATTGAAACCTGTGGATATTATATTTGTAGTGTGTGATTAGCTTATGCTGCTCGTAGTTTAATTTGTGGGTATTTATGTCTGAGGGTCATCAAAACCAAGTTTTTCCTTTTTTTTTATTGTTTGTGTCTTGCTGTACTCAAAATGAACGCCTTTCTGTTCTGCTCGACATAGCCATGGTTATCACACAGCTTGTAATGACTTCAGTTTCCTTGGTGAAGTGTTTCAAAACAGCAGTTCATGTTTGCCAAGATTTCTTTTCTTCCAGTCAACATAAACCCAGTAATTACATGTACAAAGTTAGAAAAAGGAGGTAATAATAATAATATCGAAATAAATGTATTACAACAGAAATGCATAGTGTATTGTGTATGCAAGTGCTTTCAGCCAATTCTTTACGTTGGCCTTAAAAAGAATACAGCAATTTCAGAAGTCAGTTATTAGAACAATGCATGACTGTAAAGCATCCTGGCAGGTTATTGCAGGTTCTAAGATAACTATATGGGAATAGGGAGTACTGGGTGTAATAATTTCTGGATAATAAAACAAAGCACGTTTGAAATATTTAATCTGGAAACCCATTATCCTGAAATAGCCATGCAAGTAACTAAATAGCTGGCTGATAATGACATACTATACACCAAACAGAATATGGATACATGTTATTATATCCCATAGTCACAAAGGAGCTCTGCTTAATAATGTAACAAGGTACAGAATAAGAGAGACATACAGAAATAATGTGAGAACACAAGGACTGTGTTCCAAAAAGTTATTATATCCCCTCTCTTCTTGTAGTCCATTTGTTAAAACCAAGATATTGCAGAACTTATTGAAATATGACTATTACCATGAATAGGACAATAGTATCATGATTTGCATAGTTAATATGCAAAAAGAGACATAAGTCCAAGTTCAACCAAGGGATAAGTGGGGATGTGAATTTTAGAAAAGGGGAGTGAGACCCATGCCTTTACACATTTTCATAAGCAGTAATGTTATTTAATTTTAAGAATTCATCTAAACCTTGTTTAAAACTGTCCACTGTTGCTGTTATGCCCACCTTCTGAGGTAGACTATCACTCAGATTCAGTGTTCTTACAGAACAGAAGCCTTGACACCTCTGGAGACTGGACTGTTTCTTCTCCAGACTGAGGAAGGGCCCCTTTTTTGTGGGGATTTTGCATGGAACAGCTTTTCACCATATTTTTTTGTATGGCCTATTTATATGTTTGTATAGTTACATAGTCAATACGGTTGAAAAAAGACATAAGTCCATCAAGTTCAAACAAGGTATAGGTGGGGAAGCGAATTTTAGAAAACGGGTAATGAGACCCAGATTTCTACAACTTTTCCTAAGCATTAATGTAATTTACTTTTAACAATTTATCTAAGCCCTTTTTTTTTTAAACTGCTCACTGTTCCTACTATCACAACATCCTGAGGTAGACTATTCAACAGATTCACAGTTCTTACAGTAAAGAATCCTGGACAGCTCTGGAGACTGAAATTTTTCTTCTCCAGGTGTAGGCAGTGCCCTTTTGTGTTTTGAGGGGATTTTACTTGAAACAGCTTTACGCCATTTTTTTTGTCCATTTATATATTTGCATAGGTTAATCATGTCCTGTCTTAGACATCTATTCTCAAGACTAAATACATTTAATTCTTGTAATATTTTTTCATAACTTAGACCCTCCATGCCCCTTATCAATTTATTCACGCTCCTTTGTACTTTTTCCAGTTCTAGGGCATCCTTTCTATGAACTGGTGCCCAAAACTGAACTGCATTATTCCAGATGAGGCTGCACCGAAGCTTTGTAAAGTGGGACTATTACATCCCTGTCCTCGGGTCCATGCCTTGTTTAATAAATGACAATATCCTGGTAGCCTTAGAAACTGCTGATTGACATTGCATGCCGTTATTTAATCTATGATCTACAAGTACACCCAAATCCTCCCCTACAAGTAACTCGCAAAGTGTTACATCCCCTAGGACATATGATGCAGGTAGATTATTACTAACAAAATGCATAACTTTAAATGTATCCACATTGAACCTCATTTGCTAAGTTGATGCCCAATCACTCATATTGTCCAAGTCAGTTTGTAGTTTTTATAGACATCTTCCATAGACTGCACAGTACTACACAGCTTAGTGTCATCTGCAAAAATAGAAACAGTTCTATTAATCCCACCCTCGATATAATTAATAAATAAATTAAATAATATGGGACTCAGGACTGAATCTTCGGGTACACACCTGGGACCCTTCAGGATAGAAAGCATTGACCATAAATCTCTGCACACAGTCCCTCAGCCAGTTTTCTATCCAATTGCAAACTATACTGTCTAGGCCTATAAACCTTATTTTATCTATTAAACGTCTCATGCCTTTGCAAAAACCAACACTACATTGACAGCCACCCCTCTGTCAGGCTCCTACTCACCTCCTCATAAAAGCAAATCAGGTTAGTATGACAGCTTCTGTCCTCAGTAAACCCATGCTAGTTATCGCTTATTATATTATTAACAGTCACATACTTCTGTGTCTAGTCCCTTAAGAGTCCTTCAAATATGTTTCCCACAACAGAAGGTAATCTTACTGATAATAATTCACCTATGAGGTACCTAGAGACCGTTTTGAATATAGGCACTCCATTTTCATTGCACCAATTACTTGGCACTGTACTCATAAAATTATGAACAGGGGCACAGCCATATTCTGAACTGAGTTCTTTAATAATTCTTGGGTGTAATCCATCTGGACCTGGAGCCTTGTTCACATTTACCTTATTTACCTTAGCTTGGACCATATGTAAAGTTAGACAATTGTGTAAATTACTGGATATACTAGCACCACAGCCCTGGTACCACCAATATCAACTCCTTTCTCTTCATTTGTATATATACAGCTAAAAAAAAACATTTAATAGCTGAGCCTTTTCCTGATCTTCAGTGAACATCCACCCTTTACCATTATTTAGAAGACAATACCTACAATAAGCTTATGTATGCCCAGATCATTCGAAGTCCAAAAGATCATACAGTATCAAAAAAGTCTTAATTTCAAATCACAGTTAATACAGAGTGAAAAACATTCATAGAAGTCCACATTGCAAGGTAAATTACATAAAAGAGGGACCACTGGAACAAGGCTAGCGATGAGGCACTATATGTCTAAACAGGCCAGCGCCATAGTGGCATATTAGTACATATGTAACAATAATATACTTTGTACTTCTCTATTAAATTCCTGCCATACCAGTGTCCCTCACTTACCCAATCAGTCAGGGGAAGTGAAGGGCAGTGAGATGGTTGCTAATGTTGATTGCAAATATTCTAATCGCAAATTTTTATCGCGAATATCGCCACTTCGAGAATTTGCGAAGATGTAGAATATAGTGCTATATCTTCGTAATCCCGAATATTCTAGATTATTTCTTTATCAGTTACCTTCCTTCTTGCTTGTGGGCCAATAAGTCCCCAGCAGCCATTTTCCGCAGTTTTTTTGCAATTCTGAGAGAGAGAGCAGTGTCATTGCTATGCTCTCTGCTTTCATCTGGATCCTATTCCTTGTCCAATTACATTAGATAGTTATTTAGCTTTTATGCAAAAAATTCACTAAATATCGTGAAAACTAATATTGCCTATGCCGCTCATCACTACTGGTTGCATCTATATACCTTCACAAATTAGGAGAATCTGTAAATCCCCTAGGCAGTTGATCCAAGTGCTGAGCATAGCCAAATATGGCGGACGCCATAATCATAAGGTGCCTTGCACTATCCCGCCAACTATCTCATCCCACTCCAACACATGACCACCCGGCTTGTATTGCCAAACAAAAGTCACATTCAGTATCGTGATACTTCCAACGCCAAGTAAATATCTATAGATGAATAAGGTGCCAGCAATAAACATGTATTTTGCGTTTATTATGCGCATGTTCGCATGGAAATACAAATAATATCAAACATGGCGTCGCCCGATCACATGATCACCATGACGTCACCCGGTCACGTGATCGCAGAAAGATTATCAAATGGCAAATTTCTAAATGCAAGTCCCGGTGCCCAGAAACTGTCAGAGACAGTAAATACTGAAAAATATTATGATGAACAGAAGGCTACTGCAAAGCCATAGTCTCACATCCATATATCACGTGACTAAGTCACATAATCGCTGTGTCCTTCAATATATATACACACAAAGGATAATAGGCAACCGGTCCGCAATTGGTTATTTAGGAGATCTGTTTGTTAATATTCATTCATATATTTAAAGAAGTTTTGGGGATTTGTTTTGCTCCCTTTGGCCACCTGTCGTTCATTTTGCATTTTTGCTGATTTTATCTGTTTTTTTACAGATTTTATTAAGCAAATTGTAAATTTCAAAGGCTACAGCTAACTATTCAAATTTTGTATTTTTAAATGCTCTTTTTAGTAATTTATTGCCCTTTTTACAGTAGCTATAAACCATGTAATACTTGTTTCCTTCAGGATAATATTTTGCAGTGTAATCATCCAATGTGGATTTCAAGCTCTCCCATTTATCCTCTGTACTAGGGCTCATGCACATGACCGCATGCCCTCCGAGACATACGGTCTGTGAGCGGGCTATATATCCCGAAGCGGAATACATCGTGCTCACAGGAGCGCACAGCATCATAGGTTACTATGATGCTGTGCGCATCGGGCCGCCCGCGGGACTATTGTCCTGCACTTATATAATCTTATGAGTGCAGGACAATAGTCTCGCAGGTGGCCCGATGCGCACAGCATCATAGTAACCTATGATGCTGTGTGCTCCCGTGCGCACGATGTATGCTGCTCCGGGACATATGGCCCGCTCACGGACCGTATATCTCGGAGGGCATGCGGTCATGTGCATGAGCCCTAATACAGAGGATAAATTGGAGAGCTTGAAATCCACATTGGATGATTACACTGCAAAATATTATCCTGTAGGTAACAAGTATTACATGGCTTAAAGCTACTGTAAAAAGGGCAATAAATTACAAAAAAGAGCATGGACCGTATGTCTCGGAGGGCATATGGTCGTCTGAATGAGCCTTTATTATGTGATAATAGCTGGTTCTAGTCCATGTCCTGATTCCTTAAATGCTGTCCTCAAGCCAGGGACATTGACCTTTTTAATACAAAGTGTTTGCCCTCCCAGCCAGAGTTTGCTTATATAGTTCGGGGGAATATAATTATACTGTGGTCACTCATACCAAGCATTACATGAACAGTAACATTTCCAACAAGCTCTGCATTGTTAGAAATTACTTGATCCAACAAAGCATCGCACCTAGTGTGATTTTCTACCAACCTGCTCACGAAGGGGTCCTGCAGCAAGTTGAAGAATTTTCTTCCCTTTGCAGTTGAGCTTGAACCATGACTCCAGTCAATATCTGGGAAGTTAAAATCTGGCATCATGACTAGGGATGAGCGAACTCGAACTGTATAGTTCGGGTTCGTACCGAATTTTGGGGTGTCCGTGACACGGACCCGAACCCGGACATTTTCGTAAAAGTCCGGGTTCGGGTTCGGTGTTCGTCGCTTTCTTCGCGCTTTTGTGACGCTTTCTTGGCGCTTTTTGAAAGGCTGCAAAGCAGCCAATCAACAAGCGTCATACTACTTGCCCCAAGAGGCCATCACAGCCATGCCTACTATTGGCATGGCTGTGATTGGCCAGAGCACCATGTGACCCAGCCTCTATTTAAGCTGGAGTCACATAGCGCCGCCCGTCACTCTGCTCTGATTAGCGTAGGGAGAGGTTGCGGCTGCGACAGTAGGGCGAGATTAGGCAGATTAACTCCTCCAAAGGACTTGATTAACTGATCGATCTGCAGCTGTGGATCATTGAGCTGCTGATCCTCAATTGCTCACTGTTTTTAGGCTGCCCAGACCGTTTGTCAGTCACATTTTTCTGGGGTGATCGGCGGCCATTTTGTGTCTTGTGGTGCGCCAGCACAAGCTGCGACCAAGTGCATTTAACCCTCAATGGTGTGGTTGTTTTTTGGCTAAAGCCTACATCAGGGTGAAGCTGTCACACCAAGTGCATTTAACCAGCAATAGTCTGTTCATTTTTTGGCCATATACAAAATCAGGGGCAAGCTGCGCCTGTCACCAAGTGCATTTAACCCTCAATGGTGTGGTTGTTTTTTGGCTAAAGCCTACATCAGGGTGAAGCTGTCACACCAAGTGCATTTAACCAGCAATAGTCTGTTCATTTTTTGGCCATATACAAAATCAGGGGCAAGCTGCGCCTGTCACCAAGTGCATTTAACCCTCAATGGTGTGGTTGTTTTTTGGCTAAAGCCTACATCAGGGTGAAGCTGTCACACCAAGTGCATTTAACCAGCAATAGTCTGTTTATTTTTTGGCCATATCCCAGTCTAATTCTGTCACTAAATCCATACCGGTCACCCAGCGCCTAAATACTAGGCCTCAAATTTATATCCCGCTAAATCTGTCCTTAGTGCTGTAGCTGGGCGAGTTATTTAGTGTCCGTTCAAGCACATTTCTTGTTCTGGGTTGAAATACAATTCCCAATTTAGCAATTTCATAATTTAGTGGTTTCTGCTATATCAGAGCTATTTGAAATCTATCCCTAAAAGGGTATATAATATTCAAGGTGCACATTGGGTCATTCAGAATAACTTCACACACACCCGCTACTGTGTATTTCCAAGTCTAATTCTGGCACTAAACCCATACCTGTCACCCAGCGCCTAAATACTAGGCCTCAAATTTATATCCCGCTAAATCTGTCCTTAGTGCTGTAGCTGGGCGAGTTATTTAGTGTCCGTTCAAGCACATTTCTTGTTCTGGGTTGAAATACAATTCCCAATTTAGCAATTTCATAATTTAGTGGTTTCTGCTATATCAGAGCTATTTGAAATCTATCCCTAAAAGGGTATATAATATTCAAGGTGCACATTGGGTCATTCAGAATAACTTCACACACACCCGCTACTGTGTATTTCCAAGTCTAATTCTGGCACTAAACCCATACCTGTCACCCAGCGCCTAAATACTAGGCCTCAAATTTATATCCCGCTAAATCTGTCCTTAGTGCTGTAGCTGGGCGAGTTATTTAGTGTCCGTTCAAGCACATTTCTTGTTCTGGGTTGAAATACAATTCCCAATTTAGCAATTTCATAATTTAGTGGTTTCTGCTATATCAGAGCTATTTGAAATCTATCCCTAAAAGGGTATATAATATTCAAGGTGCACATTGGGTCATTCAGAATAACTTCACACACACCCGCTACTGTGTATTTCCAAGTCTAATTCTGGCACTAAACCCATACCTGTCACCCAGCGCCTAAATACTAGGCCTCAAATTTATATCCCGCTAAATCTGTCCTTAGTGCTGTAGCTGGGCGAGTTATTTAGTGTCCGTTCAAGCACATTTCTTGTTCTGGGTTGAAATACAATTCCCAATTTAGCAATTTCATAATTTAGTGGTTTCTGCTATATCAGAGCTATTTGAAATCTATCCCTAAAAGGGTATATAATATTCAAGGTGCACATTGGGTCATTCAGAATAACTTCACACACACACGCTTCTGTGCATTTCCAAGTCTAATTCTGTCACTAAATCCATACCGGTCACCCAGCGCCTAAATACTAGGCCTCAAATTTATATCCCGCTGAATTTGAATACAATACATTGGGCCAAATAATATATTTGTTGTTGTGGTGAACCATAACAATGAGAAAAACATCTAGTAAGGGACGCGGACGTGGACATGGTCGTGGACATGGTCGGACATGGTGGGTGACGTGAAGCCTCATTCTCTGCTATGACATGCAGACTGATTCTCTGCTGTCATGAAGCCAGATTGTCTGTTACGGGACCTCTCTGCTCTGCCTGTGTGCTAGGCCTAAATATATGCCAATGGACTGTTGCAGTGGTGGGTGACGTGAAGCCTCATTCTCTGCTATGACATGCAGACTGATTCTCTGCTGACATGAAGCCAGATCGTCTGTTACGGGACCTCTCTGCTCTGCCTGTGTGCTAGGCCTAAATATATGCCAATGGACTGTTGCAGTGGTGGGTGACGTGAAGCCTCATTCTCTGCTATGACATGCAGACTGATTCTCTGCTGACATGAAGCCAGATTGTCTGTTACGGGACCTCTCTGCTCTGCCTGTGTGCTAGGCCTAAATATATGCCAATGGACTGTTGCAGTGGTGGGTGACGTGAAGCCTCATTCTCTGCTATGACATGCAGACTGATTCTCTGCTGACATGAAGCCAGATTGTCTGTTACGGGACCTCTCTCCTCTGCCTGTGTGCTAGGCCTAAATATATGCCAATGGACTGTTGCAGTGGTGGCTGACGTGAAGCCTCATTCTCTGCTATGACATGCAGACTAATTCTCTGCTGACATGAAGCCAGATTGTCTGTTACGGGACCTCTCTCCTCTGCCTGGGTGCTGGGCCTAAATTTATGACAATGGACTGTTGCAGTGGTGGCTGACGTGAAGCCTGATTCTCTGCTATGACATGCAGACTGATTCTCTGCTGACATGAAGCCAGATCCTCTGTTACGGGACCTCTCTCCTCTGCCTGGGTGCTGGGCCTAAATTTATGACAATGGACTGTTGCAGTGGTGGCTGACGTGAAGCCTGATTCTCTGCTATGACATGCAGACTGATTCTCTGCTGACATGAAGCCAGATCCTCTGTTACGGGACCTCTCTCCTCTGCCTGGGTGCTGGGCCTAAATTTATGACAATGGACTGTTGCAGTGGTGGCTGACGTGAAGCCTGATTCTCTGCTATGACATGCAGACTGATTCTCTGCTGACATGAAGCCAGATCCTCTGTTACGGGACCTCTCTCCTCTGCCTGGGTGCTGGGCCTAAATTTATGAAAATGGACTCTTACAGTGGTGGGTGACGTGAAGCCTGATTCTCTGCTATGACATGAAGACTGATTCTCTGCTGACATGAAGCCAGATTGTCTGTTACGGGACCTCTCTCCTCTGCCTGGGTGCCGGGGCCTAAATATCTGAGAATGGACTGTTCCAGTGGTGGGTGACGGGAAGCCAGATTCTCTGCTATGGAACCTCTCTCCAATTGATTTTGGTTAATTTTTATTTATTTAATTTTTATTTTAATTAATTTCCCTATCCACATTTGTTTGCAGGGGATTTACCTACATGTTGCTGCCTTTTGCAGCCCTCTAGCCCTTTCCTGGGCTGTTTTACAGCCGTTTTAGTGCCGAAAAGTTCGGGTCCCCATTGACTTCAATGGGGTTCGGGTTCGGGACGAAGTTCGGATCGGGTTCGGATACCGAACCCGAACATTTCCGGGATGTTCGGCCGAACTTCTCGAACCCGAACATCCAGGTGTTCGCTCAACTCTAATCATGACCACTTAATTCTTCTCTATTATGTTAGGGGTTTATAGCGTACACCAAGCATTAATTTTTTTACAGTTTATTTCCCTTTGTATTTCCATCCACAAGGTGTTAACATTCTCACCCACCATTCCCTCTTTCACACCCGCCCTCATATAACTCCTCACATTCAGGAACATGCCACTGCCTTTTCTATTGGCCCTGTCGTTCCTAAGGGTACTTTAACACTAGCATTTTTGTTTTCCGGTATTGAGTTCCGTCACAGGAGCTCAATACTGGAAACAATATTGATCAGTTTTACCCAAATGCATTCTGAATGAAGAGCATTCCGTTCAGGATGCATCAGTTGAGTCCTTCTTACATTTTGTGGACGGCGACAGTTTTCTCACCAGCCAAAAATACTGAACACTTGCCAGAATGTCGGATCCGGCATTAATTTACATTGAAGTGTATTAGTGGTGGATCCAGCATTAAGTGTTCCGACAAAACTGACCTTAAAAAATGTGCAAACCTTTAAAAATGCAAACATTTTTTACCGGATCCGTTTTTCCAGATGACACCGGAGAGATGGATACGGTATTTCAATGCATTTGTCAGACGGATCCGCATCCGGATCTGTCTGACAAATGCCATCAGTTTGCGCCCAGATTGCCGGATCCGGTGACAGAACTGCCCGCCGGAATCCTCTGCCGCAAGTGTGAAAGTACCCTTAAGTACCCTTTCACACCGGCGAGTTTTCCGTGCGGGTGCAATGCGTGAGGTGAACGTATTGCACCCGCACTGAATCCTGACCCGTTCATTTCTATGGGGCTTTGCACATGAGCAGTGATTTTCACGTATCACTTGTGCGTTGAGTGAAAATCGCAGCATGCTCTATATTGTGTGATTTTCACGCGACGCAGGCCCCATAGAAGTGAATGGGGTGCGTGAAAATCGCATAACATCCTCAAGCAAGTGCGGATGCGGTGCGATTTTCACGCATGGTTGCTAGGTGACAGTCTATTCACTGTATTATTTTCCCTTATAACATGGTTATAAGGGAAAATAATAGCATTCTGAATACAGAATGCATAGTATAATAGTGCTGGAGGGGATAAAAAAAAATAAAAAAAAGTTAACTCACCTTCTCCTCTTGATCGCGTAGTTCCCGGTCTCTTTACTTCTTAAATGATGAGCTGTGGGCTAAAGGACCTGTGGTGACGTCAGATCACATGCTCCATCACCACGGAGATGGACCATGTGATTGGAGCATGTGATCTGACGTCACCACAGGTCATTTAGCCCACAGCTCATCATTCAGAAGTAAAGAGACCGGGAACTACGCGATTAAGAGGAGAAGGTGAGTTAACTTTTTTAATTAATTTTTTAACCCCTCCAGCACTATTATACTATGCATTCTGTATTTAGAATGCTATTATTTTCCCTTATAACCATGTTGAAAGGGAAAATAATACAATCTTCAGAACATCAATCTCAAGCCCGAACTTCTGTGAAGAAGTTCAGGTTTGGGTACCAAACATGCACGATTTTTCTCACGCGAGTGCAAAACGCATTACAATGTTACATTTTCCCGCAACGCACCCGCCTCTTATCCAGGGCCAAAAATATGACGCCCGTGTGAAAGAGGCTTAAGAGTGTAAAACCCTGAATATTAACAGTGCTGTAATATGAAGTGTCCAGACATGTCTCAGCCACACAAACTACATCTGTGTTTCTCTAGTACAGGGATCAGCAACCTTCGGCACTTCCGTTGTTGTGAAACTACATTTTCAGCATGCGCCATTCATTTCTATGAGAAATCTTAGAAGAGCAGAGCATGTATGCTGGAAGTTGTAGTTTCAAAACAGCTGGAGTGCTGGAGGTTGCCTACCCCTGCTCTAGTACATAGACTCCAGCTCCCCCATTTTGCTTATTTTTAACCCCTTAATGCATAATTCCATATATATGCAGCATTAGCGTGCAGGAGATGAATGGAGTTGGCTCCATACATGATGGGCATCGTCGCCAATGTTGGTCATTGAACCCCTCAGATGCTGATGTCATTAGTAACCGTGGCATCTTTTGGGGTTAGACAAAAGGTTAACAGCTAACAGAAAAGCACTGGCCTATTCATGGCCTGACAGACAGCCTGTGAAAATTCCACATACTGCAATAGTATTGTATTGTGGTCTATGGGACAAGCGATCAGACAATTGCATATACAAGTCAACCTAAGGGAACTAAAAATAACAATGAAGAAATTAATTTTTCGAAAAAGAAAAAAAAACTTTTGCAATTCAAGTCCACCTCTTTCCCAGTTACACAGAAATTAAAATAAACAATAAAAAAACAAGTATTAACGCGTTTAAAAATGTCCGAAAAAATTGAAAAAAAATGAAGAAAAATTCAAATGTATGCTGTCACTTCAAAATGTCATATCCAACCCAAAAGTTTCCAGTAAAAACTACAGCTCATCCGACAGAAAACAAGCTCTCAAATAGCTCTGTAGACAGAAATATAAAAAATTATGGCTGTCAGAATATGGTGATTTTATTTTTAAAAAGTAGTCCAACACATTAAAAACTATATAAATGTGGTATCCCCATAATCATACTAACCCACAGAATAATTGGCATGTAATTTTATTGAACAGTGAATGTTGTAAAAACAAAATCCCCAAATACTTGGGATTGCCATTTTTTAAACATCTGTTGTGCAAAAAAATCTTTGACGGTTTTCTAAGATATGCTATCTTGGTGGATCTCAATAAAAACAAGCAAATAACATCATATCAGCATGGCTTCATGAGAGATCAGTCACCGGCCTCTATGAGGAGGTAAGTTCTAGACTTGACAGCAGCGAATCAATGTGGTATATCTGGACTTCTAGAAAGCATTTGACACTGTACCACATAAAAGGTTAGTATATAAAATGAGAATGCTCGGACTGGGAGAAAAGTCTGTATGTGGGTAAGTAACTGGCTCAATGATAGAAAACAGAGGGTGGTTATTAATAGTACACACTCAGATTGGGTCACTGTCACTAGTGGAGTACCTCAGGGGTCAGTATTGGGCCCTATTCTCTTCAATATATTTATTAATGATCTTGTCGAAGGCTTGCACAGTAAAATATACATTTTCGCAGATGACACTAAACTGTGTAAAGTAATTAACACTGAAGAGGACAGTATACTACTACAGAGGGATCTGGATAGATTGGAGGCTTGGGCAGATAAGTGGCAGATGAGGTTTAACACTGACAAATGTAAAGTTATGCACATGGGAAGGAATAATGCAAGTCACCCGTACATACTAAATGGTAAAACACTCGGTAACACTGACATGGAAAAGGATCTAGGAATTTTAATAAACAGCAAACTAAGCAGTAAAAACCAGTGTCGGGCAGCTGCTGCCAAGGCCAATAAGATAATGGGTTGCATCAAAAGGGGCATAGATGCCCATGATGAGAACATAGTCCTACCACTTTACAAATCACTAGTCAGACCACACATGGAGTACTGTGTACAGTTCTGGGCTCCAGTGAACAAAGCAGACATAGCAGAGCTGGAGAGGGTTCAGAGGAGGGCAACTAAAGTAATAACTAGAATGGAAAAACTATAATATCCTGAAAGATTATCAACATTAGGGTTATTCACTTTAGAAAAAAGACGACTGAGGGGAGATCTAATTACTATGTATAAATATATCAGGGGTCAGTACAGAAATCTCTTCCATCATCTATTTATCTCCAGGACTGTGACTGTGATGAGGAGGAAAGAAGGCTTGTACACAAACATAGAAAAGGATTCTTTGCGGTAAGAGCAGTGAGACTATGGAACTTTATGCCTAATGAGATGGTGATGGTGAGTTCACTTAAAGAGTTCAAGAGAGGCCTGGATGTATTTCTGGAGCGTAATAATATTACAGGCTATAGCTACTAGAGAGGGGTCGTTGATCCAGGGAGTTATTCTGATTGCCTGATTGGAGTTGGGAAGGAATTTTCCCCCCTTAAGTGGGGAAAATTGGCTTGTACCTCACAATTTTTTTTTTGCCTTCCTCTAGATCAGGCATGGCCAACCTGCGGCTCTCCAGCTGTTGTAAAACTACAACTCCCACCATGCCTTGCTGTAGGCTGATAGCTGTAGACTGTCCAGGCATGATGGGAGTTGTAGTTTTGCAACATCTGGAGAGCCTCAGGTTGGCCATCCCTGCTCTAGATCAACTTGCAGGATAACAAGCCGAACCGGAAGGACAAATATCTTTTTTCGGCCATATATATTATGTTACTACACAAAGATTTTTTATTTATTTTTTTCAATATAAACTATGATAAAATAAATAGTGTTGAGCGCTAATAATCTAATTGCAATTTTTTTTCGCGAATATTAGCACTTCGAGATTTCTCGAAAATCTAGAATATAGTGCTATATATTCGTAATCGTGAATATTCTAGCTTTTTTTTCATTAGTAACTTCCCTTCTTGCTTGTGGGGCAATGAGAAGGCTGCAATATCTTTGTCAGAGCTTGGCAACATCCTAGCAACCAATACGTTTCCTACCCCTTACTATATAAGAAACTCCCCAGCAGCCATTTTCTGCTGTTTTTTGCAGTTGTGAGAGAGTAGTTTGATTACTGTGCTCTGTACTTTACAGACTCATCTGGATCCTTATTTAATTACATTAGATAGTTAAAAAAAAAAAAAATATATATATATATATATATATATATATATATATATATATAGCATATTGTGATAAAGTTCATTATTTTCTGTAATGTACTGATAAACATTAGACTTTCATATATTTTAGATTCATTACACACCAACTGAAGTAGTTCAAGCCTTTTATTGTTTTAATATTGATGATTTTGGCATACAGCTCATGAAAACCCAAATTTCCTATCTAAAAAAATTTGCATATCATGAAAAGGTTCTCTAAACGAGCTATTAACCTAATCATCTGAATCAACTAATTAACTCTAAACACCTGCAAAAGATTCCTGAGGCTTTTAAAAACTCCCAGCCTGGTTCATTACTCAAAACCGCAATCATGGGTAAGACTGCCGACCTGACTGCTGTCCAGAAGGCCATCATTGACACCCTCAAGCAAGAGGGTAAGACACAGAAAGAAATTTCTCAACAAATAGGCTGTTCCCAGAGTGCTGTATCAAGGCACCTCAGTGGGAAGTCTGTGGGTAGGAAAAAGTGTGGCAGAAAACGCTGCACAACGAGAAGAGGTGACCGGACCCTGAGGAAGATTGTGGAGAAGGACTGATTCCAGACCTTGGGGGACCTGCGGAAGCAGTGGACTGAGTCTGGAGTAGAAACATCTAGAGCCACTGTGTACAGGCGTGTGCAGGAAATGGGCTACAGGTGCCGCATTCCCCAGGTCAAGCCACTTTTGAACCAGAAACAGCGGCAGAAGCGCCCGACCTGGGCTACAGAGAAGCAGCACTGGACTGTTGCTCAGTGGTCCAAAGTACTTTTTTTGGATGAAAGCAAATTTTGCATGTCATTCGGAAATCAAGGTGCCAGAGTCTGGAGGAAGACTGGGGAGAGGGAAATGCCAAAATGCCTGAAGTCCAGTGTCAAGTACCCACAGTCAGTGATGGTCTGGGGTGCCATGTCAGCTGCTGGTGTTGGTCCACTGTGTTTTATCAAGGGCAGGGTCAATGCAGCTAGCTATCAGGAGATTTTGGAGCACTTCATGCTTCCATCTGCTGAAAAGCTTTATGGAGATGAAGATTTCATTTTTCAGCACGACCTGGCACCTGCTCACAGTGCCAAAACCACTGGTAAATGGTTTACTGACAATGGTATTACTGTGCTCAATTGGCCTGCCAACTCTCCTGACCTGAACCCCATAGAGAATCTGTGGGATATTGGGAAGAGAAAGTTGAGAGACGCAAGACCCAACACTCTGGATGAGCTTAAGGCCGCTATCAAAGCATCCTGGGCTTCCATAACACCTCAGCAGTGCCACAGGCTGATTGCCTCCATGCCACGCCGCATTGAAGCAGTCATTTCAGCAAAAGGATTCCCGACCAAGTATTGAGTGCATAACTGAACATAATTATTTGAAGTTGACTTTTTTTGTATTAAAAACACTTTTCTTTTATTGGTCGGATGAAATATGCTAATTTTTTTAGATAGGAAATTTGGGTTTTCATGAGCTGTATGCCAAAATCATCAATATTAAAACAATAAAAGGCTTGAACTTCTTCAGTTGGTGTGTAATGAATCTAAAATATATGAAAGTCTAATGTTTATCAGTACATTACAGAAAATAATGAACTTTATCACAATATGCTAATTTTTTTTAGAAGGACCTGTATATACACTCACCTAAAGAATTATTAGGAACACCTGTTCTATTTCTCATTAATGCGATTATCTAGTCAACCAATCACATGGCAGTTGCTTCAATGCATGTAGGGTTGTGGTCCTGGTTAAGACAATCTCCTGAACACCAAACTGAATGTCAGAATGGGAAAGAAAGGTGATTTAAGTAATTTTGAGCGTGGCATGGTTGTTGGTGCCAGACGGGCCGGTCTGAGTATTTCACAATCTGCTCAGTTACTGGGATTTTCACGCACAACCATTTCTAGGGTTTACAAAGAATGGTGTGAAAAGGGAAAAACATCCAGTATGCGGCAGTCCTGTGGGCGAAAATGCCTTGTTGATGCTAGAGGTCAGAGGAAATAGGCCGCAGGGCCGATCCTACACGGGGTGCAGTGGGTGCCCCGCACCCCAGCGCTGTCACCCGAAAGGCGCCGAGCGAGCCGCCGGGACTTTTTTTTTTTTTGACTTTTTTTTTTTTTTTAACCACCTCCCGGTGGGCCGGGCCGCCTCAGCCTCAGGGTTCGAGTGGGGCCGGGGGTGTGCCGTGACAGTGACGAGTCCGTGACACAAAGAACAGACACACAGACTGACACACACATATACTGACGTGACTCACGTGTGAGACTGAGACCGCCTCCTGTAGTCCGCCTCCTGTAGTCCGCCTCCTGTGCTCTGCGAGTCTGCCTCCTGTCCTGTGCTCCGCCTCCGTGCTCCGCCTCCGTGCTCTTCCTGACTGCCTCCCATCTTCCGGCCGGCAGCGTAACGTCGCTCACTGCGACGTAACGTAGTGAGTGACGTCACGTTACGTTACAGTTACGCTGCCGCCGGGCGCCAATTTTGAATATTGAAGAGCGGGACTGGAGCACTGCCAGTGCCACGCCAGCCACGCCACCAGCTTCTGCCTGCCAGTGCCCGCCCCTGCGCCCTAGTAGTGCCAACTGGCTTGTACTAAGTTCGCTGTGACTGTGAGAATACATTTGGAGTCCTGAGTCCTGACTCCTGACTGTCCCAGGCAGTAAGTTAGAGTGAATACTGAATAGTGATGATTAGTGATAGATTATATTAGATAAGATAGTAACTTATGTAAGGCCTCTTTCACACTTGCGTTGTCCGGATCCGGCGTGTACTCCACTTGCCGGAATTACACGCCGGATCCGGAAAAACGCAAGTGTACTGAAAGCATTTGAAGACGGATCCGTCTTCAGAATGCTTTCAGTGTTACTATGGCACCCAGGACGCTATTAAAGTCCTGGTTGCCATAGTAGTAGTGGGGAGCGGGGGAGCGGCATACTTACCATCCGTGCGGCTCCCGGGGCGCTCCAGAATGACGTCAGAGCGCCCCAGGCGCACGGATGACGTGTACATGCGATCACGTGATCCATGCGCTTGGGGCGCCCTGACGTCACTCTGGAGCGCCCCGGGAGCCGCACGGACGGTAAGTCGGTAAGTATGCTGCTCCCCGCTCCCCACTACACTTTACCATGGCTGCCAGGACTTTAGCGTCCCGGCAGCCATGGTAACCATTGAGAAAAAGCTAAACGTCGCATCCGGCAATGCGCCGAAACGACGTTTAGCTTAAGGCCGGATCCGGATCAATGCCTTTCAATGGGCATTCATTCCGGATCCGGCCTTGCGGCAAGTGTTCCGGATTTTTGGCCGGAGCAAAAAGCGCAGCATGCTGCGCTATTTGCTGCGGCCAAAAAACGTTCCGTTCCGGAACGGAAGACATCCTGATGCATCCTGAAGGACGGACTGTCCATTCAGAATGCATTAGGAAAATCCTGATCAGTATTCTTCCGGCATAGAGCCCCGACGACGGAACTCTATGCCGGAAGACTATAACGCAGGTGTGAAAGAGCCCTAAGTGAGCTATTGAGCTTGTAAATAAACTTGTGCAAACTGCAAACTATATGAGTAGTTACTAACTACTCATATACTTTGCACAAGTTTATTTACAAGCTCAATAGCTCACTTACATAAAGGAACGGACGTCTTACAATAGGGTGGGACACTGTTATGGGGGGGGGGGAGGAGAAGTGATATGTGGATGATGAAACATTTATATAGCACAAGATGCTTGCGCTGCCTGCCATATATGTGTGTCATCCACAGATCCCCCCGGCCACCTATAACAGTGTCATCCACAGATGCCCCATAACAGTGTGTCACCCACAGATGTCCCCATAAGTTCCATAACAGTGTCATCCACAGATGCCCCCATAACCGTGTGTAATCCACTGATGCCCATAACAGTGTGTCATCCACAGATCCCCCATAACAGTGTGTCATCCACAGATCCCCCATAACAGTGCGTCATCCACAGATTCCCCCTAACAGTGCGTCATACACAGATCCCCCATAACAGTGCGTCATCCACTGATGCCCATAACAGTGTGTCATCCACAGATCCCCCATAACAGTGCGTCATCCACAGATCCCCATAACAGTGTGTCATCCACAGATCCCCCATAACAGTGCGTCATACTGTCATCCACAGATCCCCCATAACAGTGTGTCATACTGTCATCCACAGATCCCCCATAACAGTGCGCCTGCGCACTGAGGAGAGACAGAAAGGAGGGCACATAATCAGTGGAAGCAAGCAGAGGACGGTACAGCAGACGACTGAATCGCTTCTTTTGTAAGTAAATTGTTTTATTATAAATGTAGTTTAATGTTTTTGTCTTTTATTATATTCTGGCTTTTGCTTGGTTATGTATGATGCTTTTTGATAATAAGTAAATGTAGTGGTGCTATAATGTGGACCCCAGGCCTCTCTGATGTCCTGCAGGCTGGGCTGGCGCTGTGGCAGCATACGGTTGGTCAGGCAGCAGAGAGGCTCTGGGGCTGTCATTGTGCTCTGGTACTTTTCCCTTCACAGCCACTGCTCTCTCTCTCTCGTACAGTGCAGACTCTGCAGGAGGCTTTCAGTTTGCTCTCCGTCCTCTTAAAAGTCTATGGGAATCAAAACTGATCCATCTGGTTCCTGTTATGCAAGACTGAAAACAAAGTCCGTCTTGCATAAGGGGACCCAGACTGATCCGTTATGCTTTCTCATAAACTTCTATTAGGACAGAGCAAAACGGAATGCCTCTTAGGGTCCATTCACACGTCCGTTGTTTCTTTCCTGATCTGTTACGTTTTTTGCGGAACAGATCTGGACCCATTCATTTTCAATGGGTCCTGAAAAAAATCGGACAGCTCAATTTCAGATTTTTTTTCAGGACCCATTGAAAATGAATGGGTACAGAACTGGTCCAGATCTGTTCCGCAAAAAACGGAACAGATCAGGAAAGAAACAACGGACGTGTGAATGGACCCTTAAAGGTTTCCGTTTTGCATTCCATCTGGCCATTCCGTTATATTCCGTTTGAAACGGAACCTATAACGGAATTGCATAACGCAGATGTAAACCCACCCTGTACGGAATAGGTGGTATTTGCCAGAGTTGCTGGAGAACTGTGAGTGCAATTTCGGGGGCACTGACCTGTACAGGGTGTGGAGGATTGGGAGGTTGAGATCCACTGAGGATATTATAAGACTTTTCTGTAGCTTCCTATATTGTTGCAAAGCTTGTGTGTTGGCTTAAGCCTTCCTATCTTACTGGTGGCTGGCCCTGCCCCTCAATTGTGCTTCCGGGTTTGGCTCCGCCCCTAGACTGCAAGGGGGTGGGGCTGAAGTTGGGGGCTGAAGTTGTTGCCATAGAAACATTGTAAAGGGGGAGGAGTTAGTAAGATAACCACGCCCATGTAGGGGCGCCAGAAATATTTCTGCACCCAGGCGCCTGTGACCCTAGGATCGGCCCTGATAGGCCGACTGATTCAAGCTGATAGAAGAGCAACGTTGACTGAAATAACCACTCGTTACAACCGAGGTATGCAGCAAAGCATTTGTGAAGCCACAACACGCACAACCTTGAGGCGGATGGGCTACAACAGCAGAAGACCCCACCGGGTACCACTCATATCCACTACAAATAGGAAAAAGAGGCTACAATTTGCATGAGCTTGAAGGCTACAATTGGACTGTTGAAGACTGGAAAAATGTTGCCTGGTCTGATGAGTCTCGATTTCTGTTGAGACATTCAAATGGTAGAGTCCGAATTTGGCGTAAACAGAATGAGAACATGTATCCATCATGCCTTTTTACCACTGTGCAGGCTGGTGGTGGTGGTATAATGGTGTGGGGGATGTTTTATGGGCACACTTTAGGCCCCTTAGTGCCAATTGGCCATCGTTTAAATGTCATGGGCTACCTGAGCATTGTTTCTGACCATGTCCATCCCTTCGTGACTTCCATGTACCCATCCTCTGATGGCTATTTCCAGCAGGATAATGCACCATGTCACAAAGCTCAAATCATTTCAAATTGGTTTCTTGAACATGACAATGAGTTCACTGTACTAAAATGGCCCCCACAGTCACCAGATCTCAACCCAATAGAGCATCTTTGGAATGTGGTGGAACGGAAGCTTTGTGCCCTGGATGTGCATCCCTCAAGTCTCCATCAACTGCAAGATGCTATCCTATCAATATGGGCCAACATTTCTGAAGAATGCTATCAGCACCTTGTTGAATCAATGCCACGTAGAATTAAGGCAGATCTGAAGGCAAAAGGGGGTCCAACACCGTATTAGTATGGTGTTCCTAATAATTCTTTAGGTGAGTGTCTATATATACAGTGCTGCCCATAATTATTCATACCCCTGGCAAATTTTGACTTAAAGTTACTTTTATTCAACCAGCAAGTAATTTTTTGATGGGAAATGGCATAGGTGTCTCCCAAAAGATAATAAGACGATGTACAAGAGGCAATATTGTGGGAAAAAAAAAACATTTATCAGCTTTTATTTACATTTGAGCAAAAAGTGTCCAGTCCAAAAATATTCATACCCTTCTCAATAATCAATAGAAAAGCCTTAATTGGCTATTACAGCAATCAAACGCCTCCTATAATTGCAGACCAGCTTTTTGCATGTCTCCTCAGGTATTTTTGCCCATTCATCTTTAGCAATGAGCTGCAAATCTTTCAGGTTGGAGGGTCTTCTTGCCATCACCCTGATCTTTAGCTCCCTCCACAGATTCTCAATTGGATTCAAGTCTAGACTCTGGCTGGGCCACTCCAAAGCGTTAATGTTGTTGTCTGCTAACCATTTCTTCACCACTTTTGCTGTGTGTTTTGGGTCATTGTCATGCTGAAATGTCCACTGGTGCACAAGGCCAAGTTTCTCTGCAGACTGCCTGATGTTGTCGTTGAGAATCCTCATGTATTGCTCTTTTTTCATGGTGCCGTTTACTGGGATTAGGTTCCCTGGTCCATTGGCTGAAAAACACCCCCAAAACAGTAGGTTCCCACCACCATGTTTGACAGTGGGGATGGTGTTCTTTGGGTTGAAGGCTTCTCCTTTTTTACTCCAAATGTAGGAAACATCATTGTGCCCAAACAATTCAATTTTTGTTTCATCTGACCATAACACAGAAGACCAGAAGTCTTCTTCTTTGTCCAGATGAGCTTTTCCAAAGACCAAGCGACCTTTTATGTGCCTTATCTGGAGAAGTGGCGTCCTCCTTGGTCTGCATTGTGCAGTGTCCGTTGGATTGTCTGCCTTGAGACATTGCCACCAGCAGAGCCCAGATTCTCCAGGATGGCCTTGGTGGTGATCCTTGGATTCTTTTTCACCTCTCTAACTATCCTCCTGGCCAGCACAGGTGTCACTTTTGGCTTCCGACCACGTCCTCTGAGATTTTCCACAGTGCGGAACATCTTGTATTTTTTGCTCAAATCTAAATAAAAGCTGAGAAATTGTTTTTTTCCACAATAATGCCTCTTGAACATCGTCTTATTATCTTTTGGGAGACACCTATGTCATTTCCCGTCAAAAAATTACTTGCAGGTTGAATAAAAGTAACTTTAAAAAAATTTGCCAGGGGTATGAAGAATTATGGGCAGCACTGTATATATATATTATATATATACAGATAGTTAGTGGGAGATAGTCAGTGTAGGTTAGATAGTGATATAGTGTAGCTGATTCCAGTGCAGGTTCCAGTGCAGGGTGTTAGGCAGTGCTATAGGTTCTTCTGTCCATACATACATGCTACAGACATAGTGCTGTGATGTCATAACAATACGTAGTGCACCAATTAGTAATATCTACTCAGATCTGATAAAATGTAAAGTTGCATGTATTGAGCTAAAAATATGCGCATCATTAGTGCCGATTTGCGCAATTGCAAATATATTAGAGCAATCTATCAGAAGTTCTTCCTCACAATCATGAAAGTTGCTGCCAACCATTTTCTCTAGTCTCAGGAAACTTCTAGCAGCTTGACAAATGTAGTAAAAGTGAACCGTGCCTGTATTGCAAGCACAATACGTGCATATTACATTGCCGATTTTCACAATCAAGAAAATAATGACTGGCGAATATTAGGCCATAAGTTTGCAAAATATCGCGAAAACAAATATTGCCTATGCTGCTCATCACTAAAAATAAAGAGTAACATTAAAAAAATACAACTCACCCTGCAAAAACAAGCCCTTATATGGCTATGTAAACTAAAAGAGCACCACCAATGATGTGTGTGCTCTCCATTCACTCCTAGAGGAATTCAAAAAATAGCAGAGCAAGCATGTTGGGTAATTTTTATTTATTTATTCCCATATAAGTGAATAGAGAGAATACTGCTTATGCATGGTCATCTCTCCATTCACCTGCCAGAAATACCTGAGTTAGTGCTCTGTTATTTTTGGAACTCCCAGAGTGAATAAAGGGTGGCTGCACTTGGGGGAAGCAGTGGGAGGCCTGTTCAGGAGATAGGTGCGAGTTCCACCTCTGGAACCCACTCCTATCTGACATTGATGGCTTATCCTAAACATATGCCAGCAATGTATGAGATGAGACAAACCTTTGAATCCAAATTTATTAAAACTGTCTAAAAGAAAAACAGCCTTTGTTGTCCGCAACCTTTCTTTTTTTATAGTGATCTTGAAGAGTTAAGAGTTTAACCCCTTAAGGACTCGGCCCTATTTCAACTTATGGACTTGGCCATTTTTTGCAAATCTGACCAGTGTCACTTTAAGTGCTGATAACTTTAAAAAGCTTTGACTTATCCAAGCCATTCTGAGATTGTTTTTTCGTCACATATTGTAATTCATAACACTTGGTAAAATGAAGAAAAAAAGTCATTTTTATTTATTAAAAAAAGACCAAATTTACCCAAAAAATTTAAAAAATAGCAAATTTACACGTTTCAATTTCTCTACTTCTATAATACATAGTAATACCTCAAAAATAGTTATTACTTTACATTCCCCATATGTCTACTTCATGTTTGGATCATTTTGGGAATGATATTTTATTTGTTGGGGATGTTACAAGGCTTAGAAGTTTAGAAGCAAATCTTGAAATTTTTCTGACATTTTCAAAAACCCAATTTTTAGGGACCAGTTCAGGTCTGAAGTCACTTTGCAAGGCTTACATAATAGAAACCACACACAAATGACCCCATTCTATAAACTACACCCCTCAAGGTATTAAAAACGTATTTTACAAACTTTGTTAACCCTTTAGGTGTTTCACAAGAATTAATGGAAAATAGAGATAAAATTTCAAAATGTCACTTTTTGGGCAGATTTTCATTTAGTTTTTTTTTCTCCGGTTACAAAAGCAAGGATTAACAGCCAAATCAAACTCAATATTTATGGCCCTGATTCTGTAGTTTATAGAAACACCCCATATGTGGTCGTAAACTACTGTACGGGCACACGGCAGGGCGCAGAAGGAAAGGAATGCCATACGGTTTTGGGAAGGCAATTTTTGCTGGACTGGTATTTTTGACACCATGTCCCGTTTGAAGCCCCCCTGATGCACCACTAGAGTATAAACTCCAAAAAAGTGGCCCCATTTTAGAAACTACAGGATAGGGTGCAGTATTGTTGGTACTAGTTTAGGGTGCATATGATTTTTGGTTGCTCTATATTACACTTTTTGTGAGGCAAGATAACAAGAAATAGCTGTTTTTGCACCGTTTTTATTTTTTGTTATTTACAACATTCATCTGACAGGTTAGATCATGTGATATTTTTATAGACCAGGTTGTCACGGATGCGGCGATACCTAATATGTATACTTTTTTTTATTTATGTAAGTTTTACACAATGATTTCTTTTTTGAAGCAAAAAAAAAATCATGTTTTAGTGTTTCTATAGTCTGAGAGCCATAATTTTTTCTGTTTTTGGGCGATTACCTTGGGTAGGGTATGATTTTTGCGGGATGAGATGTGAATTTTTGATCGCTTGCTATTACACTTTTTGTGATGTAAGGTGACAAAAAATTGTTTATTTAGCACAGTTTTTATTTTTATTTTTTACGGTGTTCATCTGAGGGGTTAGGTCATGTGATATTTTTATAAAGCCGATCGATACAGACGCGGCGATACCTAATATGTATACTTTTTTTTATTTATGTAAGTTTTACACAATAATATCATTTTTGAAAAAAAGAAATCATGTATCTGTGGACTCTGTTCATTTGTTCAGTGTACTGTCAATATACTTGAAGAGTAGCTATCTGATATGGTTTAGCCCAGGCATCTCAAACTGCGGCCCTCCAGTTGTTGCAAAACTGCAACTCCCACAATGCCCTGCTGTAGGCTGATACCTGTAGGCTGTCCGGGCATTGTGGGAGTTGTAGTTTTGCAACAGCTGGAGGGACGCAGTTTGAGATCCTTGGTTTAGCCTGTTACTATTAATTGATGTTTGCTTCTGTAGCATAGATACACTAATGTATCTGATAAGATTTTGTATGTGGCTTGATATTTGCATATGCTAGTTGACAACTGACATATCTGTAGATTTCCAGCTTGTAGTGTACATTTCTACAATTTTTATAATCGTACTTTGCATTGTGAGTTTTTGATGGAATCTTAATATTCAGACTTACCAATCATCTATGTAATTATACAAATTTATACAATTCTCTCTTTTATAAGTCTACTGAGTATATATTATTTTGAAGCAGAAAGTCAGAGGGATTAGAAATTCCTCTTGGCTTCGGTGTTAGCTTGTCATGGAGGTATAGCTGAGGGCTTGTTCACATCTGTCTTGGAGGCTCAGTGTGGGGCGTCTGTTGCATATTCTGCCCCAAAAAGACAGACATTTTTTCTGCTAAAAAACAAACACTCTAATAGATATCAAACAGAAAGCATTACAGTCAATGAGGTCTATTCGGCTCCAGTCCTTTCAGTTATGTGATGGATCCGGTCCTTCCATTATTTTTCTTATTCTACTCCTATAACAGAACAGAACAATGGAAATGACTAGTGCTGCTCCGAACATGCCCTTGGACGTCCTAGGTCTCATGTAAAAGCTATTACTAGTCACACCAACAAACCTTGTGACCGCACATGGCCCTGACGAGATGACAAGAACCTCCCACAATTCTTATATGTCAGGGCAAACTATATTGCCCTCAATGGGTTGCTGTTGTAGCGAATGCATACAAATTGCATGTGATCACCATTGCTTTTTGGAATTAAATCTATAAAATTAACAAGTTTTATTAAATCTTTTCCAAAAAACTGCGTATCAAACTGCAAAGCTCATTTTAACATGCTGCCTACAGACTGTACTGCATTTCCTGGAGACAGGTTCTCTTTAAGGATGTTTAGTGATATTGTTTGGCATTTACTTGTTATAAGTACCTCTGACGATTTTTTATGTGAATTGATATCTGTGTATTCAGATTTGACTGAAGTGAACATTTTAACACTTTGTTCACATAAACAAGTATACAAAGTAAATAATGTATAAATTATCACTGCAGCCTTTGATATATACTGTATGAAAAAACAGACCCTATTTCTACCCTATTTAATTGCCTAGTGCTGTTTTTAGAGACTTTAACTAACTCTATGCTCGTTAACAATTTTTTTAACTAGATAATTTTTAATATGTCCCAACTTCTTTGACCAAACAATAAAGCCATACTGAAACTGAATAGTACCACCTTATAGAAATTAAATTAAACCACTACAGCGGCTGAATAAAAATGCCATATACTTTAGTGACTAAATTATACTGCCATACAGTAACTTAGGGCCTACCATTTACACAAGCTGATGATCGGAAATGAACAGCACTCGTTTCCAATCATTGTGAAGGTGGGTCCAATGACCCAACAAAAAAGCAAATTCTTGTTCGTCAGGTAATTGCATATTTGTTGGCAGCACATTGCTCTATAAATAGAGAATGTGCTTCCGACTAATGAAAACTGTATAGGTATTAATGATGTAGCATCATTGAACAGCATTCCTTAAACAGCAGAATTCTGTGGTTGTGTCATTGCATGTTTTCCTGGTGATCGTGGATACTGAAGGGCTATTTTTTATATCCAGTGGTGTACTTACCTACCCACACTCCAGCAATGCTTTCTATACTCTGTTTTTGGTAGGAATCTGAATGCTATGTGTTCTTCACATCCAACTTCCAGTCATGCTCTGCACTGATTATGCAAGTATCACAAATATAAATTCATTTGCTTACACAGTTTAATTGGACACCCCACAATTAAAGTGGCACAGAGAGTTGCACCCTTTTACTTAGGCTAGTTTCACACTAGCGGCAGGGGAGTCTGGTAGGCTGTTACAGCAGGTGAACAGCCTGTCGGATCTGTCCTGCCGCTAGTTCACGTGTGCCCCCAGACTGCAGCTCCATCCCCATTGACTATAATGGTAGCAGGGGCGGAGTTCCGGCAGCAGCACACGGCGAGAGGCAGCCGGACTAAAAGTACTGCATGCAGTACTTTTAGTCCGAATGCCTCCCGCCGTGCGCTGCTGTGCTAGCGCCGTAACTCAGCCCCCGCCTTCATTATAGTCAATGGGGACAGAACGGCAGTCCGGGGGCACACGTGAACTAGCTGCAGGACGGCTCCAACAGGCTGTTCACCTGCCAGAACAGCCTGCCGGACTCCCCTGCTGCTAATGTGAAAGTGCCCTTAGGCTGAAAACAATCTTTGTATGAAAATAAGTTTATTTTAGGCTAAAGATTTTTCTTTGAAGAGTGATAAGCAACAAAGCAACAAGGTCTTGTAATGCATTAACCCCTTTTTGATGTTGGCCTTTTCCCCTTTTTTTTATAACTTACAGATTTTACCTTTTTTTTCTGTTTGCATAGCCATATAAGGGCTCGTTTCTTGCAGGACAAGTTGGAATTTCTAATGTCATCACTTGATATTCCATATGATGTAATGGAAAGATGGAAAATAATTTAAAATGGGGTGAAATTGGAAAAAAAAGTTTATAGCATTCTCTATGCGGTAACATTGACAAGTTAACTTACACAAGCAGGGCTTAGTAGAATGTTTACTATGGCAGGTCCCAGGCTGCCAAAGCAACTGAATGGCTCCTGCTCTCATTGCAGGAAAGGCCATTCTGTCACCAGGAGTGCTCTTCTCCCAGTAACTAACCACGGAGATGCTGTGGTTGCAACTGATTACAGCATCTGAGGGGTTAAAAGTCCATGATCAGCTTGGACAGAGGGACAGCTGTTGATGTAATGTTCTTGGATTTTGCCAAGGCATTTGATACTGTCCCTCATAGACTTTTAATAGGTGAAATAAGGTCTATAGGCTTGGAAAGTATAATTTTTAAACTGGCTAAAGGACAGCGTCCAGACAGTTGTAGTCAATGATTCCTATACTGAATGGTCCAGGGTTATAAGTGGTATACCCCAAGGTTCGTTGCTGGGTCCTCAATTATTTAATTTATTAATGATATCAGATATGGAATTAATATAACTGTTTTTATTTTTCACACACTAAGCTTTGTAGTAATGTGCAGTCCATGAAACATGTCAAAAAGTTGGTGGTTGAGCATCAATTTGGCAAATGAGGTTTAACGTGGATAATTATAAAGGTAGTAATAATCTCAATGCATCATATCACCTAGGGGAGGTAACACTGGGAGAGTTACTTGTAGAGAAGGATTTGGGTGTCCTTGTAGATTGTAGATTAAATAGCAGCATACAATGTCAATCAGCTGCTTATAAGGCTACCGGGATTTTGTCATGCATTAAATGAGGCATGGACTCGCGGGGCAGGGATGTAATATTACCATTTCACACAGCGTTGGTGCGGCCTCATCTGGAATATGTAGTTCAGTTCTGGGCACCAGTCCATAGAATGGATGCCATAGAGCGGGAAAATGTACAGGGGAGAGCAACTCCACAGATTAGGGGCATAGGGGGTCTTAGTTATGAGGAAATATTAAAAGAAATTTAATTTATTTTATCTTAGGAAGAGATGTCTAAGTGGAAACATGATTAACCTTTAATAACCTTTTATAAATGGGCCATACAAAAAATATGGCAAAAAGATGTTCCATGTAAAATCCCATTACAAGAGAAAGGGGCACTGCCTCCGACCAGAGAAGAAAAGGTTCAGTCTCCTGAGGCATCAAAGTTTCTTTATTGTAAGAACTGTAAATCTGTGGAATAGTCTACGTCAGGACTTGGTCACAACAGGAACAGTGTTTTTTTTTTTTTAGTAAATGATATTAATGCTTATGAAAATGTACAGAAATCTAGGTCTCACTTGCCTTTTTCTAAAATTCAGATCCCCATATTCCTTGGTTGAACTTAATGGACTTATGTCTTTTTTAAACTGTATTAATTATGTAGGTATGTAACTAAGAGTTGTGTCTGATCATGGACTTTTCCTTTTTTTGGCTATATCTGTACCTTGTGTCATATCATTGCTGTGAGTATATACAGACCAAATATTACCAGTCATTAAGTCTTGCTGCCTTCTTTGATTTGTGCATCATTTTTCTATTGAATCTGACATACCATCCTGGGTTACTTTTATACTGGTATGTTTGCTGCTTTTATGACATGTTCATGTTGGATATTAAATGTGCATTTCACCTCTTAAAAGTTTAAGGACTGACATCAACTGAGGTTGCAGCTTGACACATTGCTGTCAGGTTGTTCTTTTTTCTTCCTTGAAGGAACAGAAATGTAATTCACAATTTTTTTGGGCATATTCACTGAGAAATACAGTTATTCACATGAGGCTGTTAGGACACTTTAAGACACAAGTGTCTCCAATGAACTACATTTGTACAAAGTTATAACAATATACATACAGTACGTAATTTTTTAAATATATTTTTTTAATTTATTAGAAGAAAAACCAAACAGTAATTTTCCATACAAATTTAATCAACAACATTTTAAATTATCTTCTCTTTATACCTTAAGCCCTACCCCCCAGTACATCCCCCAACCCTCCCTCCCCTTGCGATGCGTCTCCTATCCCCTCCGTCAACAAGGACAGGGAAGGGATAACGATAGGGTGAAGACAGGGAAACTTAAAACTTTCAAATCCCCCATACCTTATTCCATTTTTGCTCAATATTTCTTTGTTTATATAGGATACTTTCATATCAAATTTAGGCAAGTATACACACTAGGAATATTTTGTGAGAACCAAACTTGTGCAATTAAGAGTCTCTCCAAAAATATTATTTTAACCCCTTAAGGACTGGGCTCATTTTCACCTTCAGGACCAGGCCATTTTTTGCAAATCTGACCAGTGTCACTTTATGTGGTGATAACTTTAAAACACTTTGACTTATCCAGGCCATTCTGAGATAGTTTTTTCATCACATATTGTACTTCATGACACTGGTAAAATGGAGTAATAAAAATTCATTTTTATTTATAAAAAAATTACCAAATTTGCCAAAATTTTGTTCTTTTTTCTTTTCTTTTCCTTTCTATTTTCCTCCCTCTCTCCTCTGCCCCAACTTATCACTGTCTTAAGAGCTTTGCAAAGCCTATAGCCTATTTGATCTTAGTCAAGAGAGGTTTTTTCCCCCTCTTCCCCCCCAGTTTCAGTTATGTCACACTCCTCCATATGAAATCAAAGAGCAAGAGGGGGAGGAAAGGACTAGAGAAAAAACAAAAAAACTCAATTCTCAAAAGTCATTCCACTCCATGAGAAAAAATCTGCAGCAGTTCATCCAGATCAGCCCCAACACAAGTTCAATAGCAGGATCAGAAGTATCACAAACAGAGTGGACTGTAAGAAGATAGCGACATGTATATACCTCATGGCCAGCAGCAGAATCAGTGCCAAACAATACCAAACCTTCAGGTCTTGCTGGAGGCAAAGCAGAAAGGATCAGAAACTGCCACCAGAAAGCCTCATCGGTCCAGAGAAAGCTGGTCCAGAAAGTGCAACACCTCCACTGATCATCGGGTTGTCCAGGCCGCGGGCATCACCTTGGGTGCTCAAGGCAGCTCTGTCACATCAAGGAGCTCGGCATGGCATGACAGGAGGAGAGGGGGAAGGTACGACGCTGCTCCTCCCTACGTCACACGCTGTGCAGTACATTATTTTTCTACTCAAAATGTTGGCTGTGTGAGTGGAGGCAAAGGACAGCTATAGCTCAGCATTACAAATATAGAGTATGAGAAAAGCATAAGGGTTATCTGGGTTTTAGTTATTAAAGTTTATTCGGAGGTGGACTGGCTGCGTTTGAACACTACTTCAGAGTCAAGAATGGCAGGAGACTCATATTTACCTGTCAAATATATTGCATGTTAAAAGTCAACTTACGATGCACGGTGGGCCAACAACTTTTCTTCTATGTGTGAATGTATTCTACATGAATCGGGTTGGTGGCTGACACTAAAATGGGGTACTGTGCTGTAGTGGGGGAAAATGTGTCTGGCCACTGGAATGGACATAAAGTCTTGCACTGCTATTAGGCTCTACTGTCTTGTGGTTGGAACAACAGATATCACTGTGATAGAGGCATTGTTGTTACCACTGTTATGGGCCAGTGATGTAAGAGTACTTTGAGACACAGCAGTGGTTTGTATTGTTCTACAGTACACTGGTACTGTTATACAGTGGCCATCACTGTGTTTGGGGGCTCTGCTGTGGTCAGATTTTTTTGGGGGTGATACATTATGACTGCTATTGTTATTGAGTAACTGTGATTTCACTTACAATCAACTGCACAACTTTCTAAGGAATAGGAGCACAACTGCTCAATATTTATGTAGTATAGTCATCTTCTTCTTCTTTTATATCTTAATCAGGGGAGTCATTTAAAGGCAAACCATCAAGGCACATCAATGGCAACCTCTCTATATCTCCCATCTACTATAGGTACTTTTGGTATGCAAAGAGGAAGTACCGTAAGTGGGACATAGTATGTACACATGTATATACAGTACATAAATGAATATGCGATGTATGCTAATGTATGTAAATTATTATAGATTTTAAAGGTGTTTTCTGGGACTTAGCTATTGATGACCTATCCTCTGGATAGGAAATCATTATCAGATAAGTGGGAGTCTGACACCAAACAACCCCAATCTTCAGCTTTTTCGGGCAGCCACAGAAGCCTGAAACTGTACAGTGGATAGAGGCAGAAGAAAAAGGCTAGGTTGACTATGTACTTTCCTGTGTTGGCACACTGCAGCTCAGTTCCCATTTACTTCAATGTTAGATACGGAGGTAGCTGCTG
The DNA here is from genome assembly GCF_014858855.1 of Bufo gargarizans. NCBI lineage: Eukaryota > Metazoa > Chordata > Amphibia > Anura > Bufonidae > Bufo > Bufo gargarizans. The sequence goes on along the minus strand of NC_058081.1, from coordinate 334,963,366 downwards.
ATAGATTTCCTTTAAAAGCTACATTATATCCCATTACAGTGCAGTTGTAAAAAGGACTGTCCTACAGAACTACAACGAGGTAGAACCACAAAGCGGTGGGATATATTGCCAAAAATTCTCAAAAAATTGTGATTTTTTTTCTAATTTTCCAGCTATCTATAATTAAAAGTATTTTATAAATAAAATCTTGCAATTCTCACACTGACCACTGAGTCTCAGAACTGGTTGACATTTTCTGTTCTGTAGACATCATTTCTCAACAGTCCCCTCAATATCATCACAAATAGGGTTATAAGGAAATTTAACATCAACATACGGTATATATGGATCACACCCGATCCACCATCCACAATAAGTGATTGTCACACCTTACCCCCTGCCCTGCCCATTAACCTCTGCATAAGTTACAGAGCATGCCAAGAGTCATTTCTAGTCTATAGGTTCCTACATCCATGTGGTTACTATAAAGTATCTCTGATTGGCCACACAAAACTCAAGATAATAGAATTAAAAAATGTTGGATCAAAAATAAAACCTGATTAGAAAAAAGAGCATGTGTCAGTGTGTGGTTTTAATGAGTAAAAATAAATACATTCTCTTAAAAAGGGTTGTCTCATTACAAGAACATATCTTCTATCCTGCATTTCATATTTCCCATAGACCTTCAGACAACATCTGGAGCTGGTATTTTTATAACACAAAACATGCAAAAAACAGGTGCGAAATACACCACCAAAAACATATCTGTAAATGTACCCTTATCAGTAAATACATTCTTATAATATACATGAAAATAAAGTTGTTCTCAGCACTTCTGGATCAGAAAAGATGATTTATTAGGTAACTGCTACAGCAAATTAGTGATGATTTGCTTATGCATTACAAATATCAGGTTCTTAATTGTAGCATGACTTGCAGGCTTTACCAACACATGAGAAACACAAGTATCAAGTGCATACCTTTAAAATAGTAATATTTCTCAGCAAGCTATGTCTCTCTACTATTATTATGACTATAGGTGACCATACACTTTCAATAGCTGTTTTCCCATACACATACATACTCATTCAAACAGAGTGAGTATGTGTTCTCAATAGACAGAGAGAGGGGGGGGGGGGAGAGAAAGCTGTTGCCAGACACCTCTATTTGCAACTTATCCTCTCTAAGACCAAAGGATCGGGCATGTTGTAATGCAAACTTGATATTCTTTCCCACTACATCATCTCTCAGAGAATTGTTGCATCCTCATACACACTGGCCCAGTCCCCAACTTCTCTTATGTGTATGCCAACTATGGAGAAAAATGGGAACTGTTGGCAGCGTTGTGAAGAACAGCCCAGGAGTGAAAATGGCCCCAGGTAGGTAAGCGGATAATTCGCTTTCTCTATACTTATTTTCTCTAGAGGTACTGCCCATAGTGCTCTTCTCTCTACATAATCCTTTTATACTACTACTTTTTTAACTGCTACTTATTTGCTAACTTATTTCCCACATGTTCTAAGGTTCCCCTGACTCACAGTAGGACACCATTGTGTATTGATTTGGATTTAGCTTTAGATATAGTTTTGGATTTGGGAAGTTAGTACAAGGTAGCAGTTAGTGTACTACCCATTTTCGTAAAAATAGATTTGGGCAATTACAAGAGAAACCTGAGAGCATAGGAGAAGTTTGTAAAACTACCGTCTAGGTTTCCTTTTGGGTCTTGTATGACCGTATTAACCTGTTCTCACAATGTATTGTGTTGGAAACTAAATCCAAGTGTCTAGTGTACCATGAACTGAAAGTTTCTTTTAACACACAAGTAGAGTCTTGGCGTTTCTCCAAGCTCATAAACTTGGTATGCGATCAAAAGGTTGTGACTTAGCTCCAGAAGATTAATAATTCTCGCTTTACAAGAAACAAACAAAGCCACAAGACAAATGAATATGCTTCTATTTTGTAGTGTGTGACCTGAGGTGACATAAACAAGCCGGTCCAAACCTGATTTTGCTCCTATTACTTTACATAAATCTATTTGCATTTCATTTTGCCATTCCTTCATTTTACTAATTAGACCTTAATTCAATCTTCTAATGTGAGAAAGCGGATGATGTGCTCATTCCTCTTGGAATATAGTGGGATACTCTCGCCCCTGATTGATTTTTCTTAAAAAGAACGCTGATACATACCTAATGAAACAATTCTTGAGCCGCTGAACAGTTTCCATAGAGATTATTTGTGCAGACTGGACCAAAGGCTTTCCTACAGTAGAAGCAAATTCTAAATGGAGTGTTAATTTTATCCATAGGCATGAAATAGCCTCATATCAAACGGTTTATCAGCTTCATGTCCGTAAGATGATAAAAAATAAAAAAAATAGAAAAACTTAGTCAATTATGGAGAATTTCTGAAAATGAAGGGCCTGTGTCTATTACAACAACACCACTGATTTACTGGTACTTATAAAATCATTGCTTCTGCAAGTGATTAACAACCTGAATTCACTGTTCTGAATGGTGCGATTTTAGGCTATTAATATTAGATCAGGACTTTTCTTTCTTCCCTCTGTAATTCCTCCTCCTCCTCTGTGCATTTAATTTTTAATTGAGCTTTATTAAAAATGTGTAATCTCTCGGCGTAGGAGGCAAAAATTGTAAATAATGAAAGGAGCGCTATACCCGTTTGCATATTTGATCGTTTTTTTTTATATTTATTTTTAAAAATTGTAGCTAATGTAAAATTTTATTTAGGTTTTGAAAATAAGAATACATATAAGTAATAAGTATAATAAGTAAATGTGTGCCACAGCATGGTGTACTGTACTACACTTTATAGAGCAACCATGTAATCAGTATTTACCTTCAACTGAATTGCTATCTACTGCGTTTCCGTGTGCCTTCAGAATATATATTGCAGCTCAGACAGAATCAAGTCAAAATGTTCAGGCGAAAAGACAAAAGAGAATTTCTCACCTCCAAAATGGATTGGATCAGCTGTTTCAATTATTCCAGAGAGAAAGACAGTGACCAACTGACTTGCACATCTTTAGAAAAAAAAAAATAAATGATATCCAGTCCTGTGAGGATGCCATATGCTCTGTGTTTTGAGGCAAGCTGCCTACAGTACAGTGCAATTACAAACAGACTGGAGGCTACACTAAAATTTGATGAAAAAAATGCCAGCAGAAAACAATGTTTCAGGGTTTTCTTAATTACAAATGGAGACAAACAGCTAAATTTTAGTTATTTATCACAACTTAAGTTGGTTAAAATGCAAATTCCTGCATCCGTTCTCCTGCAAAGGGACATATGCATAGTTACAAAACAATTCCATTTAGTTATGGCTGGGATTATTCCCGCTGGCCTATCAGTCGTTAAGAATCTTCAAATTCTTTGCCATAGCTTTAAATAATGCATCTATTAGTGGTGCACCATTATATCCTGCTGCTTAAGATGTATCTGATAAATTGAACATTTACTCCAGTCTAGACATAATATTGCCTTCCAGGCACTTGCAATATTGACAATTATGTTGTCATTTTGAAAATTACACCTTTCTAAACGATATACATGGAGGGGCATTGCATTTTTTTTTCTAGCTGATGCCGTCCGGATAATAAGGCTATGCCTGCAGGCAATAAAAAATTTAAATTTGTCAGCTTTTTCTTACCCTTATTCCTGTGTACATGCCAGATATATAATATTTCACATATCATAGAACTTCTACCTACCATGTGGATAAAAAAATACAATAGAGCAAAATTTGCTTTCAGTAAATATATTTAAAGTGTAACGGCCATTCTTTTTTTATTTTTGTTATGTATAGGGCCAGTAATACTGACCATTTTTGTAATATACTTTAATTACTGAAATTGTAAATTTCTATTAAAAAATAGGCTCTAAAGTGGCACATTTTGAGCCTTAGCAAAGGTCTGCTGTCTTCTGTTTACATAACACAATCAGTGTTAGCAAGTCTCCACAGTTATGTAAACAGAAGACAGAGGAGTGTTGCTACAAGGCTCCAAAATGGGCCACTTTACAGCTATTTTTCTAATAGAAATGTATGATTTCAGTAATTAAAGTATATTACAAAAATGGTCAGTATCACTGCCCCTATACATAACAAAAATAAAAAAAGAATGACAGTTACACTTTAAATATATTTACTAAAAGCTAATTTTGCCCTATTGTATTTTTTTTATCCATATGGTATTGGTGTATGCTTAGGTAGAAGTTCTATGATCTGTGAAATATTATATATCTGGCATGTACACAGGAATAAGCGTAAGAAAAAGCTGACAAATTTCCATATTTTATTGCCTGCAGGCATAGCATTATTATCCCGCCGCATCGGCTAGAAATAAAAAAAGAACTTCCATGTATATCGTTTAGGCGTAATTTTCAAAATGACAACATAATTGTCAATATTGCAAATGCCTGGATTAAAGTACGGTATATTACAAAAATGGTCAGTATCACTGCCCTTATACATTACAAAAATAAAAAATGAATGACAGTTCCACTTTAAAAGGGGTTGTTTCAGGAAAAAAAGCCTTTTTTTTAAATGAAGTTTATACAATGATTGGTTGATCGCCCAGGGTCCATCTTCTCTGACCCATGGCAATCAATTGTTAATACTGTGAGAAGCTTTGTCTAGGAATATATAGTGGTCTCTGCAGGGTAAATATGGCATTGCATGCTATTGCATTCAAATAAATGGCTATACATGTAATGTGAGGACCGCCAATGCTAACTGTCTATGATGTCTTTATTCTATGCGGCACATGTTGTCCAGAGACAACCCCATGGCATTACATTGACACTACCAACACAATAGTGTTACACATTGCGAAGAGATTGTGTTAGATAATCTTTGTGTAAGAAGGGATCACACGGTGTCCTGTTAAAGGGGCACCATGGGAATAAATGCAATTTGTATTGTAAGCAAGTTATAAATTCCCCTTTAGAACAATCTCTCCAGTTTTTGTGAGATGGTATTTTTGGCTGTATTGCACTCCCACTAGATGATGGAGATCCTGAATGAGGGGCTATTTACCTTTATTTATTTTACAAAGTAGTATCATCATCACTATACAGATGTAGTGATCCTTATCTTGATTCTTCACGCATTAAGTAATCAAGGGCAAGAAACTCTTAAATGACTATTTCAATAGCTTTTGAGTCATGATATCAAGGTGAGATGTGATATTACAATGAACTTTAGAAATGCTGCATTCATATGACAGTTAAAAAAGGTCATTAAAAAGGACACACTATTAGTTTTCCATGGCCATTTTTCAACTATTTGTGCATCCAGTCAGTCTGTTTTTAATGGCCGTTTTGCATAATTTTTTAGTGGCCGTTATATAGATTATTTTCATTGGGTTTTTAAGATAAAACCCTTAGTCTATATATTATGCCCCCCATAGTGCCCCCACTATAGATAATGCACCCCTTTGTGCGACCTGTAGTTATAATGGTCCGCAGTTCTGTCCCCAGTATAGTTAATGTCCCCCTTGGTGCCTCCCAGTAGTTATAATAGTTCCCAAGTTGTGCCCCAGTATAGATATTGGCTCCCAGTTGTGCCTACAGTATAGATAATGGCCCACTTACTGCCTCCCAGTAGTTATAATAACCCCCAAGTTGTTCCCCAGTATAGACATTAGCCTCCAGTGGTGCCCCCATATATACATATGTTTTGATCCTAGTTGTGCGTTCAGGCATATATAATTGCCGACAGTTGTGCCCCCATATATAATGCACCCACTTCCCCCCATCCCCTCTAGTGCTGTTATAAAAACAAAAAACAAATACTAAATGGTAAAACACTGGGTAACACTTACATGGAAAAAGACCTAGGTATTTTAGTGGACAGCAAACTAAGCTGTAGAAACCAGTGTCAGGCAGCTGCTGTCAAGGCCAATAAGATTATAGGTTGTATCAAAAGGGGCATAGATGCACGTGATAAGAAGATAGTCCTACCACTTTATAAATCACTAGTCAGACCACACATGGAGTACTGTGTACGGTTCTGGGCTCCTGTAAACAAGGCAGACATAGCAGGCCTGGAGAGGGTTCAGGGAAGAGTAACTAAAGTAATAAATGGAATGGGTGGACTACAGTACCCAGAAAGATTATCAAAATTAGGGTTATTCACTTTAGACGACTAAGATTATATCTAATAACTATGTATAAATATATCAGGGGTCAGTACAGAGATCTATCCCATCATCTATTTATCCCCAGGACTGTGACTGTGACGAGGGGACATCATCTATGTCTATGCAAAAGAAGGTTTGTATACAAACATAGAAGAGGATTCTTTACGGTAAGAGCAGTGAGACTATGGAACTCTCTGCCTGAGGAGGTGGTGATGGTGAGTACAATAAAGGAATTCAAGAGGGGCCTGGATGTATTTCTGGAGTGTAATAATATTACAGACTATAACTACTAGAGAGGGGTCGCTGATCCAGGGAGTTATTCTGATTGTCTGATTGGAGTTGGGAAGGAATTTTTTCCCCTTAAGTGAGGAAAATTGGCTTCTACCTCACAGGGGATTTTTTACCTTAATCTGAATCATCTTGCAGGATAACAGGCCGAACTGGATGTACAGATGTCTTTTTTCAGCCCTATTAACTATATTATGTTACTAAATATTAAATTATTCATCTAATCAACTTGACCGCGTGAAAACACATTCCTCGAACCCTCACTATTCACTGAATGCAGCAGGATCTGACGTTCAATAGCCCAATAGACTTTAATTGGCTCTAAAAATGGCCATTCATTCATAACTTCTAGGAGGAATCATAAACAAATAGCACATACAGTATATGGAGTCATAAGTATAGACACTCCTGAATTGGTATTACACAGGGATTGAAAGTAGTTTCTAAAACAGACATGTTAAAAGCGGTAACAGGTCCTCTTTAAGGGTACTTGTGTTAAAGTGTGCCGGTATTGAGTTCCGTGCTCGGGGCTCAATATCGTAAAAAACTGAGAGCATTCCATTCAGTATGCATCAGGATGCATTAGTTCAGTCCCTATTATGTTTTATGGCAGGAGAAAATACAGCAGCATGCTGCAGTTTTCTCTCCGGCCAAAAATCTTGAACACTTGCCGGAATGCCGGATCTGGCATTAATTTCCATTGTGCATTAATGCCGGATCCGGCCCCAAGTGTTCCTGCAAAACAGATCCGGATTTGCAGTCTATGCATGTGCAGACCTTTAAAATTGTAAAAAAATATAAATACCAGATCCGTTTTTCTGGATAACAACTGGAAAGACGGATCCGGCATTGCAATGCATTTGTGAGACGGATCCGCATCCGTTTGCGTTCAGATTGCCTGCCGGAATCCTCTACCGCAAGTGTGAAAAGTAGTCTAAGTCTTGACTTTGTCTCATGATGGCTTTTGCTATAAGGAAGTAATGATATAAGTTTTTGATATGTTTAATGTGTACTTCAAATAGGTCATTTTTACCATATTATTTCACTTATAGACTTCTTGTTTAAAGGAGTAGGCAACACTTTACCTGTAGCTTGATCCTCCATATTGATAATCATTTAATTCTGTGTAGTTAGCATTAAACTATGTTTGAGATTAGTGATGATCGAGCATGTTCGGCCAAACACCAGTTCAGCTCGAGCTCGGCACATGGCAGTATTCGGCCGGATACCGCATTTGCTGGAGCACAATGCTCGAGTACTGCCCTCACTGTAATGCCGTAGCCATGTTGGCTGCTGGCATTACAGTAATTGGCTGGCCAGAACGCGTCATCGGGTGCTATTTAGCACCCGATGACGCATGCTCGGCTCATTCTTAGTCAGGGACAGCTGTGCTGAGGAAGGGACAGACAGTGTAGGGAGGGATTTAACAATATTTTTACCACCAAAACTTTTCAGAGACCCAAAAGTCCTTTTAAGGACTATTGTGTGTGGCAGCAATATCTATTTTTAGCGCATCCTGCGCTAAAAAGAGTACAATAGTTAGGCCGCTACAGACAGCTAAATTAGCGCAAAATCTGTGACATCCAGTGTACAGTAGTGGCCAAAAGTTTTGAGAATGACACAAATATTAGTTTTCACAAAGTTTGCTGCTAAACTGCTTTTAGATCTTTGTTTCAGTTGTTTCTGTGATGTAGTGAAATATAATTACACACACTTCATACGTTTCAAAGGTTTTATCGACAATTAAATGACATGCAAAGAGTCAGTATTTGCAGTGTTGGCCCTTCTTTTTCAGGACCTGTGCAATTCGACTGGGCATGCTCTCAATCAACTTCTGGGCCAATTCCTGACTGATAACAACCCATTCTTTCATAATCACTTCTTGGAGTTTGTCAGAATTAGTGAGTTTTTGTTTGTCCACCCGCCTCTTGAGGATTGACCACAAGTTCTCAATGGGATTAAGATCTGGGGAGTTTCCAGGCCATGGACCCAAAATTTCAATGTTTTGGTCCCCGAGCCACTTAGTTATCACTTTTGCCTTATGGCACTGTGCTCCATTGTGCTGGAAAATGCATTGTTCTTCACCAAACTGTTGTTGGATTGTTGAAAGAAGTTGCTGTTGGAGGGTGTTTTGGTACCATTCTTTATTCATGGCTGTGTTTTTGGGCAAAATTGTGACTGAGCCCACTCCCTTGGATGAGAAGCAACCCCACACATGAATGGTCTCAGGATGCTTTACTGTTGGCATGACACAGGACTGATGGTAGCGCTCTCCTTTTCTTCTCCGGACAAGCCTTTTTCCTGAAGCCCCAAACAATCGGAAAGAGGCTTCATCCGAGAATATGACTTTGCCCCAGCCCTCAGAAGTCCATTGACCAGATTTTCTGCAGAAGATCAATCAGTCTCTGATGTTTTTTTTGGAGAGAAGTCGCTTCTTTGCTGCCCTTCTTGACACCAGGCCATCTTCCAAAAGTCTTCACCTCACTGTGCGTGCAGATGCGCTCACACCTGCCTGCTGCCATTTCTGAGCAAGCTCTGCACTGGTGGCATTCCGATACCGCAGCTGAATCCTCTTTAGGATACTATCCTGGCGCTTGCCGGACTTTCTTGGACGCCCTGAAGCCTTCTTAACAAGAATTGAACCTCTTTCCTTGAAGTTCTTGATGATCCTATAAATTGTTGATTGAGGTGCAATCTAAGTAGCCACAATATCCTTGCCTGTGAAGCCATTTTTATTTAACGCAATGATGGCTGCACGCGTTTCTTTGCAGGTCACCATGGTTAACAATGGAAGAACAATGATTTCAAGCATCACCCTCCTTTTAACAAGTCAAGTCTGCCATTTTAACCCAATCAGCCTGACATAATGATCTCCAGCCTTGTGCTCGTCAACATTCTCACCTAGTTAACAAGACGATTACTGAAATGATCTCAGCAGGTCCTTTAATGACAGCAATGAAATGAAGTGGAAAGGTTTTTTTGGGATTAAGTTAATTTTCATGGCTAAGAAGGACTATGCAATTCATCTGATCACTCTTCATAACATTCTGGAGTATATGCAAATTGCTATTGTAAAAACTTAAGCAGCAACTTTTCCCATTTCCAATATTTATGTAATTTTCAAAACTTAAAGTCACTGTCCACAGCGGACACCGTCTACGGAAAAAAGTACACTGGATGTCACAGATTTGTTTTTTATGTGCTAATTTAGCTGTCTGTAGCGGCCTGCGCCACATTTCCTGTGTAAAGTGTGCGCATCCAAAAAATATCTGTGACATACAGTGTACTTTGTCAATAGACGGTGTCTGCTTCTGACCATAACCAGTGCCACATCTGCAGTGTAACGTGTGCGCTGAAATTTTTTATCTTAGACATGCAGTGTACTTTTTCCATAGACGGTGTCTGCTGTGGACAGTGACATTAGCTGCGCCACATCTCCTGTGTAAAGGGTGCGCATCTAAAAAATATCTGACATACAGTGTACTTTTTCCATAGATGGTGTCTGCTGTGGACAGTGACATTAGCTGCGCCACATCTCCTGTGTAAAATGTGCGCATCCAATAAATATCTGACATACAGTGTCCTTTTTCTGTAGATGGTGTCCATTGCGGACAGTGACATTAGCTGTGCCACATTTCCCGTGTACAGTGTGCGCATCCAAAAAATATCTAACATCCAGTGTACTTTTTACATAGACGGTGTCTGCTGCGGACAGTGATATTAGCTGTGCCACATCTCCTGTGTAAAGTGTGCACATCCAAAAAATATCTGTGACATACAGTGTACTTTGTCAATAGACAGTGTCTGCTTTTGACAGTGACATAACCAGTGCCACACTTGCAGTGTAATGTGTGCACTGAAAAAATGTATCTGTGACATACAGTGTCCTTTTTCTGTAGACGGTGTCCGCTGCGGACAGTGACATTAGCTGTGCCACATCTCCTGTGTAAAGTGTGCGCATCCCCAAAACAATCTGTGACATACAGTGTCCTTTTTTTGTAGACGGTGTCGGCTGCGGACAGTGACATTAGCTGCACCACATCTCCAGTATAAAGTGTGCGCATCCAAAAAATATCTAACATCCAGTGAACTTTTTCCGTAGAAGGTGTCCGTTGCGAACAGTGACATTAGCTATGGTTTTACATTAC